>NC_134090.1:43335359-43645446 GCF_000715075.1 Nicotiana tabacum | reverse complement strand
CTTTCTTCAAAAATTTCCGGAATTCAGGCACGTGGGCTCGGGGTCGAATTTTAGGAATCTTGTAGTTTGGGTTGGGGAATCACCCTAATGGTTGATATATGAACTTTTAAGCCTATATTGATTAGTTTCAATGCTATTTGGATAGTTTTGGAGTGTGTGGCACTAAATTAAGGGTTTGGGCTTAAGCTTGGACCGGAAAGTAGGCCGTGAAGCGAGGTAAGCCTCCTTTCTAACCTTGTAAGAGGGAATTGTCCCCATAGGTAAAATAATTGAATAATTTGCCACTAATTAAATGTGGGGGCTACATACGCACTAGGTAACGAGAGTCCGTACGTAGCTACTATTATATTAATTGTCCGGGTAGTTTAGGACCCATATCATGCCATATTTGTGAATGTTTATATCCTTTCATGCTAATGAGATCACTTAGGATATGCTTGAGATTTGGAAATGAACATATGTGAACGTATGTAATGCTTGAACACTAGTATGAATTTATTTGAATATAAATACGCCTTTATGTACCTTCTTGATGATAATTGATATTTGTAGATCGGGCCGATCGCCTTCGTAGAAATAGATGTATCTATTGTTTGCGCCATTCGACCCTCTCGCAGTGCACAGTTTCTTTTCTATTAGACCGGGCCGTACTATATGGGCATAATGTGCGCATGATATCTATGTGAAATCTTATTCATGTCTTACCTTGTTAAATGCCTCGAAATGTAAATTGCTATCTGCGATATTATCCAGGAAATGACCTACTAGTTCTTGCTATAAGTTGTTACTTTTTTGTGCTATCCATGATTAGCATAACACTTATTATATTATTTGAACTTAGTAAGTATCAAATCGACCTCTCGTCTCTACTCTTCGAGATTAGACGGGATAGTTACTGGGTACATATACTCATACTACGCTTCTGTACTTAATTGTACATGATTTGAGACAGATACATGTGGCTACCAGTCTGGTGCACATTCTTGATCGTAGTCCAAGGTTCCACAGTGAGCTGCTCCCTTCCTATGCCGTTCAAAAGCATGATGGAGTCTCTCTTTTCTTTAGGTTGCCTATTCTATTCCAGACAATAGGATAAATTATTCTTTTGTATATTCTACTAGATGCCCACATACTTGTGACACCAGGTCTTGGCATACACATTGGTAGACTGTTCTTTTGGGATTGTATAATTATTTTTGTACGTTACTAATTATCACTTGTTTTAAATTCGAATTAAGAAATTGTTGTAATTGTTTTAGTAAAGTAAAAACTAGAATTTATTAAAATTTTCGCGTTGGCTTGCCAGACAATGGTGTTGGTTACCATCATGACCTATAGTGGAATTGGGTCATGACAACATAGTATCAGATCACTATGTTCACGTGGGTCTCACAAGTCATGGGCAAACCTAATAGAGTCTTACGAATCGGTACAGAGACATCTGTATTTATCTTCGAGAGGCTATAAGGTGTTAGGAAACTCCTCTTTTTTTCATTTCCTATCGTGCATTGGTTGATATACTAAGTTTTCCTCTTCTATTCTCTCATAGATGGTGAGGACACGCATGGCAGATGTTCCAGACCAGGGAGGAGCTGCTCCCCCGTTGCTAGAGGCCGAGGCAAAGGTCGGGGGAGGGCACCGGCCCATGGTAGGGGACGAGGGCATATGAGAGTTATTCTAGTAGTACCACCAGCAGATCCCGCAGGAGATCCTATCATCGAGGTGCGGGGCGAGGTGCCCACAGCTGAGCCTACCCCAGCAGACTTTATGACAGCACCGGGATTCCAGGAGGTCATGGATCGGATGCTACGGTTCATGGATACCATGACTCGGGCTGGTTTATTTCCAGTAGATCAAACTACATCACAAGAAAGAGGGGGAGCACAGACTCCTACTACAGAGGCTCCTGGTCATGCAACTACAGTGTATCAGACTCCGGGTGCACTACCCCCGGATGGGGCCCAGCTAGTTGTTGCAGTGGTGCCCGAGCCCAAACCAGCTGCAGATGGTGATTCGCAGAAGTTATTGGACATATGGACCAGGATAAACCCTCCTGTCTTTGGGGGTGAGCGTCACGAGGATGCCCATGATTTCATTGATAGGTGCAGGGACAGACTGCACAACATGAGGATATTGGAGTCGCATGGGGGTAGACTTCACTACTTTCCAGTTGGAGGGTAGGGCCCGTAGATGGTGACAGTCTTATGTTCTTGGCAGGCCAACAGGTTCTCCTCCTATCACTTGGGGTCAGTTCATACAGTTATTCTTCGACAGGTATATTCCACCCTCTGAGAGGGAAGAGCTGCAGTATTAGTTTGAGCAGCTTGAGCAGGGTCAGATGTCCGTGATCGACTATGAGGCAAGGTTTTCTGAGTTATCTCGCCATGCATTGATGATACTTCCTATTGACGTAGAGAGGGTGCAGAGGTTCGTTGCAGTGTTGCATTCTGGCATTAGGGCCAACATGGCCTGAGAGGTAGAGATGGGGACTTCTTATCAGCTAGTGGTGGAGATTGCTCGGACAATCGAGGTTACCGTCTAAGAGGTAGGGAGCAGATGCAGCATGACAAGAGGGATAGATTCTCCAGAGAGTTCAGAGGTGCCCCAGCTAGGGGTAGAGGTCAGTTTGGAAGAGCTCAGCCCAGCAGAGCCCCATATTCAGTACCACCACCTGCTCGGGGTGCTCCAGCGTGCCCCTATTTTAGTGCAATACCTGAGAGTTCTTATCGCCCGCTAGCTATTCAGGGTACCTCTAATCAGTATTTAGGTCCCCAGGGTCCTTCTAGTTCCTAGTTCAGTGCTACGATGGAGTGTTCATACCGTCTACCAGCTATTCAGGCTTCTTCTAGTGAGTCTACAGGCCATCAGGGTTAGCCGTTAGGACAGCAGGCTGCCGCACCTCGGGGTTGTTTTGAGTTCAAAGACCTGAGGAGGTACTACCCCAGACTTCGAGGCAAGGCAGTGCAGCAGGGTCAGCAGCCCATGATTGTAGCACCGATTGCCCAGACGCCTAGAGGTGGGGGATAGAGTGGTAGAGGCCGCCCTAGAGGTGGAGGCCAGACAGGGAGCAGTCAGTCAACTACTGCTAAGTTAGGTGGAGGCCAGCCAGTCGATGCTCCAACCAGATTCTATGCTTTTCCAGCCAGACCCGATGCATTGGCCTCAGATGTCGTTATCACATGTATTATTTCCATCTGTGGTAGAGATGCTTCGGTATTATTTGATCCAGGGTCTACCTATTTATATGTATAATCTTTGTTTTCTCATTTCCTGGTTATCCCTCCTAAGCCTTAGGGCACTCCTATTCATGTGTCCACTTCTATGGGCGATTCTGTGGTTGTGGATCAGATTTACCAGTCCTGTGTTGTCACATTCTGATGTCTCGAGACTAGAGCAGATTTCCTATTGCTTGATATGATAAACTTTGAGGTCATCCTGGGCATGGATTGGTTATCCCCATACCATGTCGTCCTTGATTTCCATGCCAAGAATGTTACATTAGCGATGCTAGGGTTGCCAGGGTTGTAGTGGAAGGGTTCCACAGTTGATACATCTAGTTGGGCATTTCTTTCCTAAAGGCTCGGCATATGGTCGAGAAGGTGTATTTGTCTTATTTGGCTAATGTTCGGGACACCACCGTAGAGTCTCCGACGATTGATTCAATTCCAGTAGTTCGGGAGTTCGCCGATGTGTTTCCTTCTGATATTACTGGCATGCCACTGGATCGTGATATTGATTTCTGTTTTGATTTGGCTCTAGGCACCCAACCTATATCTATTCCACTGTACCGTATGGCCCCTGAAAAACATGAAGGAGTTGAAGGAGTAGCTTGAGGAGTTGTTAGCAAAGGGGTTTGTTAGTCCAAGTGTGTCATCTTGGGGTGCACCAGTGTTGTTCGTAATGAAGAAGGATGGGACCATGCTGATGTGCATTGATTACCGTTAGTTGAACAAGGATACCATCAAGAACAAGTACCCGTTGCCATGCATTGATGATTTGTTCGACTTGTCGCAGGGTGCTAGGGTGTTCTCTAAGATTGACTTGAGGTCAGGGTACCATCACTTGAAGATTTGGGATTCGGGTGTTCTGAAGATTGCATTTCGGACCAGATATGATCATTATGAGTTTCTGGTGATGTCCTTTGGCTTGACTAATGCCCCAACAACATTTATAGACCTGATGAATAGGGTGTTCAGAACTTATATTGATTCCTTTGTCATCGTCTTCATTGACGACATCTTGATATATTCATGTAGCCTGGTGGAGCACGAGCAACATTTAAGAGTGGTGCTTCAGACCTTGTGAGAGCAGCAACTATATTCTAAGTTCTCCAAGTGTGAGTTTTGGCTCGAGTCAGTGGCATTCTTGGTGCATATTTTATCAGGAGAGGGTATTAAGGTGGATCCCAAGAAGATTGAGGCAGTTCAGGTTTGGCCATGTCCTACTTTAGTGACCGAGACTAGGAGTTTTCTGGGGTTAGCAGGTTATTACAGACGATTCGTGCAGGGCTTCTCATCTATTGCATCACCTTTGACTAGATTGACCTAGAAGAGTGCTCCTTTCCATTTGTTAGAGGATTGTGAGGCGAGCTTTCAGAAGCTCAAGACAGCTTTGACTACTGCACCAGTTCTTGTGTTGCCTTCCGGTTCAGGGATGTATACGGTACATTGTAACGCTTCACAGGTTGTCTTGGGTTGTGTGTTGATGCAGGAGGGGAGAGTTATTGCATATGCTTCACGCCAGCTAAAGATTCATCAGAAGAATTATCATGTACACGATCTAGAGTTGGCAGCGATTATTCATGCTCTTAAGATATGGAGGCATTATATGTATGGGGTATCATGTGAGGTTTAAACTGATCATCGCATCTTACAAAATTTGTTCAAGCAGAGGGATCTCAATTTGAGGCAGCGTAGATGGCTTGAGTTACTAAAGGATTATGACATCACCATTTTTTATCATCCGGGCAAGGAAAATGTATTCGCGGATGCCTTAAGTAGGAAAGCAGAGAGTATGGGTAGCTTGGCATTCATTGCCGCAGAGGAGAGGCCACTAGCCTTGGACATTCAGTCCTTGACTAACGGACTTGTGAGGTTGGATATCTCAGAGGCCAGTCAAGTCCTTGTGTGTGTTGTTGCTCAGTCTTCATAATTGGGGAAGATTAAGGTCCAACAGTTCGATGATCCACATTTGGCAGTTCTCAGAGAGACAGTGCTACAGGGTAGTGCCAAAGAGGTTTCTATTAGCGAGGATGGTGTACTCCGACTCCAGGGTCACCTATGTGTTCCTAATGTTGATGGCTTGAGGGAGAGGATTCTAGCGGAGGCACATAGTTCATGGTATTCCATTCAGCTGGGAGCTATAAAGATGTATCGTGACTTGAGGCATCATTATTGGTGGCGGAGGATGAAGAAAGACATAGTGGAGTATACGGCTAGGTGTTTGAATTGCCAGCAGGTTAAGTATGAACACCAGAGGCCAGGTGGCCTACTTCAGCAGATGCCTATACCTGAGTGGAAATGGGAGCGCATTACGATGGACTTTGTAGTTGGGTTGCCCTAGACCTTGCGGAAGTTTGATGCAGTGTGGGTCATTGTTGATAGGTTGACCAAGTCGGCAAACTTTATTCCGATTGTGACTACTTATACTTCAAAGAGATTGGCTCAGATTTACATTCGGGAGATAGTCTAGTTGCATGGTGTGCCTATTTCCATCGTATCGGATAGAGGCCCTCAGTTCACTTCCCATTTCTGGAGAGCCGTTCAGAGTGAGTTGGGGAGACGTGTGGTGCTCAGCATAACTTTTCATCCACAGACCGACCGGTGGTCGGAGCAGACAGTTCAGGTTTTGGAAGACATGCTTAGAGCATATGTGATTGACTTTGGAGGGCAGTGGGATCAGTTATTGCCCTTGGCGGAGTTTGCTTACAACAACAACTATCAGTCCAACATCTAGATGGCTCCATTTGAGGCTTTATATGGTTGGCGATGTCTGTTACATCTCGTATTTTTCCTACGTTAAAATTTTATCTTCAGTTAATTGACGTAGACTCGGGAATGAGATTATCTGGAGGTTAGCATATTTATGCGATTTATAATAGGCAATAACTAAGTTCCATGAAGGAAAGGGTACATGAATTAAAGAAAATGAGTTTCGTTGAAGGTTGTCGATTTGGGATAAAATACGTGTCAAGTATTAATACCCGTTAATTATAAACTAGTACCATGCAAGGTACCATATGACCATGATAGTATAAAATATAAAGTATATATAAAGTATTTTAAAAATAAATAGAATTTTAAGTAATTTGTGGTAAATTTTAAATTATGCGGGTAATTGATTAATTACCGCGTAACGGGACATTACCCGGTTAACTAATAAGTGAATAAATTTAATCAATTATCCAAAGAGTAACGTGGCAGCCTAGGCTTGATGGAGGCGTAACTCTTAAAAACATAAAAATAAGGTGGCATCAAGATGGATTAATCATTAGGAAAGTGGGTCCCACATCATTGTATAAGAAGTATCAAATTTAAAAGACTTAAATTTCAAGTCATATAACTTACATTCTGGTTCATATCCAAATTCATTTTATCATCGATCACTTAAGAGTCTTGTGACTCGTAAGGAACTTCATCAGGTTATTCTGAGTCATTTCATGTGCATCTGCATATGTCCAACAACGCAAGACTGCAATAATTCAAATCAAAGTGAGGATTTGCAATTATAATGGAGTACAATGCAACCTTTTCCAAGAATATCATATGGATTTTTCCCTACTTCGATCCCCATTTCGTGTTGTCGCAATCAACAGGTGTTAAAGGGATTGTCAAGAGAATCGGTTCAGGTATGTTAAGGCTATCCCTTCTTTCTTTTGGCATGATCCATACGATACGAACGGAACGTGCAAATGCACAAATTCCATGAATGACTCTATTCATAGAAGTATTAGAGATATCTCTGTTCTTGAATTTCCGTGTGTTATAATGTCTTATCATCTGTTCATGGGTCTCAGAAAAATACGAAAGTTGAAAAAAGTTTACTTTATGATATTACTCAGAGGCAAAATGGTCTTATGACATTCCGAATGATTTTATTGGTGTACTTTTTATGCACTGCATTCATGTGCACTGACCCATGACCAGATGGCGTTATATACGCGTATATATGTAAATATATGTGTATGGGATATGGGAAAAGGTTACGGCGTTATATACGCATCACCACCTGATCAGTTGGTATATGATGATGATGTTGCCCACAGTGGGTGAAATATGATTCAAACGACGTTATATACGTATATATATGTATGTACTCAAACGACGTTATATACACGTATATATGTAATATATGTATATGGGATATGGGAAAGGTTATGGTGTTATATACGCACCATCACCTGATCAGCTGGCATACGATGATGATTTTGCGCGTAGTGGCCGGTATGATATAATGGAAGGCCCTCAGAGGCTGATGATGTTATGAAACATGTACCTATGCACGACATGACATTCATACGCATATGCATGACGTTGAAAGTAATTTATGATTTACAAAGTTATTCAGACTTACATGTTGAGTCATGTACTCCATATGTCTTCCATGTCTCTTATGTATTTATTTACGTGTCTTACATACTCGGTACATTATTCGTACTGACGTCCCTTTTGCTTGGGGACACTGTGTTTCATGCCTGCAGGTCCTGATAGACAGGTCGAGAGCCCACCAAGTAGGCTATCAGCTCAACGGAAGATGTTGGTGCGCTCCATTTGCTTCGGAGTTGCTCATTTGGTTAGTATGATTTAGACGTGTATTGTTTGGTATGGTGGGACTCTGTCCCGACCTTTAGGCATTTATGTATTGTTAGAGGCTTGTAGACATATGTCGTGTACATAAAAGATTGTATGGCCTTGTTGGCCTATGTTTTGAGTTTATAAAGGATCATGTTGGCCTATTAGGCCCGTATGTCATGTGTATATGATGATGTAATAAGAAAGATACGTTACGTTGGTACTCGGTCGAGTAAGGTACCGGGTGCCCATTGCGGCCCATCTGTTTGGGTCGTGACAATGTCGTTCTCCTATCGGGTGGTTTGAGCCTAGTGAGGCTAAGTTGTATGGTACAGACTTGGTAAAAGATGCCTTGGAAAAGGTAAAGTTGATTTAGGAAAGGCTTCACACAGCTCAGCCCAGACAGAAGAGTTACACGGATCAGAAGGCGTGAGATGTATTATTCATGGTTAGCGAGAAGGTCCTCTTAAAAGTCTCGCCGATGAAGGGTATTATGAGATTCGGGAAGAAGGGCAAGTTGAGCCCAAGGTTTATTTGCCCATTCGAGGTGTTGAGGTGAATTGGGGAGGTTGCTAACGAGCTTGCTATACCCCCTAGCTTATCGAGAGTTCATCCAGTTTTCCATGTATCGATGCTGCAGAAGTATCACGCCGACTTGTAACGACCCGACTGGTCATTTTTCTTTCTAGAACCCCATCCCCCTAAATAAGACTTTTTGTGCTTGATTTAACTAATTTACGACCTGCGAGGATGGTTGATTTGGGATTTTGAAGAGTTTGGGTTGAAGTAGGCACATTTGATTTCCTAAGATTTTCTTAAAAGGCTAAGTTTGACTTTGGTCAACATTTTTAGTAAACGGACCCGAACTTGTGTTTTGACGGTCCCAGAGGGTCCGTAGGAAAATATGAAACCTAGGCTTATACCCGGAATCGAATTTCGAGGTCCTTAGCCCAAGTAATGAATTTTTGTTAAAAATTGTTAAACTGAAATTCTAAGGATTTAAAGAAAATGAATAATGCTTGATCATGCTGGTATCAGTCCTGTATGTTGGTTCTGGAGCCCGTTACAACTCCAATATAATATTTAAGACTTGTTTGTGAAATTTGATGAGAAACCGGACACATTTGACGTGTTTCAGAAGCCGGTTGTAAAAATAGGAATTTGAATGTTCTTAAGGATTGCATGCGTTTTGGTGTTGAATCCGTAGTTTTAGATGTTATTTCGATGATTTGATCTCTCGAACAAGTTTTGTACAATGTTTATGTAATTGTGTGAGTGTTCGGAGTGGATCCCCGAGGGCTTGGGTGAGTTTTGGGCATACGTTGTGGGTGAAAAACACCCCAGATTTTTGGTATTTCTGGGCACGGTTGCAGGTCAAGCAAATGCGAGGAAACTGTTTGCATTTACAAACTCGCAATTGCTAGGTAAGCATCGCATTTGCAATGAAGCCTGACTGGGGGCAGTGGTTGCATTTGCGATGCTGTCTTCGCATTTGCTAACCTAACAGGGTCTGCAATTTCGACCCCTCTATCGCATTTGCGATCAAGGCAGAGGAAGGCCAGTTCGCATTTGCAAACTTTTTATCGCAATTGCGACTTCGCATTTGCGAAACTAATCGCAAATGCGACATCAGAGGCCTGGTCACAATTTTTAAAACCGGGACTTAGGCCATTTATTTCATTTCACTTTTACACTTGGGCGAGTTGGGAGCTTTCAAAGAGGGGATTTCAACCTAGCATTGTGAGGCAAGTTATTTCTGCTTAATGTGAGTTTAATACTTGGGTTTTGGGTAGATTAACACACTAAAGAGTTTTGGGTAGATTAACACACTAAAATTAGTGAAAGTCATGGGATTAAGTGAAAACCTAGGGTGATGATAAAGGCAAGATTTAACCACGAAATTTGTTATAGAATGTAGTAAAAATCATATATTTTTGATCCTTAGGCTATGGGTAACAACTTTCTTCAAAAATTTCGGAATCCGGGCACGTGGGCCCGGGGTCGAATTTTAGAAATGTTGTAATTTGGGTTGGGGAATCACCCTAATGGTTGGGATATGAACTTTTAAGCCTATATTGATTAGTTTCTATGCTATTTTGATAGTTTTGGAGTGTTTCACACCAAATTGAGGGGTTTGGATTAAGCTTGGACCGGAAAGTAGGCCGTGAAGCGAGGTAAGTCTCCTTTCTAACCTTGTAAGAGGGAATTATCCCCATAGGTGAAATAATTGAATAATTTGCCACTAAATGCGGGGGCTACGTATGCACTAGGTGACGAGAGTCCGTACGTAGCTTCTGTTATGTTAATTGTCCGGGTAACTTAGGACCCGTATCATTCCATATTTTTGAATGTTTATATCCTTTCATGCTAATGAGATCACTTAGGATATGTTAGAGATTTGGAAATGAACATATGTGAACGTATGTATTTGCTTGAACACTAGTATGAATTTATTTGAATATAAATACGCCTTTATGTACCTTCTTGATGATAATTGATATTTGTGGATCGGGCCGATCGCCTTGGTAGAAATAGATGTATCTATTGTTTGTGCCATTTGACCCTCTCGCAGTTTTCTATTGGACCAGGCCGTACTATATGGGCATAATGTGCGCATGATATCTATGTGAAATCTTATTCATGTCTTACCTTGTTAAATGCCTCGAAATGTAAATTTCTATCTGCGATATTATCCAGGAAATGACCTACTAGTTCTTGCTATAAATTGTTACTTTTTTTTGTTATCCATGCTTAGCATAACTCTTATTATATTATTTGAACCTAGTAAGTATCAAGTCGACCTCTCGTCTCTACTTTTCGAGATTAGATGGGATAGTTACTGGGTACATATTATTTATGCACCCATACTACGCTTCTGTACTTAATTGTACAAGATCTGAGGTAGGTATATCTGGCTACCTGTCTGGTGCGCATTCTTGATCATAGTCCGAGATTCTACAATGCGCTGCTTCCTTCCTATGCCATTCAGCAGCATGATGGAGTCTCTCTTTACTTTTGGCTGTCTATTCTATTCCAGACAGTAGGATAGATTTATTCTTTTGTATATTCTACTAGATGCCCACATACTTGTGACACCAGGTCTTGGCACACACATTGGTAGAATGTTCTTTTGGGATTGTATAATTATTTTTGTACGTTACTAATTATCATTTGTTTTAAATTCGAATTAAGAAATTGTTGTAACTGTTTTAGTAAAGTAAAAAAATAACTTATTAATATTTCCGCGTTGGCTTTCCTGACAATAGTGTTGGGCTCCATCATGACCTATAATGGAATTGGGTCGTAACAACATGGTATCAGAGAACTAAGTTCACGTAGGTCTCCCAAGTCATGGGAAAACCTAATAGAGTCTTGTGGATCGGTACAGAGATGTCTGTATTTATCTTTGAGAGGTTATAGGGTGTTAGAAAACTCATCAATATTCATTTCCTATCATGTAGTGGTTGGTATACTAAGTTTTACTCTTCTATTCTCTCGCAGATGGTGAGGACATGCACGACAGATGTTCCAGACCTGGGAGGAGCAGCTCCCCCCATTGATAGAGGCCGAGGTAGAGGCCGGGGAAGGGCACCGGCCCGAGGGAGGGGACAAGGACATCCCAGAGCTATTCCAGTAGCCCCACCAGCAAATCAACTGGGAGATCATATCATTGAGGAGCAGGGCAAGGTGCCCGCAATTGAGCCTACCCCGACAGACTTTATGACAACACCGAGTTTCCAAGAGGTCATGGGCCGTATGTTGCAGTTCATGCACACCATGACTTAGGCTGCTTTATTTCCAGCAGATCCAACTACATCACAGGCAGGAGGGGGAGCACATACCTCTACTGTATAGGCTCCTGGTCATGCATTTATAGTGTATCAGACTCCTAGTGCACTACCCGCGGATGGGGCCCAGCTAGTTGCCGTAGTAGTGCCCGAGCCCAGACCAGCTACAAATCGTGATCCGCAGAAGTTTGTGGATAGATGAACCAGGATACACCCTCCTTTCTTCGGGGGTGAGCATCACAAGGATGCCCAGGATTACATTGATAGGTGTAGGGATAGACTGCACTACATGAGGATATTGGAGTCGCATGGGGTAGACTTCACTACTTTGCAGCTGGAGGGCGTAGCCTGTAGATGGTGGTAGTCCTATGTTCTTGGCAGGCCAGCAGGTTCTCCTCCCATCACTTAGGGTCAGTTCATACAGTTATTCTTGGACAGGTATATTCCACCCTCTGAAAGGGAAGAGTTGTGGTATTAGGTTGAGCAGCTTGAGCAGAGTTAGATGTCCGTGACCGACTATGAGGCGAGGTTTTCTGAGTTATCTCGCCATGCATTGATGATACTTCCTACTGACGTAGAAAGGGTGCAGATGTTCATTGCAGGGTTGCATTGTGGCATTAGGGCCAACATGGCCCGAGAGGTGGAGATGGGGACTTCTTATCAGCTAGTGGTGGAGATTGCTAAGAGGATCGAGGGCTACCGTCTGAGAGGTAGGGAGCAGATGCAGCATGACAAGAGGGATAGATTCTCCGGAGAGTTCAGAGGTATCCCAGCAAGGGGTAGAGGTCAGTTTGGAAGAGATCAGCCCACCAGACCGCCATATTCAGCACCACCTGCTCGGGGTGCTCCAGCGCACCCCTATTTTAGCGCCATACCAGAGAATTCTTATCTCCTGGTTATCCCTCCTAAGCCTTAGGGCACTCTTATTCATGTGTCCACTCATGTGGTCAATTCTGTGGTTGAGGATCGGATCTACTGGTCCTATGTGGTCACATTCTGTGGTTTCGAAACTATAGCAGATTTCCTATTGCTTGATATGATTGACTTTGAGGTCATCCTAGGCATAGATTGGTTATACCCATACTACGCCATCATTGCCAGTCCAAGACTGTTCCATTAGCGATGCCAGGGTTGGAGTGGAAGGGTTCCACAGTTGATACATCTAGTTGGGTTATCTCTTTTCTGAAGGCTCAGCATATGGTCGAGAAGGGGCGTTTGGCTTATTTGGCTTATGTTTGGGACACCACTGCAGAGTCTCCGATGATTGATTCAGTTCCAGTAGTTCAGGAGTTCGCCGATGTGTTTCCTTCTGATCTTCCTGGCATGCCACCAGATCCTGATATTGATTTCTGTTTTGATGTGGCTCCAGGCACCCAACCTATATCTATTCCACCATACCGTATGGCCCTGAAAGAGTTGAAGGAGTAGCTTTAGGAGTTGTTAGCAAATGGGTTTGTTAAACCAGATGTGTCACCTTGGGGTGCACCAGTGTTGTTCGTAAAGAAGAAGCGTGGGACTATGCGGACGTGCATTAATTGCCGTTAGTTGAACAACGCTACCATCAAGAACAAGTGCCCTTTGTCGCGAATTGATGATTTGTTCGACCAGTCGCAGGGTGCTAGGGTGTTCTCTAAGATTGAATTGAGGTCAGGGTTCCATCAGTTGAAATTCAGGATTCAGGTGTTCTGAAGATTGCTTTCCGGACCTGATATGGTCATTATGAGTTTCTGATGATGTCCTTTGGCTTAACTAATGCCCCAGCAGCATTTATGGACTTGATGAATAGGGTGTTCAGACCTTATATTGATTCCTTTGTCATCGTCTTCATTGACGACATCTTGATATACTCACGTAGTCTAGGGGAGCATGAGCAACATTTAAGAGTGCTGCTTCAGACCTTGCGAGAGCATCAACTATATGCCAAGTTCTCCAAGTGTGAGTTTTGGCTTGAGTCAATGGCATTCTTGGGGCATATTTTATCAAGAGAGGGTATTAAGGTGGATCCCAAAAAGATTGAGGCAGTTCAGATTTGGCCACGTCCTACTTTAGTGACCGAGATTAGGAGTTTTCTAGGGTTAGCGGGTTATTACAGATGATTCGTGCAGGGTTTCTCATCTATTGCATCACCTCTAACTAGATTGACCTAGAAGAGTGCTCCTTTCTATTTGTTAGAGGATTGTGAGGCGAGCTTTCAGAAGCTCAAGACAACTTTGACTACAACTCCTATTCTTGTGTTGCCTTCCGGTTTAGGGATGTATACAGTACATTGTGACGCTACACGCGTTGTCTTAGGTTGTGTGTTGATGCAGGAGGGATGAGTTATTGCATATGTTTCACGTCCAGCTAAAGATTCATGAAAAGAATTATCCTGTGCATGATCTAGAGTTGGCGGCGATTGTTCATGCTCTTAAGATATGGAGGCATTATCTGTATGGGGTATCATGTGAGGTTTACACTGATCATCGTAGCTTAAAGCATTTGTTCAAGCAGAGGGATCTCAATTTGAGGCAGCGTAGATGGCTTGAGTTACTGAAGGATTATGACATCACCATTCTTTATCATTCGGGCAAGGCAAATGTGGTCGCGGATGCCTTAAGTAGGAAAGCAGAGAGTATGGGTAGCTTGACATTCATTCCAGCAGAGGAGAGGCCACTAGTCTTGGACATTTAGTCCTTGAATAACGGACTTGTGAGGTTGGATATCTCAGAGCCCAGTCGAGTCCTTGCGTCTGTTGTTTCTCAGACTTCATTATTGGGGAAGATTAAGGCCAGACAGTTCGATGATCCGCATTTGGTAGTTCTTAGAGAGACGGTGCTACAGGGTAGTGCAAAGGAGGTTTCTATTGACGAGGATGTTGTCCTGCGACTCCAAGGTCACCTATGTGTTCCTAATGTTGATGGCTTAAGGGAGAGGATTCTAGAGGAGGCACATAGTTTGCAGTATTCCATTCATCCGGGTGCTATGAATATGTATCGTGACTTGAGGCAGCATTATTGGTGGTGGAGGATGAAAAAAGACATAGTGGATGTCACGACCCGGAATTCCCACCCTCCGGAGTCGTGATGGCGCCTACTAATGTGAGCTAGTCAAGCCAATCCTTAATAGCTTATGTCATTAACAAATCACTTCTTTTAATGATTATCAGTGATAGCATGAAAACAGCAGAATTTAATGAATATACGGAAGACTTAAATTAAAGAAACTGAACAATAATACGGAAATCAACATATGCCTCTACCCAAGAACTGGTGTCACATTACTCACGAACTTCTTAGAGTACTAAATACAATCGTTTGAAAGAAAAATATAAACTGTTTATCTCGAATACATGAGATAACAGACTGAAATAAAGATATAGGAGACGCCGGGCCTGCAGACACTTGCAAGGCTACCTCGGTGTCTCACTAGACTGAAAGCTGGCTCCTGCGCTACTGCTGCTGTCCAAGACCTAGATTTGTGCAAAAGAGCACAGAGTGTAGTATCAGCATAACCGACCCCATGTGTTGGTAAGTGTCTGGCCTAACTCCAACGAGGTAGTGACGAGGTTTGGACCAGACTCCAGATAAACTTGTGCAGTTATATACTATATGGCGGAAAAGTAAACTGGTAATAAGCAATCAAAGCTGGGAAAGGGGAAACATGCTCTGGGGGTAGCAAATAAAATAGAATATCAAAGAATAGTAAGGAAACTACAATTTAACTTCTAACACGGATAAAGAGAAATAAGGAAACTTTCACTTTCAGTTTCATCTTGTTGCAAGTGTGCAACCCGATCCCATTTCTCATATCTTATGTTAGGTGTATCACCCGCTCCCATTTCAGTATATCTTGTGATAGGCGTACCACCCGATCCCATTTTAGTATATCTTGTGGTAGGTATACCACCCACTCCCATTTCATCATATCTCGTGGTAGGCGTACCACCCGATCCCATTTCATTATATCTCGTGGTAGGCGTACCACCCGCTCCCATTTCATTATATCTTGTGGTAGGCGTACCACCCACTCCCATTTCATTATATCTCTGGTAGGCGTACCACCCGCTCCCATTTCATTATATCTTGTGGTAGGCGTACCACCCGCTCCTTTTTAGATTTCATTATACAATCACAAGAAATACTGACAGGGGAACATAAATAATATAATAACTTCCAGGCAAGGGAACACAACAATATTATAATTTTCCCGGCAAGGGAACAACAATATTGAATTAGTCATCCCGGCAAAGGAAAATCAGCTATAACCAATCTCAAATCAACTTGTACTCAGTTCAATTATTGAAAATGCTCAGTCATCGAAGATCATTAAGTAAAGCACCCAAGTGTCATTTAAGAACACAACAAATTTCAATTTAAGACTCACGGTCATGCTTGACACAAACGTATAGATACTCGTCACCATGCCTATACGTCGTACTCAATAAGAAGCAAGTAGCAAGTATGACTCAACTCCTAATCCCTCAAGCTAGGGTTAGACCAAACACTTACCTCGATGCCTTGATCACCACTCAAGTCTCAACTATAGCTTTACCCCTTGATTCCACCACCAATCCGCTCGAATCTAGTCACAAGTTACTTAATTACATCAATAAGTGCTAAATGAATCAACCCCAATGCATGAAAATGAGTTTTCTAAAGTTTTACCTAAAAGTCAGAAATCATCTCCCGGGCCCACGTGGTCGAAACCCGAGGTCCGTACCGAAACCCGATTACCCATTCCCCCATGAATCCAAATTTGTAATTTGTTTTGAAATCGGACCTCAAATTGAGGTCCAAATCCCCAATTTTAGAAAAACCTAGGTTTTACCCAAAACACCCAATTTCCCCCATGAAAATCTTTGATTTGAAGTTGAAATCATGTTAAAAGATGTCAAGGAGTGAAAAAAATGAGTTAGAAATCACTTACCAACGTTTTGGAGAAGAAAGGTTGTTTGAAAAATCGCCTCTTATGTTTTTGGGGTTTTTGAAAGGTGAAAAATTTCTGAAATTCCCGTTTATTTATGCCCCTCTCAGACCCCCAGTGTGGACCGCATCAAATGGACTATGGTCGCATAGCCTCCACCGCGGACCGCATAAAGGCGATCACAGCCGCGCTGGCCCCTCCCTGAAGACTTGCAGTTGAGCACCCTGTGCGGACCGCTCAAAGGCGACTGCGGCCGCACAGCTTCCACCGCGGACCACACAAAGGTGACCGCGGCCGCGCTGGCCCCTCCGCGGTCGCACGCGATTTCTCGCGGACCGCACTAGAGGGTTCAGAGACTGTGGCTTCCTGAACCTGCAACACCTGACTTTCTAAGCCTAAGGCATCCCAGAACCTAGTCGAAACTCACCCGAGCCCTCGAAACTCTAACCCAAGTATACACACAACCTCAAAAACATCCTACGGACATATTCGTGTAATCAAATTACCAAAATAACATCACGAGCATCGAATTAAACCTCGAGATCACTGAAATTTCTCAAAACTCTTTTAAACATCAAATTTCTCAATTAAGGTCCGGATCGCGTCAAACAATGTCTGTTTTTTAACCAAATTTCGCAGGAATGACTCAAGTCATATATAAGACCTATACCGACCGCCAGAACCAAAATACGGGCCCGATACCATTACTTTCTGATCAGTTTTCATTTCAAATTTCCTTAATCAATTTCTGAAAACAATTTCATTTAAAAATTCACTTCTCGGGCTTGGGACCTCAGAATTCGATTCCGGCAAGTCCCATATTTTCCTACGGACCCTCTAGGACCATTAAATCATGGATCCGGGTCCGTTTACCCAAAATGTTAACCGAAGTCAAGATTATTCCTTTTAACATCAAAACATAACATTTTTTCATAGAGTTTCATATTTAAGCTTTCCAGCTATGCGTCCAGACTGTGCACGCATTTCGAGGCCACTCTAATGAGGTTTTCAAGGCCTCAGAGACATAGAAATCAACTAAAGGGTCATCACATTCTCCACCTCTAAAACAATTGTTCGTCCTCGAACGGACAGAAGAAGGAAGTACCTGAGTCGGGGAAAAGATGAGGTTAGCGGCTACGCATATCGGACTCAGACTCCTAGGTTGATGCCTCAGGAGGCTGACCTCTCCACTGAACACGAACCAAAGGAAAACTCTTCGACCTCAACTATCGAACCTGCCGGTCTAGAATAGCTACCGACTCCTCCTCATAAGACAAGTCCTTGTCCAACCGGACTGTGCTGAAATCTAACACGTGGGATGGATCGCCGTGATACTTCCGAAGCATGGACACATGAAATACTGGATGTACGACTGATAAGCTAGGCGGAAATGCAAGTTTATAAGCCACCTCTCCCATTCTATCCAGAATCTAAAATGGACAGCTAAGCTTGCCCTTCTTCTCGAATCTCATCACGCCCTTCATAGGCGACACTCGGAGCAATACCTGCTCACCAACCATAAAAGCCATATCTCAAATCTTGCGGTCTACATAACTTTTCTACCTAGATTGAGCTGTATGAAGCCTATCCTGAATGATCCTGACCTTTTCCAAGGCCTCCTGAACCAGATCCGTACCCAACAACCGAGCCTCTCCTGGCTCAAACCACCCAACCGAAGATCGATACCGCCTACCGTATAAAGCCTCATAAGGAGCCATCTGGATGCTCGACTGGTAGCTGTTGTTGTAGGCAAACTCTGCTAAAGGCAAAAACTGATCCCACGAACCTCTAAAATTGATGACACAAGCTCGGAGCATATCATCCAAAATCTGAATAGTCCACTCGGACTGCCCGTCCGTCTGAGGATGAAATGTTGTACTCAACTCAACCTGGGTGCCCAACTCTCGCTGAACTGCTCTCCAAAAATGCGAGGTAAACTGCGTACCTCGGTCCGAAATGATAGATACTGGCACACCATGAAGACGAACAATCTCCTGGATATAGATCTCAGCTAACCTCTCGGATGAATAGGAGACTTCCACATGAGAGAAATGCGCTGACTTGGTCAGCCTATCAACAATGACCCAAACTGTGTCAAACTTATTCCGAATTAGCGGAAGTACAGTAATGAAGTCCATAGTAATTTGCTCCCACTTCCACTCGGGAAGCTCAATCCTCTGAAACAGTCCACTAGGTTTCTGATGCTCATACTTAACCTGCTGACAATTCAAACATTGAGCCACATATGCAATAATATCCTTCTTTATTCTACGCCACCAATAATGCTGCCGCCAATCCTGATACATCTTCGCGGTGCCTGGATAAATAGAGTAACGGGAACTACGGGCCTCCTCTAAAATCAACTCTCGAAGCCCATCCACATTAGGCACACAAACTCGCCCCTGCAATCTCAAAACTCCATCATCACCTAAGGTAACATGCTTGGCACCTCCACGCTGCACCGTGTCTCTAAGGACACACAAATGGGGATCATCAAACTATCGATCACAGATACGCTCCAATGAAGATCGAGCGACCGTGCAAGCTAATACTCGGCTAGGCTCAGAGATATCCAATCTCATAAATCGATTGGCCAAAACCTGAACATCCAATGCAAGCGGCCTCTCACCGACCGGAATATAAGCAAGACTGCCCATGCTGGCTGACTTTCTACTCAGATCATCGGCCACCACGTTGGCCTTTCCCAGGTGATATAAGATGGTGATATCATAATCCTTCAACAACTCCAACCATCTCCTCTGCCTCAAATTCAACTCCTTTTGCTTGAACAAATACTGAAGACTCTTGTGATCAGTGAACACCTCACATGCCACGCATACAGATAATGCTTCCAAATCTTCAATGCGTGAACAATGGCAGCCAACTCTAAATCATGGACCAGATAGTTCTTCTCATGAATCTTCAACTGCCTCGAAGCATAGGCAGTGACCTTGCCATCCTACATCAACACTGCACCAAGCCCAATACGGGAAGAATCACAATAAACCGTGTAAGACCTTGAACTTGTGGGCAAAACCAACACCGGTGCGGTAGTTAGAGTTGTCTTGAGCTTCTGAAAGCTTGACTCACACTCATCCGACCATCTGAACTGGGCACCCATCTAGGTCAACCTGGTCATCGGGGCTACAATAGATGAGAACCCCTCCACAAACTGACGATAGTAGCCTGCCAATCCCAAGAAACTCCAAATCTCTGTAGCCGATGTTGGTCTAGGCTAGTTTTTGACTGCCTCAATCTTCTTCGGATCAACCTGAATACCCTCTGCTGATACGACATGACCCAGAAATGCAATTGAACTCAGCCAGAACTCACACTTTGAGAACTTAGCATATAACTGACTATCCTTCAAAGTCTGAAGAACCACGCTGAGATGCTGCTCGTGCTCCTCCTGGCTGCGGGAATATATCAAAATATCATCAATGAAGACTATCACGAATGAGTCCAAATAAGGCCTGAACACTCGGTTCATCAAATCCATAAAAGCCGCTGGGGCATTTGTCAACCCAAATGACATGACAAAGAACTCATAATGCCCGTACTGAGTGTGGAAAGCTGTCTTAGGGACATCGGATGCCCTAATCCTCAACTGATGGTATCCAGATCTCAAGTCAATCTTTAAAAATACCTTGACACCCTGAAGCTGATCGAACAAATCATCGATCCTCGGCAGTGGATACTTATTCTTGATAGTGACCTTGTACAACTGCCGATAATCAATGCACATTCTCATCGAACCATCCTTTTTCTTAACAAACAACACCGGCGCACCCCAAGGCGAAACACTAGGTCTAATGAAACCCTTCTCAAGCAAGTCTTGCAACTAATCCTTCAACTCTTTCAACTCAGGCGAGGCCATATGACACGACAGAATAGAAATGGGCTGAGTTCTCCTAGCCAAATCAATGCAAAAGTCAATATCCCTGCCGGACGGCATACCCGGCAGGTCTGAAGGGAATACCTCAGGAAACTCACGAACCACGGGCACAGAATCAACAGAGGAAACCTCCGCACTAGAATCACGAACATAAGCTAAATAGGCCAAGCACCCCTTCTCGACTATACGCCTAGCCTTCATATAAGAAATGACGCTACAGGTAGAATGACTAGGAGTCCCTCTCCACTCTAAACGAGGTATACCCGGTAAAGCTAAGGTCACAGTCTTGGCATGACAATCCAAGATAGTGTGGTAAGGTGATAGCCAGTCCATCCCCAATATGACATCGAAATCGACCATGTCTAGAAGAAACAAATCCACACGAGCCTCAAGACCCCCAATCACACTACGCAAGAGCGATGGACTCGATCTACCATAATAGAATCACCCACCGGTGTAGACACATAAACAAGAATACTCAACGAATCACTAGGCATGACCAGATATGGTGCAAAATAAGATAACGCATACGAGTATGTAGACCCTGGATCAAATAACACTGAAGCATCTCTATCACAAACTAGAACCGTACCTTTAATAACTGCATCTGAAGCCTCAGTCTTGGGTCTGGCTGGGAGGGCATAACATTGGGGCTGGGTCCCACCACCTTGAACTACATCTCTGGGATGGCCTGTAGCTGGCTGGCCTCCATATCTGGCGGCCAGAGCTCAACCTCTAGGACATCTACCTCCACCTCTAGCACCTCTACCCCCACCTCTAGCTAGGTGGGGGGGCTGTGGAACATCTAGTGCCTGAACCATAGCACGGGAACCCTGATGCGGAGAACTGCTCAAAGCCCCAGTGTAATATCTAGCAATGTGTCTCGTGTCGCCACAAGTAAAACAAGCCCCCGGCTGTTGGGGCTAACGATCCTGAAAACTCTGAAGTGGCGGTGCACTGATAGGTGTTGGTAGTGTACTGATGGACTACTGATCAGAATACTGAATCGGAGGACCACGACCACATGAAGCACCATGAAAAGCCTTAAGAGCTGACTGAAAGGGCCTAGGAGGATGGCCTCTACCATATGAATCTCTACCTCCAGATGAGGTACCACTGAATCTACCTAAATGACGAGTCCTCTTATCTGACCCCTGACCATCTCGCTACAACAGAACCATCTCAACTCTGCAGGCCACATTGGCCGCCTCCTGAAAAGTGATCTCACTCCCAACCTCCTTGGCCATCTGAAGACGAATCGGCTAAATAGGACCGTCGATAAACCTCCTCACCCTCACTCTCTCGGTTGGATGTATGACAAGATCATGGTGAGCTAAGTCGATGAACCCGATCTCCTATTGGGTGACCGTCATGGAACCCTACTGGAGGTGCTCGAACTGCCTCTGATCGGCCTCTCTCTAAGTAACCGGGAGAAACTTCTCCAGAAACAATACTATAAACTGCTCCCAAGTCAAAGATGGCAACCCGGTTGGCCTAGCTAAGCAATAATCCCTCCACCAAGTCTTGGCGGATCCAAACAAGCGAAATGTAGCAAAATCGACCCCATTGGTCTCAACAATACCCATGTTCCTGAGAACCTCATGACAACTGTCTAGATAATCCTGGGGATCCTTAGTAGATGCACCGCAGAAAGTAGATGTGAAGAGCTTGGCCGGTCTGAGCTACTACACCCGGCTGGACAGTTCCAACTGGCTGAACTGCTGGAGTCTGAATCTGAGGAGCTACATGCTTTGGAATGCGCGTAGCAGGAGTCTAAGCCCCTCCTCCAACCTAAGAAGTGGCTGGTGCTACGGGAAGCAAACCCGCTCGGGTGACACTCTCCATGAGGCCCACTAATCGGACCAGAGCGTCCTGAAGAACTGGGGTGGCAATGAACCCCTCTAGGACCTGAGCTGGGCCCACCAAAACTGCTGGGGCCGGAACCTCCTCCTCAAAATCAACCTGAGGCTCCGCCACTGGTGCTGCTGCTCGGGGCTGAACTCTGCTCCTACCTCGGCCTCTAGCACGGCCTCGGCCTCTGCCCCTAGTAGGAGCTGCTGCTGGGGGCTCAGGCTGCTGAGCGATAGATGATGAAGCGCGTGTTCTCGACATCTGTGAAAGAATAGAGTAGAAATCTAATTAGCATTTGAGGAACAAATCCGCACGACAAGAAAGAACAAATGTGAGATTTTCCTAACTCTGTAGCCTTTGGGGGATAAATACAGACGTCTTCATACCGATCCCTCAGAATCTACTGAGCTTGTCCGTGAGTTGTGAGACCTATGTAACCTACAGCACTAATACCAACTTGTCACGACCCGAAATTCCCACCCTCGGGAGTCGTGATGGTGCCTACTAATATGAGCTAGGCAAGCCAATCCTTAACAACTTACTTCATTAACAAATCACTTCTTTTAACGATTATCAGTGATAGCATGAAAACAGCGGAATTTAATGAATATACAGAAGACTTAAATTAAAGAAACTGAACAATAATACGGAAATCAACATATGCCTCTACCCAAGAACTGGTGTCACATTACTCACAAACTTCTAAGAGTACTAAATACATCTGTTTGAAAGAAAAATATAAACTGTTTATCTCGAATACATGAGATAACAGACTGAAATAAAGATAGAGGAGACGCCGGGCCTGCAGACACTTGCAAGGCTACCTTGGTGTCTCACTGGACTGAAAGCTGGATCCCACGCTACTGCTACTATCCAGAGCCTGGATTAGTGCAAAAGAGCATAAAGTGTAGTATCAGCACAACCGACCCCATGTGCTGGTAAGTGTCTGGCCTAACCCCGGCGAGGTACTGACGAGGCTAGGACCAGATTCCAAATAAACCTATGCAGTTATATACTATATGGCGGAAAAGTACACAGGTAATAAGCAATCAAAGCTGGGAAAAAGGGTAACATGCTTCGGGGGTAGCAGATAAAACAAAATATCAAAGAATAGTAAGGAAACTGCAATTTAACTTCTAACACGGATAAAGAGAAATAAGGCAACTTTCACTTTCAGTTTCATCTTGTTGCAGGCGTGCAACCCGATCCCATTTCTCATATCTTGTGGTAGGCGTACCACCCGCTCCCATTTTAGTATATCTTGTGGTAGGCGTACCACCTACTCCCATTTGAGTATATCTTGTGGTAGGAGTACCACCCCCTCCCATTTCATCATATCTCATGGTAGGCATACCACTCGCTCCCATTTCATTATATCTCATGGTAGGCCTACCACCCGCTCCCATTTCATTATATATCGCGATAGGTGTAACACCCGCTCCCATTTTATTATATCTTTTGGTAGGCGTACCACCCGCTCCCATTCTATTATATCTCGTGGTAGGCGTACCACCCGCTCTCATTTCATTATATCTTGTGGTAGGCGTACCACCCGCTCCCTTTTACATTTCATTATACAATCACAAGAAATCCCGGCAAGGGAACATAAATAATATAATAACTTCCCTGCAAGAGAACACAACAATATTATAATTTTCCCGGCAACGGATAAAAATATTGAATTAGTCATCCCGGCAAGGGAGAATCAGCTATAACCAATCTCAACTCAACTTATACTCAGTTAAATTATTAAAAATGCTCAGTCATCGAAGATCATTAAGTAAAGCACCCAAGTGTCATTTAAGAACATAACAACTTTCAATTTAAGACTCACGATCATGCTTGACACCAACGTATAGATACTCGTCACCATGCCTATACATCGTACTCAACAAGAAGCAAGTAGCAAGTATGACAACTCCTAATCCCTCAAGCTAGGGTTAGACCAAACAGTTACCTCGATGCCTTGATCACCACTCAAGTCTCAACTATAGCTTTACCCCTTGATTCCACCACCAATCCGCTTGAATCTAGTCACAAGTTACTTAATTACATCAATAAGTGCTAAATAAATCAACCCCAATGCATGAAAATGAGTTTTCTAAAGGTTTACCCAAAAGTCAGAAATCATCTCCCGGGCCCACGTAGTCGAAAGCCGAGGTCCGGACCGAAACCCGATTACCCATTCCCCCACGAATACAAATTTATAATTTGTTTTGAAATCGGACCTCAAATTGAGGTCCAAATCCCCAATTTTAGAAAAACCTAGGTTCTACCCAAAACACCCAATTTCCCCCATGAAAATCTTTGATTTGAAGTTGAAATCATGTTAAAAGAGTGAAGAAAATGAATTAGAAATCACTTACCAACGTTTTGGAGAAGAAAGGTTGTTTGAAAAATCGCCACTTATGTTTTTAGGGTTTTTGAATTGTGAAAAATAGCTGAAATTCCCGTTTATTTATACCCCTCTAAGACCCCCAATGCGGACCACATCAAATGGACTGTGGCCGTACAGCCTCCACCACAGACCACATAAAGGCGACCGCGGTCGCGCTGACCCCTCCCTGAAGACCTGCAGTTGAGCACCCTATGCGGACCGCACAAAGGCGACTGCGGCTGCACAGCTTCCACCGCAGACCGCACAAAGGCGACCGCGGCCGCGCTGGCCCCTCTACGGTCGTACGCGATTTCTCGCGGACCGCATTAGAGGGTTCAGAGTGTGGCTTTCTGAACCTGCAACACCTGACTTTCTATGCCTAAGGCATCCTGAAACCTACTCGAAACTCACCCGAGCCCTCGAAACTCCAACCCAAGTATACACACAACCTCAAAAACATCCTACGGACATATTCGTGTAATCAAATTACCAAAATAATATCACGAGCATCGAATTAAACCTCGAGATCACTGAAATTTCTCAAAACTCTTTCAAACATCAAATTTCTCAATTAAGGTTTGTGTCGCGTCAAACGACGTCCGTTTTTAACCAAATTTCATAGGAATGACTCAAGTCATATATAAGACCTTTATCGGGCGCCAGAACCAAAATACGGGCCCGATACCATTGCTTTCTAATTAGTTTTCATTTCAAATTTTATTAATCAATTTCTGAAAATAATTTCACTTAAAAATTCATTTGTCGGGCTTGGGACCTCGGAATTCGATTTCAAGCATATGCCTAAGTCCCATATTTTCCTACAGACCCTCCGGGACCGTTGAATCATGGATCTAGGTCCGTTTACCCAAAATATTGACCGAAGTCAAGATTATTCCTTTTAACATCAAAACTTAGCATTTGTTTTCATAGAGTTTCATATTTAAGCTTTTCGGCTACGCGCCCGGACTGCGCATGCAATTTGAGGTGACTCTAATGAGGTTTTCAAGGCCTCGGAGACACATAAATCAACTGAAAGCAAGTGATGACCCTTTGAGTCATCACAGTGGAGTATGTGGCTAGGCGTTTGAATTGCCAAGCGATTAAGTATGAACACCAGAGGCCAGGTGGCCTACTTCAGCATATGCCTATACCTGAGTGGAATTAGGAGCACACTATGATGGACTTCGTAGTTGGGTTGCCCCGGACCTTGCGGAAGTTGATGTAGTGTGGGTCATTGTTGATAGGTTGACCAAGTCGGCAAACTTTATTCCGATTGTGACTACTTATACTTCAGAGAGATTGGGTTAAATTTACATTTGGGAGATAGTATGGTTGCACGGTGTACCAATTTTCATCGTATCAGATAGAGGCCCTCATTTCACTTCCCATTTCTGGAGAGCCATTCAGAGTGAGTTGGGGACCCGTGTGGAGCTCAACACAACATTTCATCCACAGATCGACGGGTAGTCGGAGCGGACAGTTCAGGTTTTAGAAGACATGCTTAGAGCATATGTGATTGACTTTGGAGGGTAGTGGGATCAGTTCTTTCCCTTGGTGGAGTTTTCTTGCAACAACATCTATTAGTCCAACATCTAGATGGCTCCATTTGAGGCTTTATATGGTCGGCGAAGTCGTTCTCCTATCGGGTGGTTTGAGCCTGGTTGTATGGTACAGACTTGGTGAATGCCTTGGAAAAGGTAAAGTTGATTCAGAAAAGGCTTCGCACAGCTCAGTCCAGACAGAAGAGTTATGCGATTCAGAAGGCGCGAGATGTATTATTCATGGTTAGCGAGAAGGTCCTCTTGAAAGTCTCGCCGATGAAGGGTATTATGAGATTCGGGAAGAAGGGCAAGTTGAGCCCAAGGTTTATTTGCCCATTTGAGGTGTTAAGGTGAGTTGGGGAGGTTGCTTACGAGCTTGCTATACCCCCCACCTTATCGGGAGTTCATCCAGTTTTCCATGTATCGATGCTGCAGAAGTATCACGCCGACTTGTAACGGCCCGACTGGTCGTATGCTTTCTAGAACCCCGTCCCCCCTAAATAAGACTTTCCATGATTGCTTTAACTAATTTACGACCTACGGGGATGGTTGGTTTGGTATTTTGAAGAGTTTGGTTTGAAGTAGGCACACTTGATTCCCTAAGATTTGCTTAAAAGGCTAAGTTTGACTTTGGTCAACATTTTTAGTAAACGGAGCCAGACTTCTGTTTTGACGGTCCCGGAGGGTCTGTAGGAAAATATGGGACCTAGGCGTATTCCCCGAATCAAATTTGGAGGTCCCTAGCCCGAGTAATGAATTTTTGTTAAAAATTGTTAAACTGAAATTCTAAGGATTTAAAGAAATTGAATAATGCTTGATCATGTTGGTATCGGGCCTGTATGTTGGTTCCGGAGCCCAGTACAGGTCCAATATGATGTTTAAGTCGTGTTTGTAAAATTTTATGAGAAATAGAATAGATTTGACGTGATTCGGGCATCCGGTTGTAAAAATAGGAATTTGAATGTTCTTAAGGATTGCATGCGTTTTGGTGTTGAATTCATAGTTTTAGATGTTATTTAGTTGATTTGATCGCTCGAACAAGTTTGTACAATGTTTATGTACTTGTGTGAGTGTTCGGAGTGGATCATCGAGGGCTTGGTTGAGTGTGGGCGTACGTTGGGGGTGAAAAACACTCTAGATTTTTGGTATTTCTGGGCACGGTTGAAGGTCTTACAAATGCGATGAAACTGTTCATATTTGCGAACTCGCAAATGCTAGGTAAGCATCGCATTTTCAATGAAGCTTGGCTGGGGGCAGTGATCACATTTGCGACGTTGTCTTCGCATTTGCGAACCCAGCAGGGTCTGCAATTTTGACCCCTCTATCGCATTTGCGATCAAGGCAGAGGAAGGCCCAGTTCGCATTTGCAAACTTTTTGTCGCAATTGTGACTTCGCATTTGCGAGCCAAATGTCGCAAATGCAACATCGGAGGCTTGGTCACAATTTTTAAAAACGGGACTTAGGCCATTTATTTCATTTCACTTCTACACTTGGGCGATTTGGGAGCTTTCAAAGAGGGGATTTCAACCTAGCATTGTGATGTAAGTTATTTCTACTTAATGTGAGTTTAATACTTGGGATTTGCGTAGATTAACACACTAAAATTAGTGAAAATCATGGGATTTGAGTGAAAACCTAGGGTTTTGATAAAGGCAAGATTTAACAACAAAATTTGTTATGGAATGGAGTAAAATTATATATTCTTGATCCTTAGGCTATGGGTAACAACTTTCTTCAAATATTTTCGAAATCCGGGCACGTGGGCCTGGGGTCGAATTTTAGGAATCTTGTAATTTGGATTGGGGAATCACCCTAATGGTTGGGATATGAACGTTTAAGCCTATATTGATTAGTTTCTATGCTATTTGGATAATTTTGGAATGTGTGGCACCAAATTGAGGGTTTGGGCTTAAGCTTGGACCAGAAAGTAGGTCGTGAAGCGAGGTACGTCTCTTTTCTAACCTTGTAAGAGGGAATTGTCCCCATAGGTGAAATACTTGAATAATTTTCCACTAAATTGGGGGACTACGTACGCACTAGGTGACGAGAGTCTATACGTAGATACTATTATGTTAATTGTCTGAGTAGTTTAGGACTCGTATCATGCCATATTCTTGAATGTTTATATCCTTTCACACTAATGAGATCACTTAGGATATGTTAGAGATTTGGAAATTAACATATGTGAACATGTGCACTTGCTTGAACAATAGTATGAATTTATTTGAATATAAATGCACCTTTATGTACCTTCTTGATGATAATTGATATTTGTGGATCGGGCCGATTGCCTCGGTAGAAATAGATGCATCTATGGTTCGCGTCATTCGATCCTCTAGCAGTGCACAGTTTCTTTTCTGTTGGATCGGGCCGTACGATCTTGGCATAATGTGCGCATGATATTTATGTGAAATCTTATTCATGACGTACCTTGTTAAATGCCTTGAAATGTAAATGTCTAATTGCTATATTATCCAGGAAATGACCTACCACTTCTTGCTATAAATTGTTACTTGTTTTTGCTATACATGCTTAGCAAAACTCTTATTATATTAATTGACCCTAGTAAGTATCAAGTCGACCTCTCGTCTCTACTTCTTCGAGATTAGACAGGATACTTACTGGGTACATATTGTTTATGTACTCATACTACGTTTCCGTACTTAATTGTACAGCATCTGAGGTAGGTACATCTGGCTACCAGTCTGGTGCGCATTCTTGATCGTAGTCCGAGATTCCGGTGAGCTTCTCCCTTCCTATGCCGTTCAGCAGCATGATGGAGTCTCTCTTTACTTTTGGCTGTCTATTTTATTCCAGACAGTAGGATAGATTTATTCTTTTGTATATTCTACTAGATGCCCACATACTTGTGACACCAGGTCTTGGCACACACATTGGTAGACTATTCTTTTGGGATTGTATAATTATTTTTGTACGTTACTAATTATCACTTGTTTTAAATTCGAATTAAGAAATTGTTGTAACTGTTTTAGTAAAATAAAAACTAGAACTTATTAATATTTCCCTGTTGGTTTGCCTAACAATGGTGTTGGGCGCCATCATGACCTATAATGGAATTGGGTCATTACAACATGGTATCAGAGCACTAGGTTCACGTAGGTCTCACAAGTCATGGGCAAACCTCATAGAGTTCTTGCGGATCAGTATGGAGACGTCTGTATTTATCTTCAAGAGGCTATAGGGTGTTAGAAAACTCCTTTTTATTCATTTTCTATCATGTAGTGGTTGGTATACTAAGTTTCCCTCTTCTATTCTCTCACAGATGGTGAGGACATGCACGACAAATGTTCCAAACCCGGGAGGAGCTGCTCCCCATTGCTAGAGGCCGAGGAAGAGTCTGGGGGAGGGCACTGGCCCGAGGGAGGGGATAAGGACATCTTAGAGCTATTCCAGTAGCCCTACCGGCAGATCCTATGGGAGATCATATCATTGAGGAGCAGGATAAGGTGCCCACAACTGAGCCTACCCCGACAGACTTTATGACAGCACCGAGTTTCCAAGAGGTCATGGGTGGTATGTTGCGGTTCATGGACACCATGACTCAGGCTGGTTTATTTCTGGCAGATCAAGATATATCACAGGTAGGAGGGGGAGCGTAGTCCTCTACTGCACAAGCTCCTGGCCATGCAGTTGCAGAGTATCAAACTCCGGGTGCACTACTCGTGGATGGGGCCCAGTTAGTTGCTGCAGTGGTGCCCGAGCCCAGACCAGCTACGGATGGTAATCCGCAGAAGTTATTAGACAGATGGACCAGGTTACACCCTCCTGTCTTCAGGGGTGAGCGTCACGAGGATGCCCAGGATTTCATTGATAGGTGCAGGGACAGACTACACAACATGAGGATATTGGAGTCACATGGGGTAAACTTCACTACTTTGCAGCTGGAGGGCAGAGCCCGTAGATGGTGGAAGTCCTATGTTCTTGGCAGGCCAGCAGGTTCTCCTCCCATCATTTGGGGTCAGTTAATACAGTTGTTTTTGGACAAGTATATTCCACCCTCTGAGAGGGAAGAGCTGCAGTATCAGTTGTAGTAGCTTGAGCAGGGTCAGATGTCCGTGACCGACTATGGGGCGAGGTTTTCTGTGTTATCCCACCATGCATTGATGATACTTCTTACTGACGTAGAAAGGGTGCAGAGGTTTGTTGCAGATTTGCATTCTGGCATTAGGGCCAACATGGCCCGAGAGGTGGAGATGGGGACTTCTTATCAGCTAGTGGTAGAGATTGCTTGGAGGATCGAGGGCTACTGTCTAAGAGGTAGGGAGCAGATGCAGCATGACAAGAGGGATAGATTCTCCGGAGAGTGAAGAAGTGCCCCGGCTAGGGGTAGAGGTCAGTTGGGAAGGGGTCAGCCCAGTAGACCCCCATATTCAGCAGCACTACCTACTCGGGGTGCTCCAGCGCGCCCCTATTTTAGCACCATACCAGAGAGTTCTTATCGCCCGTCATCTATTCATGGTACCTCCAGTGGGTATTCAAGTCCCCAAGGTCCTTTTGGTTTCTATTTAAGTGCTATGCCGGAGAGTTCATACTGTCCACCGGCTATTCAGGCTTCTTCTAGTGGGTCTACAAGCCATCAGGCTTCTAGGAGGTACTGCCCCAGACTTCCGGGAAAGGCAATGTAGCAGGGTCAGCAGCCCATGATTGTAGCACCGATTGCCCAACCATCTAGAGGCGGGGGATAAAGTCGTAGAGGCCGCCCAAGAGGTGGAGGCCGGACAGGGAGCTACTGCTCAGTTAGGTAGAGGCTAGCCAGCCGGTGCTCCAGCCAGATTCTATGCCCTTCCAGCCAGACCAGATGCATTGGCCTCAGATGTCGTTATCACAAGTATTATTTCCGTCTGCGATAGAGATGCTTCGGTATTATTTGATCCAGGGTCTACCTATTCATATGTATACTCTCTGTTTGCTCATTTCCTAGTTATCCCTCCTAAGCCTTTCGACACTCATGTTTATGTGTCCAGTCTTGTGGGCGATTTTGTGGTTGTAGATTGGATTTATCGGTCTTGTGTGGTCACATACTGTCGTTTCGGGACTAGAGCATATCTCCTGTTACTTGATATGATCAACTTTGAGGTCATCCTGGGCATGGATTGGTTATCCCCATACCACGCCATCCTTGATTTCCATGCCAAGACTGTTACATTAGCGATGCCAAGGTTGCCAAGGTTAGAGTGGAAGGGTTCCACAATTGATACATCTAGTTGGGTTATCTCTTTCCTGAAAGCTCAGCATATGGTTGAGAAGGGGTGTTTGGCTTATCTGGTTTATGTTCAGGACACCACCGCAGAGCCTCCGACAATTGATTTAGTTCCAGTAGTTCGGGAGTTTGCCGATGTGTTTCCTTCTGATCTTCATAGGATGTGGATGTGCATTGATTACCGCCAGTTGAACAAGGCTACCATCAAGAACAAGTATCTGTTGCTGCACATTGATGATTTGTTCGACCAATCGTAGGGTGCTAAAGTGTTCTCTAAGATTGACTTGAGTTCAGGGTACCATCAGTTCAAGATTCGGGATTCGGGAGTTCCGAAGACTGGATTTCGGACCAGATATGGTCATTATGAGTTTTTGGTGATGTCTTTTGGCTTGACTAATTCCCCAACAACATTTATGGACCTGATGAATATGGTGTTCAGACCTTATATTTATTCCTTTGTCATCACCTTCATTGATGACATCTTGATATACTAACGTAGCCTGGGGGAGCACGAGCAACATTTGAGAGTAGTGCTTTAAACCTTGTGAGAGCAGCAACCATATGTTATGTTCTCCAAGTGTGAGTTTTGGCTCGAGTCAGTGGCATTCTTTGGGCATATTTTATCAAGATAGGGTATTAAGGTGGATCGCAAGAAGATTGAGGCAGTTCAGAGTTGGCCACGTCCTACTTCAGTGATCGAGATTACGAGTTTTCTGGGGTTAGCAGGTTATTACAGATGATTCATGCAGGGCTTATACCTGTTGATACATATATCAATGGTTTCTATATTTCTCAGAATTAATTCTTTTCTGTGTTGATAACTTTCAAGATTATCTTCATAGAATTCAATTTCTTTTTCTATAGTTAATAAAGCTTTATTACATAGCCTATTAACTCTAATTATGTATTTGCAGGTTTTAATATTGTGTTTAACACAATCTAGTTTTCTATTTATGTTACTAAGGTTTTTAAGAAGTTTCCATTTCTGGGTGTTATAGAATCTTATGTAATGAAAAGTGTTATGTTTCATTTATAAACAGATTTTATTAACTTGATATGTGATCATTAATCTGAATATAAATCTAATTCATATAGATCTAATATATCTATTTCTTGTGATACAATTAGTTCTGTAAATGCTTGTTCCATTACATATATTATTTCAAAAGTAACTAGAATATCATAAATTTTTCTTTTAACATCGTTATTAAGTCTGTTAAAGATATATAATATAAGTATTTTGTAGTCAATATTTTCTTCTAATAAATACGTGTGGTTGTTCATTCAGATTTTTTATCCTTATCATATGTTTACTAAACATATTCCCTCTAACCTCTTTGTTTATCATAGAGTTTATCATATTTTAATAAGTTATACTGAACAATCTTTTCTGGTCACTACCATATTTTTCATGCTTCAATCATTTACCCTAACAGCGCCTCAACTCTGTGTACTCCCCTAAACGGCTTCCTTGCCTACTGGTTTCCACTTTAGGATGGCATAGTCTGGGCTTAACTACTCTCAGCATTATTATACAGGCAAACTTTCTCAAGATGTTCTTTATAACAGTACTATAACATGATAAACAATTATGATATTCAAGAGATTATAAGGAATATAAGAGTTTAGTTAAACATGATTATGAATAAACTTACCTGGTTTTGTAACTCGTTTGAATGCTCCATAGCTTTCAAAAGTTTGTATATAATCATATATTTTTTTTTTGGATGTGGATGTCCCTTTTTCCTCGGATTTACATTCTATATATAGAAAATTTAAACGACTCCTACTGTTTACAAACGACCTTTACTGTTCATGAATATGACTCTTACTATTTACTTTATGACTTTTTTACATGACTCTTACTATTCATGAACGACCTTTACTGTTCACGAACGTGACTCTTACTATTTACTTTACGACTTTTTTACATACGTGACTCCCTTTTTACATTTTTCAATAGCTTTCTTCTTCTTTTGTCTTCTTGTCGATACCTTTATTCTAGTTGGACTTCTGGTACTTGGTTATCTTCTCCGTTGCATTTCGAACATATGTGGTCTGGGTATTTGTGTCCCACTAGTTTGTAGTATCTTGTTAATAACTTATTAGAAATAAATTCCTTCTTCAAGGCTCTTGTAGTTGGCTGTGCTTCTAGTTTTAGCAATGATAAAATCCATTTTTGGACTTCATCCATATCTCCTTGTCGTAGTTCTTTTGAATTGGCATATATCATTAACTGGTCTCTGGAATAATAGCTCCAGATAGCATTTCCTTGTAGATAATTGTTAGCTAGTTCTTGAATAATAGTTGCTATACCAATTATTCTTTTGTTGGCATAGAAACTTGGTATCTCCATTTTCTGTATCTCCGGTTGTTGCTCTATTTCTTCCGGTATTATCATATCTCGTGTTAGTCCTATCTTTATCACCTGTATAATGGGTTTTATTTCATCATATAGTATTTCAGCTGGTGCTGTATAGAATTTGATGAAGAATAGGTCGCCTTTTGTAATTCTTTTGAAGGTGACAAATGCTTTGTATAGCTCTGGTATTCCAATTATTTCTTCTCCTTCGTAAGTATATACAGTGCTAAGTAGTCCGTAGTTGTAACATGTCTTTACTAGGTTGACTTTTGTTTTTGGTTGGGCTATTAGCCTATTATATCCCTGTAGTTTTTGGGTTACATAATCCTGTGTTGGATCTCTAGTAGTAGTTGATCTGGGGTTTAGGTTCAGAAATGTCTGAATTTTATATATATTCTCAATATATGTTTGAGTAATATGGTTATATACCTTTTTGTTGTGGTGTAGGCTATTAGCATAGGTTGTAGTTTGTGGGGTTATAACTATTGCTTCTTTTGGCTTTTTTGATGTAAATGGCTTATCAAATACGTTGTTTAGATTTACATTGGTATGTAGCTTCTTATTCACCTGTTTGCTTGTGCCTGCAGCTGTAGGTAAACAAACTTTGTCATGGGTTTTTTGGAGTTTCCCAACGTCTCCTTCTAATTCTGGAATTTTTAAGTCTTCCGATCGACTTAGCTCCGCATTTTTATAGTCATGCTACTGACTTTCTAGCTGTTGTAATCTTTTGCCCATACTATCCATCTGTAATGATAGGGTAGTAAGGGTTGCAAATATATCTTTCGATTCTTGGTTCTCATCAGTTTGAGTACTTTTGTCTTGATAAGTAATCTGCAATAACATTCTTGTCAGTTCGTATTACTTCAATTGTAAATGTAAAATTTTGTATATTCAATACAAGTCTTCTTATTTCCTTTGTAGTTACTGAATCTTGTACTTTCCGTGTTATCCACCATTTTACTTGTGTATTATCTGTTCTTACAATAAACTTGTTATAAATAATATATGGCTCAAATGCTAACAAACATTTATATAATCCAAATAGTTCTTTCCTATTTATCTCCCATTTAATTTGTGGTTCCGTGTATGATCCTGAATAATATCTACAATGGTGTTCAATATTTTTATTATCATATTTATATTTTAGAACTCCTCCATAGCTGTGATCACTAGAATCAGTTTCTACAATATATGTGAACTGTTTCTTTTCATCTGGGAAATATAGTTTTGGTAATTTTTTACACATATTTTTTATCTTCTGTATATGTATTTTATCCTTTTCGTCAAAATGATATTCTATATCCTTTTTTAATTTTTTCTGTAATGGTTTTAAGTTTTCTGCTAATTTAGGAATATATTCTCTTACTTGGTTAACCAATCCTAAAAATGATTGTAACTTCTTTTTTGTATCAAGTGTTTCATTTAAGTCAATTATTTTTTGTACTATATGGGTTTGCATTTTTATTCCGTTTTTATCTATTTGTATACCTAAAAATTCTATTTGATTTTTCATTACTTCTGCTTTCTTTTTACTTAAACTTATTCCTGATATTTCTACAATGTGTATGAATTTTTCTAGTAGTTTTATATGTTCGTTCTCTGTTCTAGAATATAACAGTATATCATCTATATATATTATACAATTTTCTAATTGGTTAAAGTAGTTATCCATAAAATGTTGATACCTACCTGGTGCATTTTTATATCCAAACGGTAATACGTTCCATTCATAAAATCCTTGTGGTATTGTGAATGTTGTTAACTTTTTAGATTCATCTTCTAGTTTTAAATGGTAAAATCCTGATTTACAGTCAAATTTACTGAAATAGTTATATCCTTGTATTTGTCTGATTTTTAGTATTTTATTTGGTATCAGATTATATGTTTTTGTTTTTGCATTTAATTTTCTATAATCTATAACCATACGGCTTTTTCCTCGTTTTTGTTCACTATGCTTATTTACTATAAATGCCGGGTTAGTATGTTTACTATTACTTTCTTGTATGTACTTATTGTCTAATAATTCCTTTATATGCATTTTAAATTCTGTTAAATCATTAAAATTGTATTTTAAAGGTTTTTGTGTTATTATGCTATTTTCATCTATTAGTTCAATCTTTATTTTTGTTTTATGTTTTTCCCATCCTTGGAGTGGATTATCATTATATAGTAATTCTAATTTATCTTGTAGTAGTTTTATTTTATTTATTGAGAAAATGATTATTTCTATATTATGGTTGCTTTGTATTACATTTTCTAATTTTTGGGTAATCTTTTCACTTCCTTTAATCCAGGGTGTTGTTTTTCTTACTTTATTATTTACTCTTTTTGCTCCTAATTTTTGTTTACACGGGGTAGTAAACCACCAATGTGTTTTTGTTATAATATGTGGGTATAATTTATCTAAAAATGGCATTCCTAATAATATATCTTTATTTGTGAATTCATAACTATATATTTCTTCTATGGTTAATATTTTATCCCATATTTGTATTTTTATATTTCTTGCTTTGTATGTTATCATACTTCCCTCATTATTGAATCTTGTTACTACTATGGGGGTTTTTAGCTTTTCCCATTTACTTTCTGGTAAACAATTATGTCTACGCATGTTAGCTTCTGCTCCTGTATCCATCATAGGTGTATAATATCTATTATAGTATCCTTCTACTATTATCTTGGCAAGTATGTATATCTTTGGCATTATATCAAAGTTCTTTTTATTATTATTTTCTTATTTTCATAACTTATTGTTAATTGTCTATCTTCTAATTTATATGGTTTGACTTTTTCTAACCATTTTATTCCTAGTGTAATGTTTTTATCTCCTTGATATATTTTAAAATTTATTAATATTGGTATTCCACCTATAATTAATTCTTTTTCAGTCGTTTCTTCGTTTTTTCTTAATGCTTTTGGCAATTCTGAATTTTGCTGTTCTATTGTTACTATCTCTTGTTCTGGTATTAATTCTCTTATAACATAATTCTCTTCCTGCCCTGTATTTATTAATATTAAATATTTTCTTTGGTCCATTATTCTCGTTATATAATAATGATGTGGGTTTATTTCTTCTATTTTTTGTTCTATTAATTTTTGTGGAGTTATGTAATCTATTCTTCTTGATGTACTTCTTGATGTACTTATTCTTGATGACGTTTCTGGTATTTTATTATTTGTTCGTTTTGACGTGCTTAATCTTTCTTTTACTATTTCTAAATCTTCTTCTATATCCATTTCCTTATAACTATAATCATTGTTGTCTATAACTGATACTATTCTTTCGAATGAATTTTCTATTTTTATCCTGTTTATTTTATTTCTAGCTGTTACCTTATGTTTCGTCGTTAAGACATATAGATTTTTACATTTTGCTTTGAATATCTTACTTCCTGGTGCTAGTTCTATTCCAGACATTTTCCAGTATAGTACTAATGATTTATCTATATTCTTATCATCTATTGCTACTGAATAGTTGGCACTTATTATGAATTTAAATTTTTGGTATATTAAGTTACCTCTTACTGCACTTATTATACTCTTTTCTATAGGTTGTACAATTCTATCATCTGTCAAGTATATTTCTATAGGGGTATCTATTCCTTCTCTAAAACATGCTTTTATTAGTATCTCCGTTCCTCTTAAGTGTACATATTTTATTGGATTTTTTGCTTTTATATCTTGTATTTCTTTATTTAGTAGTTTTTTATTTAAAATTGGTATTCGTGCTTTACCTTTAATGTATTTACAATCTATTATATGTTCTCTTTGGCTTACTACATAGTATTCTTCTTTCTGTCTTTTAAACCAATTCTTTATTGTTGGTACTTCTAATATTTTGTCTATGCTTAGGTCCAATTCTTTTCCTTTTATTTGTTCAAATATAGTGGCGTCAAATATTATTTTCTGTTCTGAATATTGTTCATCTTGGTGTTCTTCTTGTTGTATAATTTGTATATCTTTTTCAGTCATAATTTTCTTCGTCTGATTCCTCTATATTATTGTTTATTTCTTTTTCATTTTCGGAGAACTCATTTTCTGAGAACTCGTTTTCTGATATTTCATATATGCTGTCTTCACTGCCTAATTCATAATCTACATATTCTATTTGTGTATATTTATCATTGTCTATCATTATTTCGGTAATTTGTTTCTTCTTTGGATTTTTTGGTAATCTGCAATCTTAAGCTAAGTGTCCTAGCTTTCCACAATTGTAACAAGTACATTCTGTTAGTCTTTTCTTTTTTCTATATGGTTTTTTATGTTTGTAATTTTTTACATAATATCTTCCTCTTGGTTTCTTATACTTATATTTTGAATATTTTGATTTATATCTTTTTCTCTTTCCTTCAGTTTTGTAATATTTATCTGTGCATCCAAATTGGGGTGCTATTCTACTTTTACAGCATGCCAGATTTTTTACTAATATTTTATCCATTTTGATCTTTTCTTTATATTTTTCACATAATTCTATAAACCAGTTTTGTAGAAATTTTATTCGAGCTCCTAGAGTATCTGCTAGTTCTGCTTCATTCCAATTTTTTATTATTTTTGAACTAAACGGTTCTGGTAGTTTTGTAAAATATAACTTTCTTATTTCCTTGCTTTCATCCGAACTATATGTCCCTTTATAATAATAGTCTCTAAATGCACAAGTATATTCGTCTATATAACACATATTACATATTGCTAATTTTGTCATCAAATTTCTATTTGTAATCTTTTCTTTATTTTGTTCTTCTACTTCTGTTGTCATACTACTAAATTCATTTCTTATTGCTATTTCATATTTATACAATATATCGGTAACTGTTGTTGCAGTTGTGCCATCAAGTTTTTTATTACTTCTTAATGTATCTAAGCTTTCACTTGATAAATTTTGTAACCATAGTTTACCGTTCCTATGAGTGTTCTTTCTATATATCCTGGTGTTTCAGCTATTGCAATTTTATTATCTATTAGTTGTTTGGAGATGTAGCCGATCCATAATTGGATTGTTTTATTTATATCTGCTACACAATCTAGATCTAAAAAATTATATTGTTCAGTTATCTGTCTTGGTGCCCATTTCTTATTTAACCTTTTATCCCATAATGTTTTGTTTCTATCATATGCATCATAACTTACTCTATAATAGGTTGGGTTTAATTGTTTTGGATTTTTTACTCCTGATGTGCTTGGTTTATCCTCGTTCATATCTCCTGTATTTATTTCGGGATTTGTTTTTATTTTTTCTATTTTTTTCTATTAGTTCTGTGTATGTTTCACTTGTTTCTGAATAGTCTTCTTCTAGATTTGTGTCATTATCACTTTGGTCATTTATTTCATTTATGCTTATTTTTGCAGGATTCTCCTGTACTTCTTCTAACTGTAATTTGAACTTTTCTATCTCATTTGTCAATTTTAGCTCTTGTTCTTCTTCTTTACGTTTTTCTCTTTCTTTTAGTCTATTATTATATAGCTGTTTTAGCATTTCTAATTCTTTTTCTAATTCTGTTATTTTAGTATTTTTTACTTCCTCTATCTATTGTATTTTTTCTTTAGCTTGCTGTTGTATTTCTTTAATCTCTCGTTTTCTATCTATTTCTTCATTTTCTTTTGTTATTCTAACCATTGCGGTTAAACTATCTTCTAGTTTTACAGTTTCCTTTTCTAACATTAAGTTCAGGTTATTTCCTATTTTCTTGTATCTTCTTCCTAAGTTGGAAAATATTATTGTTATTTTTAATCCTTCTGGATTCTCATATGTTTTCTGTTCTAGTGCGAATTCTTCCTTATTCATCTCTTTTTTAGATAACAAATATATCTATATTCTGTTTTAGATATTATATCGATCAATTCAGATAGTCTAACTTTGTTTATTTTTGTGATACTTAAGTATTCATATTCTACATGTAGTTTCTTTAGTTTCTTCCTTATTTTAGTTACTTTAATTTGAATATTTTCTGTAATTTTCTCATTGTTTATAGGTAGTTTTTGCGGATTTGTACTATTAATGTCAGTGTTGTTTTCCATTATTTCTTAAAGTAAAGAATTTATCTATGATAGCTCTGATACCAATTTACGAGTTTTCTGGGGTTAGCAGGTTATTACAGATGATTCATGCAGGGCTTATACCTGTTGATACATATATCAATGGTTTCTATATTTCTCAGAATTAATTCTTTTCTGTGTTGATAACTTTCAAGATTATCTTCATAGTTGGGTTGCCCCGGACCTTGCGGAAGTTTGATGCAGTGTGGGTCATTGTTGATAGGTTGACCAAGTCGGCACACTTTATTCCGATTGTGACTACTTATACTTCAGAGGGATTGGCTTAGATTTACATTGCGGAGATAGTCCAGTTACATGACGTGCCTATTTCCATCGTATCTGGTAGAGGCCCTCAGTTCACTTCCCATTTCTGGAGAGCTTTTTAGAGTGAGTTGGGGATCCGTGTGGAACGCAACACAACATTTCATCCACAGACCGACGGGCAGTCGGAGCGGACAGTTCAAGTTTTGGAAGACATGCTTAGAGCATATGTGATTGACGTTGGAGGGCAGTGGGATCAGTTCTTTCCCTTGGCAAAGTTTGCTTACAACAACAGCTATCAGTCCAGCATCTAGATGGCTCCATTTGAGGCTTTATATGGTCGGCGATGTCGTTCTCCTATCGTGTGGTTTGAGCCTGGTGAGGCTAAGTTGTACGGTACAAACTTGGTGAAAGATGCCTTGGAAAAGGTAAAGTTGACTCAGGAAAGGCTTCGCACAGCTCAGTCCAGACATAAGAGTTACGCGGATCAAAAGGCGCGAGATGTATCATTCAGGGTTAGCGAGAAGGTCCTATTGAAAGTCTCGCCGAAGAAGGGTATTATGAGATTCGGGGAGAAGGGTAAGTTGAGCCCATGGTTTATTGGCCCATTTGAGGTGTTGAGGCAAGTTGGGGAGGTTTCTTACGAGCTTGCTATACCCCCCAGCTTATCGGGAGTTCGTCCACTTTTCCATGTATCGATGCTGCGAAAGTACCATGCGACATGTAATGACCCGACTGGTTGTTTTGCTTTCTAGAACCCAGTCCCCCTAAATAAGACTTCCTGCACTTGCTTTAACTAATTTACGACCTGCGGGGATGGTTGGTTTGGGATTTGGAAGAGTTTGGGTTGAAATAGGCACACTTGATTCCCTAAGATTTGCTTAAAAGACTAAGTTTGTCTTTGGTCAATATTTTTAGTAAACGGACCCGGGCTTGTGTTTTGACAATCCCGAAGGGTACTTAGGAAAATATGGGACCTGGGCGTATGCCCGGAATCGAATTCCGAGGTCTCTAGCCTGAGTAATGAATTTTTGTTAGAAATTGTTAAACCGAAATTTTAAAGATTTAAAGAAATTGAATAATTCTTGATCATATTGGTATCGGGCCCGTATGTTGGTTTCGGAGCCCGGTACATGTCCAATATAACATTTAAGTCTTGTTTGTGAAATTTCGTGAGAAACAGGACTGATTTGATGTGATTCGGACGTCCGGTTGTAAAAATAGGAATTTGAATGTTGTTAAGGATTTCATGCGTTTTGGTGTTGAATCCGTAGTTTTAGATTTTATTTCGGCGATTTGATCGCTCGAACAAGTTTATACAATGTTGATGGACTTGTGTGAGTGTCCGGAGTGGATCCCCAAGTGCTCGGGTGAGTTTTGGGCATAGGTTAGGGGTAAAAATCACCCCAGATTTCTAGTATTTTTGGGCAAGATTGCATGTCTCGCAAATTTGAGGAAACTATTCGCATTTGCGAACTCGCAATTGCGATGAAGCCTGGCTGGGGCCAGTGGTTGCATTTGCGACACTGTCTTCGCATTTGCGAACCCAGCAGGGTCCGCAATTTCGACCCCTCTATCGCATTTGCGATCAAGGCAGAGGAAGGCCCAGTTCAAATTTGCGAACTTTTTGTCGCAATTGCGACTTCGCATTTGCGAGCCTGATGTCGCAAATGCGACATCAGAGGCCTAGTCACAACTTTTTAAAAACGGAACTTAGGCCATTTATTTTATTTCACGTCTACACTTGGGCGATTTGGGAGCTTTCAAAGAGGGGATTTCAAACTAGCATTGTGAGGTAAGTTATTTCTACTTAATGTGAGTTTAATACTTGGGTTTTGGGTAGATTAACACACTAAAATTAGTGAAAATCATGGAATTTGAGTGAAAACCAAGGGTTTTGATAAAGGCAAGATTTAACCATGAAATTTGTTATGGAATGGAGTAAAAATTATATATTCTTGATCTTTAGGCTGTGGGTAACAACGTTTTTCAAAAAAATTCAGAATCCGGGCACGTAGGACCGGGGTAGAATTTTAGGAATCTTGTAATTTGTGTTGGGGAATCACCCTAGTGATTGGGATATGAACTTTTAAGCCTATATTGATTAGTTTCTATGCTATTTGGATAGTTTTGGAGTGTGTGGCACCAAATTGAGGGTTTGGGCTTAAGCTTGGACCGGAAAGTAGGCCGTGAAGCGAGGTAAGTCTCCTTTCTAACCTTGTAAGAGGGAATTGTCCCCATAGGTGAAATAATTGAATAATTTACCACTAAATGCGGGGGCTACGTACGCACTAAGTGACGAGAGTCCGTATGTGGTTACTATTATGTAAATTTTCCGGGTAGTTTAGGACCCGTATCATGCCATTTGTGAATGTTTATATCCATTCATTCTAATGAGATCACTGAGGATATGCTAGAGATTTGGAAATTAACATATGTGAATGTATGTACTTGCTTGAACACTTGTATGAATTTATTTAAATATAAATGCGCCTTTATATACCTTCTTGACGATAATTGATATTTGTGGATCGGGCCGATCGCCTCGGTAGAAATAGATGCATCTATGGTTTGCGTCATTCGACCCTCTGGCAGTGCACAGTTTCTTTTCTGTTGGACCGGGCCGTACGATCTCGACATAATGTGCGCATGATATTTATGTGAAATCTTATTCATGACTTACCTTGTTAAATGCCTTGAAATGTAAATGTCTAATTGCTATATTATCCAGGAAATGACCTACCACTTCTTGCTATAAATTGTTACTTGTTTGTACTATCAATGCTTAGCATAACACTTATTTTATTAATTGACTCTAGTAAGTATCAAGTCGACTGCTCGTCTCTACTTCTTCGAGATTAGACAGGATACTTAGTGGGTACATATTATTTATGTACTCATAGTATGCTTCTGTACTTAATTGTACAGGATCTGAGGCAGGTACATCTGGCTACCAGTCTGGTGCGCATTCTTGATCGTAGTCCGAGATTTCACGGTGATTTGCTCCCTTCCTATGCCGTTCAGCAGCATGATGGTGTCTCTCTTTACTTTTGGCTGTCTATTCTATTCCAGACAGTAAGATAGATTTATTTTTTTGTATATTCTACTAGATGCCCATATACTTGTCACACCAGGTCTTGGCACACACATTGGTAGACTGTTCTTTTGGGATTGTATAATTATTTTTGTACGTTGCTAATTATCACCTGTTTTAAATTCAAATTAAGAAATTGTTGTAACTGTTTTAGTAAAGTAAAAACTAGAACTTATTAATATTTTCGTGTTGGCTTGCCTGACAATAGCATTGGGCGCCATCACGACCTGCAGTGCCACTTACAATAATAATAATAATAATAATAATAATAATAATAATAATAATAATAATAATAATAATAATAATAATAATAATAATAATATATAAAGCCAATCTGGCTTGCTACGCCGCGCAGCTCGATCCCATAAATATCCTCATAAAATGATATTCTTCACTATTAATATTCGTATTTTTTTCAAAACATGATTATCTTTCAATACAAAATATTTTTATATTTCATTTAAATTCAAAAACTTTATTTATAGATTAAAAAAATATATCATTTACTTCAAATTATTTTTATAACATATCCTAATAGATATTGTCTCAAAATTGTCAAGTGATTTCTTATTAATTTACCGCTTGACTTAACAACTCTCATATTTTATATTTATAGAAAGATATAGAATAGATTTAGATAATATATATTGACTTAAAATTGACAAGTGATTTTTTATTAGAGGCAATGAACATGAGAGGCAATGTCATCCTTCTTTAAATTTGTGCAATGTTGTCAAATTAAATTGACCTATAATAACATGTAACTCATAACAACTGTGAAATTGTGACTTGAAAACTAAAATAATAGCATGTTATAAATAATTAAATTGTCTTGTAAATTATATGCTATCTGATATAGAATAACTTAAATCCTCCTTTCAGTTATTAGTTGTATCGCACTTTGGTTATTAAATAGTTATAAATTATTTTGACCTCCTAGTTTAAAAAATGTTTACCTTGAGAAAAGACTATTCTCAGTATAGATTAGAAAAGAACACTGACATCTCACATTCCAGCTATATATATATATATATATATATATATATATATATATCTTCACCGTCCGAGCTCTTGCACCAACATATATCCATTGCATCTTCTTCTATTAGTGCTCTTAGAAGATAACAAAGTCATATTAGCCATGGCTTTTATATGGGCAACTCTAATTGTTGGTCTATTTGTATATGCTTTCTATGTGCTGCTAAACATTCAGAAGAGAAAAAGGTTTCCTCTTAGGACATCTTCATTTGTTAGGTAAATATCGACACAAAGATTTACAAAAACTAGCCAACAACCGTGGTCCTATTATGTATATGCAACTGGGAATCGTACCTGCAATCGTTGCCTCGTCTGCTGATGCAGCCAAGAAAGTCCTCAAGACATATGATCCCATCTTTGCTAGTAGGCCTCATAATGAGGCATCTCAATGTATGTCTTATGGCCAGAAGAATATGATTTTTGCAAAGTATGGACCATATTGGCGTAACATGCGCAAATTGTGCACCTTTTGAGTAATCACAAGATTAATTCATTCCAATCCATGAGAAAGCAAGAAGTTGAACTTCTGATTGAATCGGTTAAAGAACAAGCTCATGATTGCGCGGTTGTTGATCTTAGTGCAAAGATTACATCCTTGAATGCTAGCTTGACTTGCTTAATGGTGTTTGGAAAGAAGTATATGGATGAGGACTTTGACAAGAGGGGATTCAAAGCTGTAGTTCAACAAGTTGTGCATTTTGGTGGGAGACCAAATCTTGGAGATTTTTTCCCCTTTCTTGGTGTTATTGATCTTCAGGGACTCAATCGCAAGCTCAAAGATATTCAAAGGTGTTTGATGAAATTCTTGAGAAGATTATTGATGAACATGTTACCAAGGATTTTGTCGACACCATGATGGAGATTATGCAATCAGGAAAAGCAGAGTTTCAGTTTGACCGTCGACATATAAAAGCTATCCTCGTGGTATATACTGCCATCCCATTTTACATTCTAATATAAGCTCAAGAAACCATAAATTTTTAGATTAAATTTGCTAGTTTCACTAAATAATTTCTCGGCTTCCTTTTCCATACAGGACATGCTTATTGCAGCAACAGACACTTCAACAACATCAGTAGAATGGATACTCACTGAGCTAATTAGGCACCCTCATGTGATGAAGAAACTCCAAAAAGAGTTGGAAGAAGTGGTAGGAATTGAAAGGATGGTAGAAGAATCAGATTTGGAGAATTTGAAGTACTTACATATGGTTGTAAAAGAGGGCCTGAGGCTGCATTCCGTAGAGCCAGTATTGCATCATGAAGCCATGGAAGATTGTGTAGTAGATGGCTTCCACATACAAAAGGGATCTAGAATCATGATTAATTGTTATGCAGTTCAGAGGGATCCAAATGTTTGGTGTGAGCCTGAGAAGTTTTTCCCCGAGAGATTTGTTGGGAGCTGTGTAGATATTCGTGGACGTAATTTTTAGCTTTTACCATTTGGCTCTGGTAAAAGAAGCTGCCCCGGAATGCAGTTGGGGATTACCATTGTTCGCCTTGTGGTTGCACAATTGGTGCATTGCTTTGATTGGGAGCTTCCAAATGGTATGCAGCCTCTTGATTTAGACATCGATGAGCAGTTTGGGATGATAGCATGCAAAGAAAAGCCATTGATGGCTCTTCCTACTTATAGACTAAAGAAATGAGGCAAACACGTTGCAGATTGGAAGAGAACTAGTTTTCTAAACTTTTTATTTTACTTAGCTGCTGTTAATATTACACAAGCGATATTTAAAGTTTCTATTCCATGGTTCTGTGATTGTTGTGCTTTTCCCCTGCTATTCTATAAATAACATATTGACAGTATATCGATGCCTAATTAGATTGGAATATGCCAATAGTCTCATTATGTACACAATTGACCTTTTCTTTTCTTGTTTCTCTTTTTACTATGTGTTTGTGGCATCCAATCCTACTCTCGCCATGAAAGTAGTACGGTCACATTATAATAAACACAACAAAGACTGGGGTTAAATCTAACAAGAAGTATGGTGTGCACTAAGGTGTCCAAATGCATGCAAACTTGGTATTTCCTTTTGTATTCGCCAAACAAAAGAGTTCATTGCAATTAATTCTAAAATAATAGCTAAAACTACTAAATTACTTACTAAGGAATTGAAGCGAATACGTAGCATCCAACTAAAATATAATTTGTTTTCTATGAAGAGAAAGACCATCGTTGCAACCTCAATATAGCATAATTAGTTCTAGGATGTACGTAGCTTGCCTAAATACTTTGGATGGGTTAATTTCACTGATAGTCATTCAACTATGTTTCAATTTCACTAAAGTCACTCAATTATTTTTTGCCACTTAAAAGTAAATAAACTTTAACATAGTCACTTAAAAGTCATTTTGGCTTAAAACCTTACCATTAATTTGCATGGCATAAAATTTAATGAGAAAAATAAAAAAAATAAATGCCACATAAGCTTAAATGGACCATACCTACTTTAGATCCATTTCTCCCTTAATCTGATTTTGTCAAGACCCCAGTTTGCCCTCCGTGAACTATCGTAACGGCGCCTAGTCTCTACGATTAGGTAAGCCTAACAATTGTGGAAAAACGGGAAAACAACAGATAGAACAAATAAAAACTACGAAATAAACATAATGAAGGTTTGAAGATGCCGCTCGGCATTTAAAATATAACTCTCAAACTGAACAATTTTCCAAAACCGGAATCTCATGAAGTCACAAGATATGAATGCTACATTGTGCTGTAACTCCAGAATGTCTAAATAGAGATTAATACAGAAGGGCTAAAACTATAAGAGAGAATGGAAAGGGACTCCTCGGTTCGCGGACGCGACAGATGTACCTCGAAGTCTCTGGAGAATCACTTCGCCTCAAGGGGTAGTAGGGTTGAGTCGAAGTACCTGGATCTGCACATAAAACACATGCGCAGAAAGGGCATGAGTACACCACAGCGGTACTCAGTAAGTGCCAAGCCTAACCTCGGTCGAGTAGTGACGAGGAAGGTCAGGGCCCTACTGATCATAGCTGAAAAACGAGGTAAGATAGTATAGAATACTACGATATGATTAAAAGCTAACAGTATGAAGTAACACCGGATAATAAGAATAACAACTATAACAGAGATAAAATAATCACAGAAGGAATGCAACTAAACAAAGAGATAACAACCAAAGATCTCTCAGTATCCCGAGGATCTCTTAGTATTCTCAATATATGTGATGGGGATCTCTTGGTATATCGAGGATCTCTTAGTATCCTCATTATACATGCTGGGGATCTTTCAGTATCCCGAGGATCTCTTAGTATCCTCACTATACGTGCTGGGGATCTCTCGGTATTCCGAGAATCTCTTAGTATCCTCACTATACATGTTGGGGATCTCTCGGTATCCCGAGGAACTCTTAGCATCCTCAATATACATGCTGGGATCTCTCGGTATCCTACACTACAGTGCAAATAAGTGTATATGTGCAGGGGATCTCCCGGAATACAAATCCGTAGTCCCAAAGTAAACAGGAAAAGGGATCTCCCGGGATACCGTCCCGTAGTCCCAAAGTAAACACACAACAGCAACACGAAGAATACTCAATTTAATTCAATTCGTACCAAGGCAAAACAAATATTTCTAACATAACATGCTACACATAATCCAAATAAGGCAGTTTGAGCAAGTAAAGCAATTAAGTCAATTAGACATGCTCCCCTAAGCTAACAGTAGGCTTCAATTGCAAGTAGTATAAATGGAAAAAGAAACACAATTATAGTTACTTAATAAAAATAGAATTTTCAATAATTAGCATAAGTACACACTCATCACCTTATATACAAGGCATTTCAAATATCAACAATACCAAATCCTAAGGGGAGTTCGCCCATGCAAGGTTAGGCAAGCCACTTACCTCGAACCAGCTCAAAATCAACCTGAAACCACGTTCTTGCCACAAGTAATCGACTCAAAATGGTACAAATATATTCAATTAAATTGCATAATATAAATATAACTTCAAGTAACAGATTCCACAAATAAATTCTAAGATAATACGCGAAATTATGTAAAATGACCAAAATGACCCCGGGGACCACATCTTGGAATATAGTAAATTTACGGATTATGAACCCTCATTCAAATTTGTTCCAACCATCGGAACGTTCAAAAAAACATCAAAACACCAATTTAACATCGGATTCAAGCCTAAGAACTCCAAAAACTCTCAAATTATGCTTTCGATCAAAAAGTCTATCAAACCTCGTCCGAATGACCTGAAATTTTGCAAGCATGTCACATTCTACACTACAGAGCTACTTCAACTTTCGGAACCTCATTCCGACCCCGATATCAAAATCTCACTATCGAACCGAAAACTTCAAAAATTCAACTTTCGACATTTCAAGCCTAAATAAGTTACAGACCTCCAAAACACAATTAGAGCACGCCCCTAAGCTCAAAATCACCCAACGGAACTAACGGAACCGAAGGAATTCCATTCCGAGGCCGTCTTGACACTACTCCGACTATGGTCCAAATTCTAAAGCTTAAGCTCTCTTTTAGGGTCTAAGTGTCCCAAAACACTCCGAAACTCAAAATCAAACATCCCGGCAAATCAAAATAGCACAAACAAATACGAGAAAAGCAGTTAATAGGGGATCAGAGTATTAGTTCTTAAAACAACCGGTCAGGTCGTTACAAATTTGAAACACACACCCCTAATAAAATTAGGTCTTGTGATTTTTTTGTGAGGTTTTTATCGTACAAATACAATATTTCTTTTAGCTAAACAATTACAATAGGTTGTCTCTAATTGCATGTTCATCGTGAAAATAGACTCTTATTATCCTTATTATTATTCTTGTATACTTATGATACATTAACATGTTATGTAAGATGAATACAATAGTATTTTAATTTCATTCGAAAATTATAAATATGTTATGTGAGTTGGATACAGTTGTATTTTAACTTCAGTAGAGTTATAAAACAACTTGGATGGGGCATACAAACAAGATAAGAATTTTTTTAGTATAGATAATTATAAATAGGCATTATGTAACAGAAAAGGCAAGAATTTTGTAGTATAGGATAATCATTTTAAACTAATGTGAAATTTAATATTTTTTTTATTGAAACCCATCTGGGTTATGGGTCAAATCACATTAAGGTAGAAATGGATCTAAAGTGGGTATTGTCCATTTATGCTTATATGGCATTTATTTTTGGATTTTTCTCATTAAATTTTATGTCATGTCATATTTATGGGTAAGGGTTTGAGCCAAAATGACTTTTAAGTGACAATGTGAAAGCTTAGTTACTTTTAAGTGACAAAAAATAGTTGAGTGACTCTAGTGAAATTGAAACATAGTTGAGTGACCATCAGTGAAATTAACCTTACTTTGGATTAGTGATTGTGATCCAATTGTTAGCTATCCACTCGAATTTTTCAATTCAAGTTTATCCCTAAAAATGTCATGACCAAAAATCAATAGTCGTGATGGCGCCCATCGTGGAACTAGGTCAGCCTCAAATCAACAACCCAACACCAACAATAATAAGTTCAAACACATTAAACGAAGCATTTAACATTTAAAGGAAACTGTTGGAAACATAAAAAAACCCAATATACGATGCAATCTACCCAAAACCGGGGTGTCACTGAGTACATGAGGGTCTAGATCAGAATAAATCCAACTACACTATCTATAGTAATAAACTGAAAATACGACAAAAGATAGAGAAAGAGAGTCAAGGCCTACGAACACAATGCAACTACCTTGATAGTCTCCAAACTTTGGGATCCTCAATCATCAACCATCGCCGTGAATGGAGTCGCCTGGATCTGCACATGAGGTGCAGGGAGTAACGTGAGTACACCAACTTTGTAAGTAACAAGTCCAAACTTTGGAATGAAAGGTAGTCACGAACTCAACCGCAACAGATATAACAAAAATAAGTGTGCAGAAATGTAGGCATGCTTCCAAGTTAAATAGACAGCTCAAGGTAATAAAATAAATACAAATATGAACAATGTAAGGTATACAACTCAGCTATATCTACATGCCAATGCACATACTATATGAAATGCACCGTGTGCTCCCACTCTCAAGTGCTCAACCACTCGGTACTATATATGGCCATCCGACATGGGGAAATCCATCCCGGAATATATACAACACTAATTGTAAGTCACCCAGTACCGAGGAAAAAGGGCAATCCAACCCTATGAAGAAATCCATCTCCAACTATCAAGTACTTCGGACAAACTTATGTCCAGGAAAAATCCATCCCACAATAATATCATCCGCACTCACTGGGGGTGTGTTACAGACTCCGGAGGGGCTACTACAGCTTAAGAGCTATCATAATCATAAATATAACCGCTGCGACATGCAACCGGATCCCATAACTATCACTCATAATCAGGCTCCCGGCCTCACTTAGTCATCAATCTCTCTAGTCTCACCCTGGGCTTACAATGTCATGAAAAAAACTTGGAACAATGATATGATGAATCAATAAATAACTGAGACTGAGATATGATATAAAAATGCATGAACATGACTGAGTACGGAATATAAATGAAAATAGTGAATGACAGCAAGAAACGACCACTAAGGTTCCTAACAATACCGGCATAAAGCCTAAACATGATATCTAGCATGATTTACAGCTCAATTACATTATCACATGATGAAAACATGAATATCAACATGATAGAGTCACTACACGGTGCCATGGAATCACCCAGGTCATAATTCTCATGTTGCATGTGTCACACCTTTCACTCGCGCCCCCGCAAAGGCGGCGCAGAGGGAATTTTTCCAATTAAAGGACAATCGAAATGGAATTTATTATGTAATTCAGAGTCGGCACTTGGGAGATTTATGGTGTCCCAAGTCACTGGTTGAATCCCGAATCGAGGAAAAGATTGACTCTGTATTACAGTCCGCAAACCAGAAATCCGGATAAGGGATTCTGTTAACCCGGGAGAAGGTGTTAGGCATTCCCGAGTTCCGTGGTTCTAGCACGGTCGCTCAACTGTAATATTCGGTTTATTCATATGATTTTAATACCTGTTGAACCTATGTGCAAATTTTAATTTTTTACCGCTTTTATTATTATTACTTTTATGTGAATTGAAACGTCGTGAAAACATATCTCGAACCATGTCACATCAATACCCCCGTGGTTATTGACACATTCCGACTCCGTTGAGATTTGGATTTGGGTCACATAAATGCGCACCCGAGTTTAAGAGAGTACTTTATTAAAAACGTGCCTAAAGTGACTGGCGCGTTATTATTTTGAGGAGAGCCGTGAAATTCATTAGACGGCCCGTCCCGAAATCTAAAGTATTTTAGCGCAATATTTACGAAGGGCCCCGCAACTTCTGTGTTTTATTTGGCGAGGCTCATCTCATTTGTTTTAAAAGGATATCCTAAAGCAAGATATAATTCTCTACTTAACTTGGCTCTAAAAAATAAAACCTAACTAATTGTTATCTTTTAAGAAGTACTACATCTAGACCTACAAACTCCGAACAGTCTGCGTGAGGGAATTATAGTCTAGGCCCCAAACGGATAGGCATGTCAGACCCAGGCTCGGGCCATTTATTTCGGCCCTGAAGCTTACACGTTATGCAAAAAGGCTGTCGAGCCCCAGCCATCGAATTAATCACTGCTCCAGCTTAATTGTGTACAAGTGTTTACTGAAAGTTTTTCAAACTATCAAGTTTAATTAACTAACTCAACTTAACGAACAATTATTTTGATTTTTACCCCAGCCCTTATGCTAACCAAAATTACCAACTCGAGTTCATGTGTTTACCCGATTTAGGGTCGTTGTTCATGCTAGGAATTAACACGTGCAATCAAGGAAAAGCATAACTTGTTGAGGTGATTAGCTTCAGTACCATATTATTCGCGCAATGAATCATGTCTAATTTTATACCCGTTTGTGATCCCAGCACCCTAAATATGGAAGCTATAGTAATTGGCTATTAACAGTTAACTAAATTAACTATAGCAAATCCGAGCAGCTCATACAGTCCAGTACAGATTCAAGGTCATATCATCAATGCTCCACAGTCTCTCTAGTTTAATTACAAGACGAGTTTTAGAAATTCTAATCGACATTAATGCATATTTGAAATCTACAACTACAAGTTATACGAGTAATGAAATACAGAAGCAAATTCATATGATAGCAGTGCCTCGTCGTTTGATTTCATAATCGTTCAGATACATCGAATGAAACTTCAAGGCATTAGAGATAACAAGGTACCTGGAAAGATAATCGAGTAGAATGAGGAGTTAGCAACAGAAGAGCAAACAACAGCAACCAGGGATTCCAACAACAACCATCACAGTTCAAGACCAACTTTTACCCAGAATCAACTCGACCACAGCCCAGAACAAGTTGCAAAAGGGAAACAATAGCCATAGCAAATACCAAAATGAACAGACTCAATAGAGTTTGAATCAAACCAAAACTTAATTAGTAGACTACTGAACCACTTCAGCACTGAGACAATATATTTTGGTTTTCTGTTCTTAAACTTCCCCGAGCTAAAAGAAAACTGAATGCCCTCCAGATTTTCAGAATGTTCTCTTCCTAAAGTCTGCCCAAAAGGTCAGCCAGACCAGCCTCAAAAGGATCAAAGAACTGATTTTTTTAGCTACCAGAAACCCAGCCTTAACTCTTTCCCAAATCCCTAAAAAAAAAGCGTCCCCAGCAATGACTAAACCTTGCTCTATTCATCTGCCAAAAAACAGACCCTTCCCCTTCTCAAAAGCAATTAAACTAATACCACCACCATCCTTTTGCCCATGATATTCTATTACAACCCATGATCATGTGTCTTGAACCAAAGGCATGGGTAGCTTATAATATTCCATTAATCCCCATGCTATTATGTTTTGTTCCCCACTAATACTAAACAATTCATTAGTTTAATGGTACTTTAATATTTTACTGACAGCCCACTTAAACTAGCCAATTTTTGAACTTTTCAATCCCCAAAATACCCTCCTAAAGCCCCTGGAATCACTATCCTACCTAATCCCTTTCACTCTGCATTGAAACCTTCAACTATAACCTATTCAAACCTACCCGTTAACTAAACTGAATCCAACTAACTACCACAACTATAACCAATTCAAATCAGTTAATAATCCAATCAGCAATTCAAACTAGAACTCAGGTCAGATCAAATAGCATAAAGACTAATGCATGTGAACAAAATCCTATTGAACTACCAAGGTCAAATTTCAAACCATGATTGGCACAGATACAGGGGGATGACTAACTAAGTTCCCAATTCTAAATCAAACAAGATGCATGAAATACTGTCACACACTGGATGGGCACAACTGCATTTATAATGTAAATTGACGCATAACAAAACAAACAAGGAATCAGACATCACAGAAATGAAGCAATTCGAACCAATATTCATGGTTCTAAATTAGCCTTAAACACAAAAATGTAAGGACCCTGAGGATATACTGAATGGAACCCTACGGCTGAAAACAAAACAAACGACACCAAACAACTTGACGAGGACTACTAAAATACAGACATGAATGGATTAATCGACGAAACTGTTTAAAACACATGTTAATCAACAGAAGGAAACTGGACCAAGAAAAGGTTCGAAAGAGAAGGGGAATTAATTGACAAACGTAGCAAGGAAAACTAATTAGACAACAACAAACAATAATCAGAGAAGAAAAAAGGAAAAGAGGAGAAATACCTCAAAAATCAGAAACCCAAATGAACTCCGTTCTCACTGACACTTCGTCTTGAAATTTTTGAAGCCAAAACAGACCTTAATCGAGTGTTCTCGACTGAGAACACTCGACTAAAGTCGGTTAAGACCTCAAACCTTTAACCTCGTACACAGCCTGAAGCTGGTTCCTCTAGGGTTTGCCTTCGATTTGAAATTTGAAAGGCTTTGACAAGATTTGGACAGAACCTGGGTGAAATTTGGGACGGGGTTAGCTAGGTGGTTTAGTGGTGTGACTTCGGGGTTAATTAGATGAACTAGGGTTCTGGTCCGATTTTCGATCCGATATTCGAAACAAACGGGTGGGATTCGAGGGTGACGATTAGAGGGGTTAGGTTGGGGAGGTCGAGGGGAAGCTGTGGTGTAAATTTGGGGCTGTTTGGATGAGCTAGGGTTAGGGGCCAGTTCTACGATCTAAGATTCGAAGAACTCGGGGATGATTCGAGGGCGATGGGGTGGGGATTCGGAAAGAGGATGCTGAGGGGGTTCCATGGTGTAATTTTGGGGCTGTTTGGACCACCGGAACCGCCATGAGGCAATTTCCGGTGGGCGGAGGATGGTGGTTGAAGGCGGCGGACATGTTTGGTCTCTGAAGCTTAGAGACGAAGGTGAAAGGGGGGGGAGGGGTTTGGTTTAGAGGGGGCATGGGGGTAAGGAATCAAGGTTATATACGGGGGGGGGGGTGTTTTAATCCTGGCCATTGGATCAAGCCCGACCAACGGCCTGGATCAATTCATTTAACAGACACGACGTCGTTTTGGAGTAATACTGGGACGGGGTCGATCCGGGTGCAAGTGGGTCAGGCCAGGGAATGGGTAAGGGCGGAGTGATCTGAACCGTTGATCTAGTGCGATCAACGGCCCAGACTGAGACTGGCAAAAACGACGTCGTTTGGACGGTCGCGTTGCCAGCCTAATTGGACCGGGTAAACAAGTTATTTGGACTGGGTTGCAAAGGGGTTATTTTGGTTTGGGCCTGGTCTACTTAATTCAAAACTGGCCTAGTCCGATTTTCTCTTTATTTCTTCCTTTTCTTCTCTTTCCTTTTTAATTCCTAATTACCAACTAAAAATCCTAATTATAAAATTGACAATCACATGAAATTAAACATCAAATAAAGATAAAATCACACAATTCGTACATTAAATGCAAAATACATATTTTTTGGTGATTTTTCCATTTTTGTAAAACAAACCAGTTTAATTAATTCCTAATCGTAAAATTAAATCCTAAATACGCACACAACACATATTTTTGTATTTTTCTTAATTAAAGTAGAATAAACATGCACAGACAAAAAATACAAATAAATCACACACAACACAAAACTAGTTTATTTTGAATTTTTGTGGGAGTAGCTCTTGTAGGGCAAAAAATCACGTGCTCACAGCTGCCCCTCTTTGTCCGGAAACATGAAGAGTTTCCGTGCAAAGATAAAGTGAGCGGATACGAGTGATTTTTGCCCGCTCGGCTACTCCGTGTGAAGCATTTTTGAAAGATTTGACCGAACCTCTGCTTCAAATGTTTCCTACATATCCCTGGCTAAAAAGGAAATCAGGTCAATGTAGTTCGGGAAGTTTTGGTAGCTGGGACTACCCTGGAGCTGTGGATTTACTGTTACTGTTGTTGCTGCTGCTGCCGCTACTGACAGACCTCCTTGTTACACCTTGATAAAAATAAAGAAGTTATACTAAGCTATGGTCTATGAATTACAAAGATTTATTCTCAAACTTGGTCATGTGACTGTTGTTGCCTTGTTGCTTTGTTGTCTTGCTGTCTTGTGTTTCCTCTGATGTTTCTTTGCTTCTGACTTGACTTGTAATTCTCTCTTTATTGCCGAATTTGAACTGCTTATTTTCTTCTTGTGAGCTTCGAATTATTTTTCCTTCAAAGCTTGAACTGCCTTCTTCTGATTAGTATTGCCCTCCTTCCGACTTCTGAATTTTAACCTATGCTGGGGATTTTTGTTGTAACCCTCCGCTTTACTGACTTCAAACATCAATGTATTCCCCTGTTATATGGGCGGGTTCCCAGCTTCAAAACTGAAAAATAAAATGCCATTCCTTTCTTCAGGCGGGCTCTGACTTCTACAACAACTTCGAAAATAAAAACGCCATTCCTTTCTTCAGGAGGGCTCCTAACCTCAACAACAACTTCGAAAAATAAATCGTCATTCCTTTCTTCAGGCGGGCTCCTGACCTCAACAACAACTTCGAAAAATAAAGCGCCATTCCTTTCTTCAGGCGGGCTCTTGACCTCAACAACAACTTCGGAAAAAAAACGCCATTCCTTTCTTCAGGCGGGCTCCTGACCTCAACAACAACTTCGAAAAATAAAGCGTCATTCCTTTCTTCAGGCGGGCTCCTGACCTCAACAACAACTTCAAAAAAATAAAGCACCATTCCTTTTTTAGGCGGGCTACTGACTTCAACAACGACTTCGAAAATAAACTGCCATTCCTTTCTTCAGGCGGGCTACTGACTTCAACAAAAACTTCGAAAATAAAGCGTCATTCCTTTCTTCAGGCGGGCTCCTGACCTCAACAACATCTTCGAAAATAATAAAGCGCCATACCTTTCTTCAGGCGGGCTCCTGACCTCAACAACAACTTCGAAAAATAAATCGTCATTCCTTTCTTCAGGCGGGCTCCTGGCCTCAACAACAACTTCGAAAAATAAATCGCCATTCCTTTCTTCAGGCGGGCTACTGACTTCAACAACAACTTCGAAAATAAAGTGCCATTCCTTTCTTCAGGAGGGCTCCTGACCTCAACAACAAATTCGAAAAATAAATCGCCATTCCTTTCTTCAGGCGGGCTCCTGACCTCAACAACAACTTCGAAAAAATAAAGCGCCATTCCTTTCTTCAGGCGAGCTCCTGACTTCAACAACAACTTCGAAAATAAAGCGCCATTCCTTTCTTCAGGCGGGCTCCTGACTTCAACAACAACTTCGAAAATAAAGTGCCATTCCTTTCTTCAGGCGGGCTCCTGACCTCAACAACATCTTCGAAAAAAATAAAGCGCCATACCTTTCTTCAGGCGAGCTCCTGACCTCAACAACAACTTCGAAAAATAAATCGCCATTGTTTCCCCTTACCTCCTGAACCATTTTCCTTCTAACTTGAATTATCTTTCTTCAAAACTACTTGTCTCAAAACTTGTACTATCTTCATTCTTCAAAACTACTTCCCTCAAAACTGGTGTCTCACTTCTCTGCGAACGGCTGGGGATAACACTTTTTCAAAGATATGTTATCTTACTCCTTCAAAGACTACTTCTCTTAAGACTGATGTTTCATTCCTCTGCAAACCGTTTCCTTTTGAAAAACTGGTGTTCCATTATCTCTTCAAAAACAGGTATTCCTTAAAAGTCTTTTTTTTTTATCTTCTTCCTTCGAAGACTACCTCCCTTAAAACTCGTGTTATCTTCCTCCCGAAAACTGCTGAGGATACTGCTTTTCACCAAACTTGTGTTAGACTTCCCGAAAATTTTCTGCCCCAGTTTGACAATCTTTCTTGTGGCGCATCTTTCCATCATCAGTAACATTCCCTATCCCTGCTTCAAATCAAAGAAAATTTGGTCAGTTTAAAACGTGGTGGTTAGTTGTGATACTCCTGCTGGGGATGCTATCAACCATTTTCCCATCTATGTGTTGTCTGACCGTCTTGAAGCTTGGCTGATACCTTCCGACCTTCTTGACGATTCCTTATTCACAAACTTCTTAACCATTTTCCCAGTCTCCTTATCTGACCTCATGTATTTTCATGACAGCTGATTTCACTTGAAGATCTTGCATGTTCATTGATTAACCACTCCCTCCATCGTCTGTGTTACTGAAATACCTTTTTCCGGTGCAGACCCAATATCTTCTTTTGCGGTACTGTCCGTGAACTGGCATTTCCCCAACCTTTGAGTCTCATATGAATTTCCCAATTATGTCCATTGCTTTCCGCGTTGTTCTTTCTTGATTTTCCGTTGGCCTTGGCCTTATAACCCTCGATTTCTGCTGGGGATATCCTTCTTAACACTGGTCCATCCTTTTGTCAATCTCATCATCAAATATACCCTCGGTTCAATCTCCCTGTCCCTCTTTTTGTTGCACTATCCCTGAATTGATGTGGACCAATCTTGGGTATTTTGCGCGAACCTCAAATCACGTTGACTATTACCAGCTCATTGCGCTTGTTCTTTCCTGACTTATACCACTTTGATGTACTAGTCAGATCTCGTCTTGCATAATTGGAAAGCTGATGGCAAATTTTGAAATCATTTCTCCCTTGTTCTGACCAAAGAGACTCAAGAAGAAGAAACGACAAAGGTAAAAGGAACGGAGTAAAAGACAAAAGGAAGAGATGACTCCTGACGAGAAAAACTACAAAGTAAAACCTATCAGATGTGGATGCCAACTCCATTGGCCATGACATGCACTTGTGGCCTATCCTTTGTTGTTAATCGCCTTTTACAATCTTCGTATGGTGCTTTCCTATTTGATTCTCAATCTTTATTTGACTTGTAGTGCCCGAAGGGTTTTCACTATCAAGCCTCTCTCATTTTGATTTTTCTCTCAACTTATAGCCGCCTCAAGGTGCCCGTGAAGGTTTTCACCGATAAGACTCTCTTATTTTATCACTTTTCTGTCGGGGATCAGAGTGTTATTCTCGACTTCCATTTGCATGACTTGGCATCTTTCGAAGGCTGGTCAAAAGGTCTTTCTTTGGACTGTAACGTGGGGTTTTGGATAGGGCTAGAAAGAAAGGGTATTAGCGGCTCAAAACGAATCAATTTGGGTTCAAAATTTACAACCTTCGGAACCAGATTTCTTTACATCAAACACAACTTCTGCCCCAGTTTCTTGCTTAGGGAATTTTGATTTTTTGTTACACTATGACCGAGCCGTGAAGCGCCTCCGTATCCTTCTTGAGGAATCAGGTCAAACGTAATTCCCCATTCCTTTTTTGTTTTCCTTTCCGCTTATTTATTATTTCTTTTTTTTCTTTTTCTTTTTCTTTCTCTTTTGTTCATTTCTCCTTTCTCCTTTTTTTTGTTGTTTTGTTGTTTCTGTTGTTTTCTTTTCCTTTTTTTTCTTTTTCTTTATCTTCCATGCTTGTGTTTTCTAATCTTTTCTACTGATTCCACACGAGGGCTATGAAAGAAAACCAATAAGGCTCAAAGGGTTAACGAAGGGTAAAGTGTTTTAGATAGAAGAATAAAATGCCTTCGTCATTCCAATCTTCAAAACATGCCAAGCACAAACAACACAATTAAACATTCGCCACATCTTCTGATTGTGCCGGACTTGATAACCATATCCACACATTCGCCTTTTCATCTGTCATTTTTAAAGCACTGTTGGGCAATACTCTCACTTTAGTTACCATGAACGGTCCCCTTGTTAATGTGGCTAACTTGCTTTTATGGTTTTTCTTTATGTTTTACTTGCCCCAGTTTCACGTGGCTCAGGCTTCAAATGATCTCAAGCTGTTCTTATTTCCCTTAAGTGTCCCGATCATCTCCCAATGGCTTTATAATTAACTCTTAAGATTAGGCCCAAACTGTGCGCGCATGTCATGTCACTAGAATAGGCGTTGAACAAAGACAAAACAAAAGGATAAAAAGAACTAAACAAAGAAAATGAATGGAGGTAACAAAAGACCGGAATTTGCATTAGACAAGCGGTGAAACGGTTCGTATAACGAAACAAGCAAAACAACTGGGGTACAACCTTGGAACAAACCTAAAACAATCCTAGACAACACTAAACAAACCACTATGACAAAATGGAAGGATAAGAGGGTTTGACACAAGACAATGTCTGGATTACAACCCTGCAAATAACCCAGATAACAGAAATGATAACAAAATGAACCACCAAAGCTCCGCTCCAGCTGACCAAGAAAGGAAGCATCTTCCCAATTACCAAGCACGACATCTTAGCCACTGAGCTTCGCATCAAGACCACCATCTGCTTCAACATCTTCAACTTTAGTCAAAATCCTAAGAGGGTTCACATGCTCTTTATTACTGTCGTCGATCGCAATCACTCCTTCGTGAATCATTCTTTCTATTTCCCTTTTTAACGAATGACAACTCTCAATGCTATGCCCTGGGACATTAGAATGGTATGCGCATCGTGTAGTAGGATCAAAGCTTCTTGCATGTAGATCTGGAGTATATTCGGGGAGCGGCTCAATCAGGCCAGCATGCTTTAGTCTTTCAAACAGACTTGCATAAGATTCTCCGATAGGGGTGAGAGCCTTTCCTCGTTTCAACAACCTCTCGTTCCTAAATGCCTGATTTGGCCTAAAACCTGATCCAGGGGGTTTCTGGTGTGCTCTTGGGGGTGGATAGGCATTTTGTGGAGCTGGGTACTTGGAGAGTGAAGCATGTTTTTGGGATTCCCGTGGAGAGAAGTAGCGTCGGGGAGGGGAGTAGCGTTAAAAAAACATAGTTGGATGACGAGTGATAGAGCTACTCGGGTGGCTGGGAAATCTGTCGTAGGTGGGTAGATATGGATAGTATGGAGGATCATCCGTTATTGTGTGAGGTTTTTGGGTAAAGATAGAGTTTAGGAAGCTAGGGGGTGGCGGGGGTGGTGCTTTCCCAGTCATCCATGCCCGATACATGTCTGCCACATGCTGTCTCAACATTTTTACCTCTTATACCAACCCGTAGTCCTGTTCAACCAACCGCTTTCGGGCATCGGTACCAACCCGCTCAGTTCTGTTATTCTCTGGCATTGTCTTTTGCCTTTGTGTTGCAGGGAAGCGTTACTTTAGAATCACAACCAACCACCTTTGCTGGAAATATAATCGAGAACAAAATGGGAGCAACCTGTTAGCATTAAGGTTTTCAATAGATAGGAAAACACACATTGAGGATGCAATGCAACTAGGCAATTAACCCTTTCTATCATGCATTTGCTTCAGTTACGTGCATCATTCCGGCTTCTTGTAATTGTGCTCCTTTTGAATGCCTCCCAATCCTTCCTTTATTTTTCTTTTATTTCTCATTTTTCTTTTTTTTATACGTATATATATTTTCTTTTTGATGGTGGTCGAATCTTATGTGGATTGCCTACGTATCATGTCCCCGCATGAATCAGACCGTGCGTAGTTCTGTCCACTAGTACGAAAAAACAAAGACACCATTTTTGGATTTTTCAATCTTTATTAGCAAAACGATCTATTACAAGGCAAAACACTTTTTGAAAGGAAACTGACGGACTTGACACAGACTACAGACTTTATGCAAAAGGGAAATTACAAACTCTAACGGACAACAGACTCTGAAGACAAAGAACATACAGACTTCAAACTGTGAATGTCTCGGAGTTTTAAATTTTGGGCGCCCGCGGGGCGTCATTCGGCCTCGCCGCGGGTTTTGGTGCAAGACCTTTCTGCAGATCTTTTAAATCTTCCATGATCTGGTGGACGTGAATCATTATTGAAGCAAAGAAGGTGGTACGGGACATATTCTCACAAGCTAGGCACTTCATGGTGATGTAGTGCCCGATATCGTCGATTCTTCCCTTGATTTTGTCCCTTTCCATAAGCATTTGCTCTATTTGTTGATTCCGCATCCCCAGTAGTTGGGCGTTGTAAAAGAGTTGATCCTAAAACTCATTCATCTGTTTCTCCATTCGGGCCATCAGATCATAGCAGCACTTCCTATCTGTTCTGGCATCTTGGGCCTGTCTAAAGATCCGCTCTTGGATATTGTTTCTCTCAACATAGCGATGTTCCCTTCGTAGTCCCTCTTTATTTGCCACATAGGCTTTGCTCGCGCTTTTGTACCCCTCGAAGAAATCGGCCTTAGCTTTACAAGTTGTGAGAGCTCGGTACAGCTTGGATACCATCATGGGGCAAGCGTGCTTTTATTGCTGGTAATCAGGGTTTTGACGACTCCTGCCAGCTTTAAATCAATATTTCTGTCTTGTCGGGGAAAGATCATCATGCCCCAGAATGCTACCATGAAAGCGAACCGCCTATGTTCATCCCATTTTGTCTGATTTCTTTGTTGCCAACCCCGCTTTTTGGATCGTTGAACCCTCTTATATGCCCATGAACTGCAGAGTAGAAAATCATTATCTGACTCAGCGTACGGGACTCCCTTGCTTATCTTCAGTAGATCCATGAATTGGCGCGTATTGACGGCTCTTGGAGTAATCAGATATTTGTGCCTTAGCCCCTCAGTAATGTCCTATAACCTGCTACCTCTTTTGGGGTGAGTTCGAAATCTGAGAAATGGACTACATTGTGGGGTGTGTCCAAAATGTAGCCAAAGCTTTTATGATATTCCCCTAGGATTAATCTAGGGCAACCCAGTGAGGTCTCCCAGGTATAGCTTGACCGTGTCGCGCCCTGATTCGCCCAAGTCATCCCACCACATGTGCAACTCCAAAGGGATCTTGTTCACTATTGTTACGTGTAAATTCTAATTTGTGCTCATTCTGCACATTTATTAGGGTGTTTAAAATTTAAGAGTTATTTGACTCAAAATAAAATCAACACACATTTTTCAAAAATAAAATAAAAACCCGATTTTGCAAATACGGCCTTTCAGCCCTTCGAGCACGAAGATTTTAAGGTTGTGTTGGCTCACTGACGAAAGCCTTGCAAAAAAATGACCACAGGTGGCTGTTCTTGCAAAAAGGCCTTCAGGTGCCCTTTTTTAAGGACATTCGGCTATTTCTGACAAGAATGACATTACTCTAACTATCTTTCAAATTAAAGTAAATTATGTTCTTTTGGCTATTTTTGCAAAAAAGGGAGGTTGGACCCGATGAGGGTTGCCTACGTATCTCACACCCTGTGAGAATCAAACCGGCGTAGTTCGGGCCGATAAAACAAACTTCTTTTGAAAACAAACTCTTTTTCATTGGCAAATAAAACTATTTTTCATTATAAAAAAAACCCCTTTTTTTCTTTTTCTCTTCCTTTTTTTTTCATTTTCTCAAAAATTCGGCAGAGTTTCGACGCTATTTGGACACTAGTTTTCAAAATAGGCGATTTAACTCTTTTTAACCCCCGTACCTCTATCTCTCTTTCCTCAAAATATTCAAAAGCCGGTCAGCATGCAAGTCCGAAGCAAATAAATGCACAAGTAGAAGCAAGGAAGATGTATCAGGATAGTCATTTTCATTTTTGGTACACCTGTCCTAGACAGACCCAACCCCTGTGTGGAGCCTCCAAAGTCAAATGCACGTGATGCAAACATCCTACTAGGGATCCGGCATGAAGCTGAGTTATTCTAGGTTCGTAACCTGGGTATTTGTTCTAGACTGTGTACCCGAGCGGACAACTTGAGTCGAGGAGGGGGCTACATACCGGGGACCCGCGGGATCATCCGGCTTTGTAACTTGTCCGGCCTCTTTCTTATTTCAAGGTATGTCACTAACAGAATAGGGAGTCTCAACCAGCAAGCTCATCCCCGGAGGTAAGAAGAGAAGGGTTTCGGCACAGTTTATATACAGTTCAGATAATATCAAAGCGGTAAAAGCAACATTTTAGCACATTAGGACAAAACATGTAATGAAATAAGATAATATTTAAAGCCAAATATAACAATTCATCTAAGCTCGAATTCTGAACCCTAAACCAGAGATTCTGGGTTCGATCCCCAGCAGAGTCGCCAGAGCTGTCACACCTCCTTTTTCACCCGCGCCCCTGCAAAGGCGGCGCAGAGGGAGTTTTTCTAATTAAAGGACAAATGAAACGGGATTTATTATTTAATTCAGAGTAGCCACTTGGGAGATTTATGGTGTCCCAAGTCACCGGTTAAATCCCGAATCGAGGAAAAGATTGACTCTGTATTACAGTCCGCGAACTAGAAATCCGGATAAGGGATTCTGTTAACCCGGGAGAAGGTGTTAGGCATTCCCGAGTTCCGTGGTTCTAGCACGGTCGCTCAACTATCATATTCGGCTTATTTATATGATTTTAATATCTGTTGAACCTATGTGCAAATTTTAACTTTTTACCGCTTTTATTATTATTATTTTTATGAGAATTGCAACGTCGTGAAAACACATCTCAACCATGTCACATCAATGCGCCCGTGGTTATTGACACATTCCGACTCCGTTGAGAGTTGGATTTGGGTCACATAAATGCGCACCCGAGTTTAAGAGAGTACTTTATTAAAAGTGCGCCTAAAGTGACTGGCGCGTTATTATTTTGAGGAGAGCCATGAAATTCATTGGACGGCCCGTCCCGAAATCTAAAGTATTTTAGCGCAATATTTACGAAGGGCCCCGCAACTTCTGTGTTTTATTTGGCGAGGCTCATCTCATTTGTTTTAAAAGGATATCCTAAAGCAAGACATAATTCTCAACTTAACTTGGCTCTAAAAAATAAAACCTAACTAATTGTTATCTTTTAAGAAGTACTACATCTAGACCTACAAACTCCGAACAGTCTGCGTGAGGGAATCATAGTCCAGGCCCCAAACGGATAGGCATGTCAGACCCAGGCTCGGGCCATTTATTTCGGCCCTGAAGCTTACACGTTATGCAAAAAGGCTGTCGAGCCCCAGCCATCGAATTAATCACTGCTCCAGCTTAATTGTGTACAAGTGTTTACTGAAAGTTTTTCAAACTATCAAGTTTAATTAACTAACTCAACTTAACGAACAATTATTCTGATTTTTACCCCAGCCCTTATGCTAACCAAAATTACCAACTCGAGTTCATGTGTTTACCCGATTTAGGGTCGTTGTTCATGCTAGGAATTAACACGTGCAATCAAGGAAAAGCATAACTTGTTGAGGTGATTAGCTTCAGTACCATATTATTCGCGCAATGAATCATGTCTAATTTTATACCCGTTTGTGATCCCAGCACCCTAAATATGGAAGCTATAGTAATTGGCTATTAACAGTTAACTAAATTAACTATAGCAAATCCGAGCAGCTCATACAGTCCAGTACAAATTCAAGGTCATATCATCAATGCTCCACAATCTCTCTAGTTTAATTACAAGACGAGTTTCAGAAATTCTAATCGACATTAATGTGTATTTGAAATCTACAACTACAAGCTATACGAGTAATGAAATACAAAAGCAAATTCATATGATAGCAGTGCCTCGTCGTTTGATTTCATAATCGTTCAGATACATCGAATGAAACTTCAAGGCATTAGAGACAACAAGGTACCTGGAAAGATAATCGAGTAGAATGAGGAGTTAGCAACAGAAGAGCAAACAGCAGCAAGCAGGGATTCTAACAGCAACCATCACAGTTCAAGACCAACTTTTACCCAGAATCAACTCGACCACAGCCCAGAACAAGTTGCAAAAGGGAAACAATAGCCACAACAAATACCAAAACGAACAGACTCAATAGAGTTTGAATCAAACCAAAACTTAATTAGCAGATTACTGAACCACTTCAGCACTGAGACAATATATTTTGGTTTTCTGTTCTTAAACTTCCCCGAGCTAAAAGAAAACTGAATGCCCTCCATATTTTCAGAATGTTCTCTTCCTAAAGTCTGCCCAAAAGATCAACTAGACCAGCCTCAAAAGGATCAAAGAACTGATTTTTTTAGCTACCAGAAACCCAGCCTAAACTCTGTCCCAAATCCCCCAAAAAAAGCGTCCCCAGCAATGTCTAAACCTTGGTCTATTTATCTGCCAAAAAACAGACCCTTCCCCTTCTCAAAAGCAATTAAACTAATACCACCACCATCCTTTTGCCCATGATATTCTCTTACAGCCCATTATCATGTGTCTTGAACCAAAGGCATGGGTAGTTTATAATATTCCATTAATCCCCATGCTATTATGTTTTGTTCCCAACTAATACTAAACAATTCATTAGTTTAATGGTACTTTAATATTTTACTGACAACCCACTTAAACTAGCTAATTTTTGAACTTTTCAAACCCCAAAATACCCTCCTAAAGCCTCTGGAATCACTATCCTACCCAATCCCTTTCACTCTGCATTGAAACCTTCAACTGTAACCTATTCAAACCTACCAGTTAACTAAACTGAATCCAACTAACTACCACAGCTATAACCAATTCAAATTAGTTAATAATCCAATCAGCAATTCAAACTAGAACTCAAGTCAGATCAACTAGCATAAAGACTAATGCATGTGAACAAAATTCTATTTAATTACCAAGGTCAAATTTCAGACCATGATTGGCACAGATACAGGGGGATGACTAACTAAGTTCCCAATTCTAAATCAAACAAGATGCATGAAATACTGTCACACACTGGATGGGCACAACTGCATTTATAATGTAAAATGACAAATAACAAAACAAACAAGGAATCAGAAATCACAGAAATGAAGCAATTCAAACCAATATTCATGGTTCTAAATTAGCCTTAAACACAAAAATGTAAGGACCCTGAGGATATACTAAATGGAACCCTACGGCTAAAAACAAAACAAACGACACCAAACAACTTGACGAGGACTACTAAAATACAGGCATGAATGTATTAATCGACGAAACTGTTTAAAACACATGTTAATCAACAGAAGGAAACTGGACCAAGAAAAGGTTCGAAAGAGGAGGGGAATTAATTGACAAACATAGCAAGGAAAACTAATTAGGCAACAACAAACAATAATCAGAGAAGAAAAAAGGAAAAAGAGGAGAAATACCTCAAAAATCAGAAACCCAAATGAACTCCGTTCTCACTGACACTTCGTCTTGAAATATTTGAAGCCAAAACAGACCTTAATCGAGTGTTCTCGACTGAGAACACTCGACTAAAGTCGGTTAAGACCTCAAACCTTTAACCTCGTACACAGCCTGAAGCTGGTTCCTCTAGGGTTTGCCTTCGATTTGAAATTCGAAAGGCTTTGACAAGATTTGGACAGAACCTGGGTGAAATTTGGGACGGGGTTAGCTAGGTGGTTTAGTGGTGTGACTTCGGGGTTAATTAGATGAACTAGGGTTCTGGTCCGATTTTCGATCCGATATTCGAAACAAACGGGTGGGATTCGAGGGTGACGATTAGAGGGGTTAGGTTGGGGAGGTCGAGGGGAAGCTGTGGTGTAAATTTGGGGCTGTTTGGATGAGCTAGGGTTAGGGGCCAGTTCTACGATCTAAGATTCGAAGAACTCGGGGATGATTCGAGGGCGATGGGGTGGGGATTCGGAAAGAGGATGGTGAGGGGGTTCCATGGTGTAATTTTGGGGCTGTTTGGACCTCCGAAACCGCCGTGAGGCGATTTTCGGTGGGCGGAGGACGGTTGTTGAAGGCGGCGGACATGTTTGGTCTCTGAAGCTCAGAGACGAAGGTGAAAAGGAGGGGGTTTGATTTAGGGGGGGCGTGGGGGTAAAGAATCAAGGTTATATATGGGGGGTGTTTTAATCCTGGCCGTTGGATCAAGCCCGACCAACGGCCTGAATCAATTCATTTAACAGACACGGCGTCGTTTTGGAGTAGTACTGGGGCGGGGTCGATCCAGGTGAAAGTGGGTCGGGCTAGGGAATGGGTAAGGGCGGAGTGATCTGGACCGTTGATCCAGTGAGATCAACGGCCCAGACTGAGACTGGCAAAAACAACGTCGTTTGGACGGTCGCGTTGCCAGCCTAATTGGACCGGGTAAACAGGGTATTTGGACTGGGTTGCAAAGGGGTTATTTTGGTTTGGGCCTGGTCTACCTAATTCAAAACTGGCCCTGTCCGACTTTCTCTTTATTTCTTCCTTTTCTTCTATTTCCTTTTTAATTCCTAATTACCAACTAAAAATCCTAATTATAAAATTGACAATCACATGAAATTAAACATCAAATAAAGATAAAATCACACAATTCGGACATTAAATACAAAGTACATATTTTTTGGTGATTTTTCCATTTTTGTAAAACAAACCAGTTTAATTAATTCCTAATCATAAAATTAAATCCTAAATGCGCACGCAACACATATTTTTGTATTTTTCTTAATTAAAGTAGAAATAAACATGCACAGACAAAAAATACAAATAAACATACACAAAACAAAACTAGTTTATTTTAAACTTTTGTGGGAGTAGCTCTTGTAGGGCAAAAATCACGTGCTCACAGCATGCCCACACGCCCCGTCACTAGGCATGTGCGTCACCTTATTACTAATTACATAACACATAGTTTGGGGTTTCGAACCCTCAAAACCAAGTTGGGAAGCGTTACTTACCTCAAGCCAAGCAAAATCCTATTCCGTAATCCCTTTGCCTCTCAAATCGGTCTCCAAATGTCCCGAATCGAGCCACAAGCAATACAATACGATCAATATAGGCTAAAGGAACCAATTCCACAAGAGAATACCAAATTATAGCCAAAACCCGATATCGGTTCAAACCCGACCCCAGGCCTACATCTCGAAATCCGACAAAAGCGCATAACTCGAAAGTCCATTCACTCACGAGTCTAATCATACCAAATTTATCAAAATCTGACCTCAATTACCTCTCCAAAACCCCAAAGTTCACTCTCCAATCCCCAAGCCCTAGACCCCCAATTTTCACCTCAAAACCTCAGTAATTAGGTGTAAAAATTCATGGAAAAACATCATTGCAAAAGATAATTAGGTTCAAGGACTTTCCTCAATGATAACCTTGAATTGCCTTCGAAAATCTCCTTAAAATCCCCCAAAGTCCGAGTTCAAAATATGAAAATGGGGAAAATCCCGAAGTCCTCTATTTATACTTTCTGTCCAGCAAAACCGCACCTACGGTCCTAGGTTCCGTATCTGCAGTCAAACTCTCGCACTTCCAGACCCTACCCGCTTCCGTGATTCCTCCCCAATCGGGCCTTCTCCGCATCTACGACTCAACCTCCGCATCTGTATGCTCGACGATGTGCTCATCCCTCTGTATCTATGCATCCAGTCTGGCCCATTCTTGCCCGCACCAGCGACCTCCTCCTTGCTTCTGCGGGGCCGCACCTGTGGGCTTCCCACCGCAGGTGCGAAAACACTAGAACACCCGAAAATCTGCCCAGCCTAATTCCAAAATTTCCTTCCATTGGGCATCCGAAACACTTTCGAAGCCTCGAGGACCTCAACCAAACCTACCAACAAGTCATATAATCCCATACGAAATTAGTTGTCACGACCCTAAAACCGACATGGTCGTGATGGCGCCTATTGTGAAACTAGGCCAGCCGACACAATTTTCGAATTAACCATTATTCAATAAAAGTCATTTTTTAGCCTTTAATTAATCAAATATCTCATAATGTAAGTCTAAATGAACAGTGCAGAATAAATACACTAGCCCGACATCGGGGTGTAACAAGTCACAAGCATCTACTATGGTCTGAATACAACGAAGAGTCTGAAAATATACTAAAACAGTTTAAGAAAGACAAAGAGGGAGAAATGTAGGGTTGCAAACGTCGTGCAGCTACCTTGCTAACTCCGATGACTCTGCCACTGAGCAATCAACACTTGCTACCGGGTTCAAAAATACCTAAATCTGCACACAAGTTACAAGGAGTAATGTGAGTACGCCAACTCAGTAAGTAATAAAGTTAAATGAAAGCTGAGCAGTAAGAAAACACGTAAACCACGTCAAAATGCTACAATAAAAGCAGGACATTTCCAACACGGTACAAAAATCATTTATTTCAAAAATCATGCTCAGTTTCAGTAAAAACCTTCTAAAATAACTTTTAATAGTTTCAAACGAGTGATAAGATAGTGAGTAGAACTGATAGAAAATGTAACCAGCCCCTCGGTCAAAACATGTATCACATACCGCCCATCGGGCATATCATCAACAGAACCAGCCCCTTAGGCTACCTCACAATCACTCGTAATTAGCCCATCGGGCTGACATGAATCGAGAACCGCCCCTCGGGCAACAATATGAATCAACAATAGCCCTTTGGGTAACAATATTAATCAAACAACATCACCTCAGGCTACATCACATAACTCACACTGGGTATCCGCGCTCATTTGGGATGTACATATTCCGGGAGGGGCCCCTTACGACCCAACGCAATGACAAGCCTCTTGTGGCATAATCAATATATCACTCACTCAGGGTACCCGTTACTCACTGGGGGTTTACAGACACCGCGAGGGGCCCCTTACGGCCCAAGCGCAATAACAAGCCATCTCGTGGCATAATCAAACAGGCTCTCGACCTCATATCAAACCACGTCGCGGCATAAAAAATGAGGCCCTCGAACTCATAATCATAAATCAGTACCATACTGCTGCGACGCACAGTCCGATCCCATAATATCCTCACAACACATGCCCTCGGCCTCACTCAGTCAGAAATCTCTCATGCCACTCGGGCAACATTAAAACATGATGCTCAGCCCAAAAATATCATTTAAAACATCAAAATAGAGTAAATATGGCTAAGTTATGAAAACGGTAGAAAACAACATGACTGAATACGAATATGAAGTCAAAACAGTGAGAAATAGTAGTAAAAATCCCTTAAGGGTCCAAAGTAGTTGGCACGAGGCCCAAATATGGCATTCAGCCCAAAACATGATAATACTTTCCAAAACACAATGATATCAAACAGTTTTAAATCAAATACACAGTTTAACAATCATACGGGACGGACTATGTCACAATCCCCAATGGTGCATGACCCCACGCTCGTCATCTAGCATGTGTATCATCTGAAAGTAGCACAACGATATGAAATCTAGGGTTTCATACCCTCAGGACAAACATTTACAATCATTACTTCCCTAAATTCGGTCCAAACTCTAGCCCGCGATACCTTTGCCTCTCGAATCGGCCTCCAAATGCTCCAAATCTAACCAAAATCACTATATTGTCATCAATATAAGCTAAAGGAACAAATCCCAAACAAAAATAATCAAACTAACACAAAAATTCCGAAATTGGCTCAAACTTGCACCCGTGCCCATGTCTCGGAATCCGATAAAAATTACAAAACTGGAAAACCCATTCTCTCACGAGTCTACCCATATCAAATTCTCCAAAATTTGACATCAAATGGCCATCCAAATCTCCAAAATCAACTCTCCAAACCCTATTCCATTTTTTCCAATTTTCACCCTAAATTCCCAAATTAAATGGTAAGAATCAAGACATAATCATGAGATTTAACCAAATTTGAATGAAGAACACTCACCCCAATCAATCCTCTAAAAATTCCTTCAAAAATCGGCTCAATCCGAGCTCTATAGCTCCAAAAATGCAAAAATAGCCGAAATCCTCGAAATAGAGTACTTTATAATCTGCCCAGGCATTTACCCTATGCTATCGAGGACAAACTAATGCGATAGAGAAACATGTAATTTTCCAACCCATATTTACCCTTTGCGATCGCGGCCATTCCCCTGCGATCGCGCAGAACAAGTTTTTCCAACAGCCTTCTCCAACTCTTCCGGATAGCGTCTAGTATAATGGTCATAACTCTTTGTAAAAGTATCCAAATTACAATTGGTTTAACTTTATGAAAACTAGACATCAAGGGCTACAACTTTTATTTTTGGATCATCTTAAAACTCCTTATAGATTGTGAGATTAAAGCTTCCATAGTCGGGTCAGTGCAACAGAGATTTTACTCTATGTGATCGCGGGAAGACTTACTCGATCGCATAGCACAACTCCATTTTTCCAAATTTTTCTATGCTAATGCGGTCAGATCTATGCTAACGCACTGTACACCCCTGAAGCCAAAAACCAGCAACTAAAAATGGCCTAGAAATGGTCTAAAACCACCCCGAAACTCACCCGAGGGCCTCGGGACCTCAACCAAACATGCCAACACATCCCATAACATCATTCAAACTTGTTCCAATCTTCGGAATGCTCAAAACAATATCAAAACATCGAATCACCCTCGGATTCAAGCATAAAATTTCCAAAATTCCGAATTCCGAATTCGATCAAAAAGTCTATCACTCGTTCGAATGACCTGAAATTTTGCAGACACGTCACAAATGACACAACAGACCTACTCCAATTTTCGGAATTTCATTCCGACCCCGATTTCAAAATTTCCACTACCGACCGGAAAATGCCAAATTTCCAATTTCGCCAATTCAAGCTTAAATCTACCGCGGACCTCCAAAATACATTCCAGATGTGCTCCCAAGTCTTAAATCACCTAACGGAGCTAACCAAATTATAAAAATCCAAATCAGAGATCGAATACTAAAAAGTCAAAACTTGGTCAAACCTTTCAAATTTAAAGCTTCAAACTGAGAATTGTTCTTCCAAATCTATTCGGATTATCCTGAAAACCAAAACCGGCGATTTATGTAAGTCATAATACAGCACACGGGGCTAGTCATGCCCGAGAACTGGCGAGAGAAATGCAAAATCTCAAAATGACCGGTCGGGTCGTTAAATCCTCCCCCACTTAAACATACGTTCGTCCTCGAACGTGCCCAGAGTTGTTTTGAAACCCATCAAATTGCTGTGTAACCTTTCCATGCACATACACGGGGGTGATCCCATGTCACCCTATCACATATAGGTCCGATAACACAATGTAACTGAAATTTTGCAATCCAACCTAGCCCATAAACCTTAGAACCACATTTCCACTTCTCAAATCATCTACAAGATCAGAGTCTCACATCTATACTCTGAATAAGCCCGAACCAGCAGTAACAAACCATACCTGCAGGCTCAGATGCAATTACACCTTGTAGAGATAATTTCTGATCACAACAGTTGCTCAGAACAACCGAATATTGATAATAAACCTCTTATCAAATAAAGCATCATTCCAACACTTCCGTATAATGCCAATGATAAATGAAACACATAGAAATTCATAACCATTACTTAGATCAACCATTCGTGAAGCCACTTCTTCTTTGGCAAGGACCATAGCAAATTTCTGAGCCGAACATCGATATTATCCTTCAAACATGCTGAAACTGAATCTGTTTGTATTCATTCTAGATCCAAATGATCTCATCTAATCCAACACAACTACTTTGGTAACATGACACATCAATACAATCTAAAGCCACAACGCGCTCAATCCACGCACCAATAAGTAACAATCCGAACGTACTCAAATCATGAAAAATGACTCAAATGAGAGAGTTGTACGGCAAGAACCACACACAATGCTGAGAACCCGTCACACATCGTAGAAACAGAACACACGAATCTAACCCGATGGGTCATACCTCCACATAAATTCGCTGCAATGCGTGACCCTATCCAAACACTGGTCCACATGAAACACCTCAAGTCTCTATGCTCAAAATCGACAACCACATGCAATTTGATATCCATAACCAAAGCAAATTATTATAACCATGGCGAAGCAATTGACATAACATTACACAAACCCGAAAGGACACAATAGATACGCCATCCGCCAAGCAATACCCAATACTCATCCTGCTCGAATTCCACTGAGAGAGCCCAATAAAATCGCACCACATGTGCCTATAACCAACAAATCCCAACACCTCGCAACACATAAATGTAACTCATAGATCTCCCAGGTTACTAATAAGCTCAACAACAATCGAATAAACACATCCCTCAACAATACAACTCGGAGTCAACCAAGCCGACTCAAGTTAGAACACACATCTGCATTGTCCTACCAATGAACCCCTTATCAAGGAGTCCCTGAAGCTTTTCCTTCAAGTCCTTTAACTCCGTCGATGCCATACGATATGGTTCTTGGCACCCGATCAATACTGAAATCAACAACCCTGTCCGGTGACATGTCCAGCAGCAGGAAACACACCCAAAAAATCCCTCACCACCGGAACTGAATCAATGGTAGGAGTCTCTACACTGACATCCATCACAAAGGCCCAAATAAGAAAAGCAACCCTTCCCAGCCATCCGTCGGGTCTTCAAAAATGAAACCACCCTACTAGGAACATAGTCTGTCGATCCTCGCTACTCAATCCGTGGCATTCCCGGCAGAGCCAACATCACCGTCCTAGCGCAGCATCCCAGAATAACACGACACGGAGACAACCTGTCCATACCCAATATCACACCCAAATCTAGCATACTAAGTAACAAGGATCCACTCGGGTCTCCAAACCTCTAATAGTTACCACGCAAGGCCGATATACGCAGTCCACAACCACAACCTAACCTGTTTATGAGGACTCCCATTCTCCAAATCCATACAGCACGCAAATCACCATATCCGATCCCAACTCCACCGTCCGAAAATACAACACACCTCTAATACCTAATCATTCCACGAGAGGTACTCCTATAATTCTTCTGTGCCACCAAGAAAACTCAAATATCAGGAGTCGATCCAACAAGAGAGTGTCACAATACTAATGAAGTATCCTCAACTCAAACACATCGCCCTTTCTAAAATGTATACTCTTATCAAGCCATACCAATCAGTGATCTTATTTATCTAGTCATCTGAAACTGTCCATGCTACCTAAGAATTTGTGACCTTCCTTTCAAAATTGAACAATGACCTTACACCTACAAATCTAAATTAAACACAACATACCACATATACCATACCATCCTAGGATAAACATGAGCACTTCATATGCATTACGAGACACAAGCAACTACGTACTCAACTAGCCAAGAACTTTCCAGTGATCCCATCTAGAAAAAATCACTATACATCCCATGCTCCTCACGCTCGTAGAAAATATATATCTCTAACCGTGGTAGAAACCATCAAGAACTCTCTGAATTCCGTTTGCACAAAACTAAACCGTCGGGACTGAATCCTTATAACTCAACCAAGCTACGCAGGCCACTGAAACCCAAGAGCATTGTCATGAAACACATCTAGAAACTTATTACCTCATAAGCATCCAAAGAACTAATCATATCCTTACCATACCGATCCGGCCTGCTACCAAGTTATCCCATCTATCCAAGTTCCTTCTGACTTACCTTCAAATTGATACTTCTTTTTTCTATAACACCACAATTTCCTTAACCCTGACTCACCACATGAGACTCAAGAATAAAACCACACCATCTAAGGCTTATAAGCCATTGGATACTCTATTAAATATTCTCAAATGCACCACACTCACAATACCTACCCTGAAGTGACTGTCTGCGAACCCAAAGCCATTACTTTCACCTTCCTAATACTGATACGTAGAATCCCCTAATGATATAGAAATACCACGAGTCTTGACACCCTTCAATGCAAACCTCAGTTTCTATCCAATTATACAACTTGAAAAATCTCCAATTATTACATGTAAAATCTTGAACCCATTAGAACCATTCTAGAGAGTCACCCACTCTACTCAAACTGCAACTAGACCAATCAAATGGGCCGACGACCTATGCTCCATTAGCATCCCGACACCATAGAATGTAACCTCACTTTAATGCAACCAAGCAACTTCCTGTTCTATGCACCACACATACTTTACCAATAACCACTCAAGAAATCCCGTGATTCTCGTACACCTATGAAGCATAACATAACCTTTGTCAAAATTTTCCTTTACTTGAGCCATCCTCGGTCTCAATCTCCGTAATCCATAACTGATTCACCCGTACGCCTCAAACTGGAACCAACATAACACATAACTGTGCAATCAACTAATCAATAGTAGGCTCCCTCACTTGGCTCAAAGCCATAGATCAAAACAAACAATAACTCATAATGCATATACTCTATTACTGTGGTAATACCATAGTAAGATTAAACTCAATCCTTCATAAGCTCATGCAACACATACCATCTAGTACTTCAAATCTTCTGCAAATCTTGCGTTCACCCTTGTAATAGTCAAGCCTACTCTCTTAAGCAACCCAAATTTAAATTGCAACACATATATTTCACTTGTAAAAGAGATTTTCCAACAGACAACAAAAGGATCGCACAAACTTTAGAACACCTACAGGAGATAACCCACCTGCTTCGCCTCAAACTAACATCTCTTTATACCCTTCCACCATCATAAACATTGCGCAATCACTTAATCTTTCTGAGTCTGAACTCATACCGCAACATGAAATTTACTTCACTGCCTAACTAAAAAACATGAAAAGATTCTTCACACTCCCATAACTCAGGGCAATACATCAAATCAAGATGGAAATCAAGCACCAAATAGTTCTTTCTGTCCTCAGGCAGACCCTTCTCATCTCATTCAATTCATATGAACATATCTCGCAGTCACATCACAATCGTCACGTAACTATCCAGTCATTACTCCCACAAATAGGGACAATATGAGACATATAGATTCAAAAGCACATGCTCACATGATCAACGCCTCATAGCTCAAGCTATAGGCAAAATTCGGCCTCAAGTCCTCCAGATTGGTCCAATATCAACACACAGAGATCACATCTCGCCCCTCAATCAGGGAATCAGAAGTCGTCAATGCACAACTGATACAGAGCTCTCATGCGCGCTTACGAACGCGTGGAAGGAATTCAAAAGGTTACATTTCAAGCTGAATCAAGGACGCACGATAAGAGTTCAAGAATGTGAAGTTTTTCCTAAAGGTTCTGCAGCCTCCTGAGGATAAGTACAGCTTCTCCGTACCGATCAGCGAGACTTTACTAAACGTGCTCATGACTCGTGAGACCTATGTAACCTAGGCTCTGATACCAACTTGTCATGACCCTAAAAGTGACCTGGTCGTGATGGTGCCTATCGTGAAACTAGGCCAACCGACACAGTTCCCGAATTAACCATTATTCAATAAAAGTCATTTTTTAGCATTTAATTATTCAAATATCTCATAATGTAAGTCTAAATGAATAGTGTAGAATAGATACACTAGCCCGGCATCGGGGTGCCACAAGTCACAAGCATCTACTATGGTATGAATACAACGAAGAGTCTGAAAATATACTAAAAATAGTCTAAGGAAGACAAGAGGGAGAAGAGTAGGGCTGCGAACGTCGGGCAGCTACCTTGCTAACTCCGATGACTCTGCCACTGAGCAATCAACACCCTCTATCGGGTTCGAAAATACCTAAATTTGCACACAAAGTACATGGAGTAATGTGTGTACGGCAAATCAGTAAGTGATAAAGGTAAATGAAAGCTGAGCAGTAAGAAAATACGTAAACCACGTTAAAATGCTACAATAAAAGCAAGACATTTCCAACACGGTACAGAAATCATTTACTTCAAAAATCATGCTCAGTTTTAGTAAAAACCTTTTAAAATAACTTTCAATAGTTTCAAATAAGTGATAAGACAGTGAGTAAAACTAATAGAAAACATAACCATCCCCTTGGGCAAAACATGTATCACATACCGCCCCTCGGGCATATCATCAACAGAACCAGCCCCTCGGGCTACCTCACAATCACTCGTAATAAGCCCCTCAGGCATAACATGAATCGAGAACCACCCCTCGGTCAACAATATGAATCAACAATAGCCCCTCGGGCAATAATATGAATCAACAATAGCCCCTCGGGCAACAATATGAATCAAATAACAGCCCTTCGGGCTACGGCCCATCACTCACACTGGGTACCCGCGCTCACTAGAGGTGTACAAACTTCGGAAGGGGCCCCTTACAGCCCAAGTGTAATAACAAGCCATCTTGTGGCGTAATCAATGTATCACTCACTCAGGGTACCCGCGCTCACTAGGGGTATATAGACTCCTGGAGGGGCCCCTTACGGTCCAAGCGTAATATCAAGCCATCTCGTAGCATAATCAATGGGCTCTCGGCCTCACATCAAGCCACCTCGTGGCATAACAAATCAGGCCCTCGACCTCATAATCATAAATCAGTACCACACTGCTATGGCGCGCATCCCGATCCCATAATATCCTCATAACACAGGCCCTCGTCTCACTCAGTCAATAATCTCTCATGCCACTCGGAAAACAGTAACACATGATGCTCAGCCCAAAAATATCATTTAAAACATCAAAACAGAGTAAATATGGCTGAGTTATGAAAATAGTAGAAAACCGCATGACTAAGTACAAATATGAAGTCAAAACAGTGAGAAATAGTAGTAAAAATCACCTAAGGGTCCAAAGCAGTTAGCACGAGGCCCAAATATAGCATTCATCCCAAAACAAGATAATACTTTCCAAAACACAATGATATCAAAGTTTTCAATCAAATACACAGTTTAACAATCATACGGGACGGACTAAGTCACAATCCCCAACGGTGCACGACCTCATGCTCATTATCTAGCGTGTGCGTCACCTCAAAGTAGCACAGCAATGTGAAATCCGAGATTTTATACCCTCAGGACAAACATTTACAATCATTACATACCTAAAATCGGTCCAAACACTAGCCCGCGATGCCTTTGCCTCTCGAATCGGCATCCAAATGCTCTAAATCTATCCAAAATCAGTGTATTATCATCAATATACGCTAAAGGAACAAAGCCCAAACGAAAATAATCAAACTAACTCAAAAATCCCGTAATTGGCTCAAACTCGACCCCCGAGCCCATGCATCGGAATCCGATAAAATCATAAAACAGGAAAACCCATTCGCTCACGAGTCTACCCATATCAAATTCACCAAAATCCGACATCAAATGGCCATTCAAATCCTCAAAATCAACTCTCCTAACCTTCCTTCATTTTCCCCAATTTTCACCCCAAATTTCCAAATTAAATGATAAGAATCAAGACATAATCATTAGATTTAACCAAATTTGAGTGAAGAACACTTACCCCAATCAATCCTTTGAAAATCCTTTCAAAAATTGCCTCAAACTGAGCTCCATAGCTCCAAAAATGCAAAAATGGCCGAAATCCTCGAAATAGAGTACTTTATAATCTGCCCAAACATTTACCCTATGTTATCGCGGACAAACTAATGTGATAGCGAAGCATAAAATTTTCCAGCCCATCTTTTACCCCATGAAATCGTGGTCATTCCCCCGCGATCGCGTAGAACAAATTTTTCCAACAGCCTTCTCCAACTCTTCCAAACAACCTCTAGTGTAATGGTCACAACTTTTTGTACAAAGATTCAAATTACAATTGGTTTAAATTTATGAAAACTAGACATCAAGGGCTACCACTTTCTTTTTTAGATCATCTTCAAATTCCTTATATATTGTTAGATAAAAGCTTTCAAAGCCGGGTTAGTGCAGCAGAGATTTTACTCTATGCGATAGCGGGAAGACATACACGATCACATAACACAACTCCATTTTTCTAAATTTTCTCTATGCTAACGCGGTCAGGTCTATGCTAATGCCCTGTACTCCCTTGAAGCCAAAAACCAGCAGCTAGAAATGGTCCCAAACCAGCCGAAACTCACCCGAGGCCCTCGGGATCTCAACCAAACATGCCAACACATCGCATAACATCATTCAAACTTGTTCCAACCTTCGGAATGCTCAAAATAACATTAAAACATCGAATCACCGTCGGATTCAAGCATAAGAATTCCAAAACTTCTGAATTCCAAATTCAATCAAAAAATCTATCAAACCTCGTCTGAATGACCTGAAATTTTGCACACACGTCACAAATGACACAACAGAACTACTCCAATTTCTGGATCTTTATTCCGACCCCGATATCAAAATTTCCATTGCCGATCAGAAAATGCCAAATTTTCAATTTCGCCAATTCAAGCCTAAATCTACCACGGACCTCCAAAATACATTTCGGACGCGCTCCCAAGTCCAAAATCACTTAACGGAGCTAACCAAATCATAAAAATCCAAATCCGAGATCGAATACTAAAAAGTTAAAACATGATCAAACCTTTCAAATTTAAAGCTTCAAACTGAGAATTATTCTTCCAAATCTATTCCGATGATCTTGAAAACCAAAACCGACCATTTACATGTGTCATAATACAGCACACAGAGCTAGTCATGCCTGAGAACTGGTGAGTGAAATGCAAAAGCTCAAAACGACCGGTAGGGTCGTTACATCCTCCCCCACTTAAACATACATTCGTCCTCGAACGTGCCCAGAGTTTTTCCGAAACCCATCAAATCGCTGTGTAACCTTACCAAGCACATACCTGGGGGTGATCCCATGTCACCCTATCTCATATAGGTTCGATAACACAATGTAACTGAAATTTCGTAATCCAACCTAGCCCATAAACCTTAGAACCACATTTTCACTTCTCAAATCATCTACAAGATCAGAATCTCACATTTGTACTCTGAATAAACCCGAACAAGCATAACAAACCATAACTGTTGCCTCAGATGCAATTACATGATATACCACATAGCTCAAACTCTTGTAGAGATAACTTCTGATCACAGCAGTTGCTCAGAACAACCGAATATCTATAATAAACCTCTTATCAAATAAAGCCTCCTTCCAACACTTCTGTATACTGCCAATGATAAATGAAACACATATAAAGTCATAACCATTCCTTAGATCAATCATTCGTGAAGCCACTTCTCCTTTGGCAAGTGCCATAGCAAATTTCTGAGTCGAACATCGATATTATCCTTCCAACACGCTAAAATTGAAGCCGTTTATATTCATTCTACATCCCAATGATCTCATCTAATCCAACACAACTACTCTAGTGACATGACACATCACAACAATCTAAAGCCACAACTCGCGCAATCCGCGCACCAATAAGTAACAATCTGAACGTACTCAAATCATGAAAAATGACTCAAATGAAAGAGCTGTACCGCAAGCTCACTAGTACTACTGCACACAATGCTGAGAACCCATCACATATCGTAGAAACAAAACACACAAATCTAACCTAATGGTTCATACCTCCACATAAATTCGTTGCAATGGGCGACCCTATCCAAACATTGGTCCACATGAAACACCCCAAGTCTCTATGCTCAAAATCGACAACCACGCGCAATTTGATATCTAGAACCAAAGCAAATCATCATAACCACGGCAAAGCAATTGACATAACATTACACAAACCTGAAAGGACACAAAAGATACGCCATCCGCCAAGCAATACCCAATACTCTTCTTGATCATATTCCACTGATAGACCCCAATAAAATCGCACCACATGTGCCTATAACCAACAAATCCCAATGTCTCGCAACACATAAAAGTAACTCATAGATCTCCCCAGGTCACTAACAAGCTCAACAACTATCGAACCAACACATCCCTCAACAATATAACTCGGAATCAACCAAGCCGACTCAAGTTAGAACACACATCCACATTGGCCTACAAATGAACCCCTTATCAAGGAGTCCCTGAAGCTGCTCCTTCAACTCCTTTAACTACGCTGGTGCCATATGATACGGTGTGGACACCCAATCAATACCGAAATCAACAACCCTATCCGGTGACATGTCCTGCAGCAGGAAATACACCCGGAAAATCCCTCACCACCGGAACTGAATCAATGGTAGGAGTCACTACAGTGACATCCATCACGGAGGCCCAAATAAGAAAGGCAACCTTTCCCAGCCATCCGCTGGGTCTTCAAAAATGAATCCACCCTACTGGGAACATAATTTGTCGATCCTCGCCACTCAATCCGCGGCATTCCTGGCATAGCCAACATCGCCGTCCTAGCATAACAGCAAAAATAACACGACACGGATACAACCTGTCCATACCCAATATCATACCAAAATCTAGCATACTAAACAACAAGGATCCACTCGGGTCTCCAAACCTCTAATAGTTACAACACAAGACCGATATACGCGGTCCACAACTACGACCTAACCACGACCTAACCTTTTTATGAGGACTCCCAGTCTCCAAATCCATACAGCACGCGAATTATCATATCCGATCCCAACTCCACAGTTCGAAAATACAACACACCTCTAATACCCAATCATTCCACGAGAGGTACTCCTATAATTCTTCTATGCCACCAAGCAAACTCGAATATCAGTAGTCGATCCAACAAGAGAGTTCCGCAATACTAATGAAGTATCCTTAACTCAAACACATCGCCCATTCTAAAATATATACCCTCATCAAGCCACACCAATCAGTGATCTCATTTATCTAGTCATCTAAAACTGTCCATGCTACCTATGAATTTGTGACCTTCCTTTTAAAACTGAACAATGACCTTACACATGCAAATCTCAATCCTACACAATATACCGCTTACACCATACCATCCTAGGATAAACATGAGAATTTCATATGCTTTCCGAGCCACAAGTAACTACGTACTCAACTAGCCAAGAACTTTCCAGTGATCCCATCTAGAAGAAAATCACTATATATACCATGTTCTTCATGATCGTGGAAAATATACATCTCTAACTGTGGTAGAAACCATCAAGAACTCTCTTAATTCCATTTGCACAAAACTAAACTGCCGGGACTGAATCCTTCTAACTCAACCAAGCTAAGCAGGCCACTAAAACCCAAGAGCATTGCCGCGAAACACCTCTAGAAACTCATTATTTAGTAAGTATCCAAAGAACTAATCATATCATTACAATGCCGATCCGGCCTACTACCAAGCTATCATATCTATCCAAGTTCCTTCTGACTTACCTTCAACTTGATACTTCTTCTTGCTATAACATCACAATTTCCTCAATCCAGACTCACCACACAAGACCCAAGTATAAAGCCACACCGTCTAAGGCTCATAAGCCACTAGATACTCTCTTAAGTATTCCCAAACGCACCACACTCACAATACCTACGCTGAAGTGACTCCCTACGAATCTAAAGCCATTACTTTCACCATCTTGATACTGATATATATAATCCCCTAATGATATAGAAATACCATGAGTCTTGACACCCTCCAATGCAAACCTCAGTTTCTATCCAATTATACAACATGAAAAATCTCAAATTATTACATGTAAAATCTTGAACCCATTAGAACCATTCTCGAGAGTCACCCACTCTACTCAAACCGTAACTAGACCGATCAAATGGGATGATAACCTGTGCTCTATTAGCACCCTGACACAACAGAATGTAATCTCACCTTAACGCAACCAAGCAACTTCCTATTCTACGCAACGTACATCCTTTACTAATAACCACTCAAGACATTTCGTGATTCTCATACACCTATGAAGCATAACATAACCTTTGTAAAAAATTTCCTTTACTCGAGCCATCCACGGTCTCAATCTCCGTAACCAATAAATGATTCACCCGTGCGCCTCAAACTGGAACCAACATAGCACATAACTGTGTAATCAACTTACCAATAGTAGGCTCCCTCACTTGGCTCAAAGCCATAGATCAAAACACACAATAACTCAAAATGCATATACTCTATTACTGACATAATACCATAGTGAGATTAAACGCAATCCTTCATAAGCTTCTGCAACACAGACCATCTAGTACTTCAAATCTTCTGCAAATCTTGTGTTCACCCTTGTAATAGTGAAGCCCACTCTCTTAAGCGACCCAAATTTAAATTGCAACACATATATTTCACTTGCAAAAGAGATCTTCCAACAGACAACATAAGGATCGGACAAACTTCAGAACACCTGCAAGAGATAACCCACCTGCTTTGCCTCAAACTAACATCTCTTTATACCCTTCCACCATCGTAAACATTATGCAGTCACTTAATCTTCCTGAGTCTGAACTCATATCGCAACATGAAATTTACTTCACTCCCCAACAAGAAAACATGAAAAGATTCTTCACAATCCCATAACTCGGGGGTATACATCAAATCAAGATAGAAATCAAGCACCAAATAGTTCTCTCTATCCTCAGGCAGGCCCTTCTCATCTTATTCAATTCATATGAACACATCTTGCAGTCACATCACATTCGTCACGTAGCTATCCAGTCATCACTCCCACTAATAGGGACACTATCAAACATTTAGATCCAAAAGCACATGCTCACACGATCAATGCCTTAGAGCCTAAGCTATAGGCAAAATCTGGCCTCAAGTCCTCCAAACTAGCCCAACATCAACACACAAAGATCACATCTCGCCCCTCGATCAGGGAATCACAAGCCGTCAATGCACAGCTGATACCGAGCACTCAAGCGCGCATACAAACGCGTGGAAGGAATTCAAAAAGTTACATTTCAAGCTGAATCAAGGATGCATGATAAGAATTCAAGAATGTAAAGTTTTTCCAAAAGCTTCTGCAGCCTCCCGAGGATAAGTACAAATGTCTCCATACAGATCCGCGAGACTTTAGTAAACCTTCTCATGACTCGTGACACCTATGTAACCTAGGATCTAATTCCAACTTGTCATGACCCTATAACCGACCTGGTCGTAATAACGCCTATCGTGAAACTAGACCAGCCGACACTGCTCCCGAATTAACCATTATTAAATAAAAGTCATTTTTTTGCCTTTAATTAATCAAATATCTCATAATTTAAGTCTAAATAAACAGTGCAGAATAAATACACTAGCTCAACATCAGGGTGTCACAAGTCACGAGTATCTACTATGGTTTAAATACAACGAAGAGTCTGAAAATAAACTAAAAACAGTCTAAGAAAGACAATATAGGGAAGAGCAGGGCTGCGAACGTTGGGCAACTACCTTGCTAACTCTGATGACTCTGCCACTGAGCAATCAACACCCACTACCGAGTTCAGAAATACCTAAATCTGCACACAAGGTACAAGGAGTAATGTGAGTACACCAACTCAGTAAGTAATAAAGGTAAATGAAAACTGAGCAGTAAGAAAACACGTAAACCACGTCAAAAGGCTACAATAAAAGTAGGACATTTCCAACATGGTACAGAAATCATTTAATTCAAAAATCATGCTCAGTTTCAGTAAAAACCTTTTAAAATAACTTTCAATAGTTTCAAACGAGTGATAAGACAGCAGGTAAACTGGTAGAAAATGTAACCAGCCCCTCGGGCAAAATATTTATCACATACCGCCCCTCGGGCATATCATCAATAGAACCAACCCCTCGGGCTACCTTACAATCACTCGTAATCAGCCTTTTGGGCATAACATGAATTGAGAACCGCCCTCGGGCAACAATATGAATCAACAATAGCCCCTCGGGCTACCTTACAATCACTGGTAATCAGCCCTTTGGGCATAACATGAATTGAGAACCACCTTCGGGCAACAATATGAATCAACAATAGCCCCTCGGGCAACAATATGAATCAAACAATAGCCCCTCGGGCTACATCACATCACTCACATTGGGTACCCGCGCTCACTGGGGGTGTACAGACTCCGAGAGGGGCCCCTTACGGTCCAGACACAATAACAAGCCATCTTGTGGCATAATCAGATATCACTCACTAAGGGTACCCGTAAAGCAGAAGTAATGAAAAATCAAATAGAATTTTTAGGTATACAAATAAACAAAAACGGAATAAAAATGCAAACCCATATAGTACAAAAAATAATTAACTTAGATGAAACACTTGATACAAAAAAGAAGTTACAATCATTTTTAGGATTGGTTAACCAAGTAAGAGAATATATTCCTAAATTAGCAGAAAACTTAAAACCATTACAGAAAAAATTAAAAAAGGATATAGAATATCATTTTGACGAAAAAGATAAAATACATATACAGAAGATAAAAAATATGTGTAAAAAAATACCAAAACTATATTTTCCAGATGAAAAGAAACAGTTTACATATATTGTAGAAACTGATTCTAGTGATCACAGATATAAATATGATAATGAAAAAATTGAACACCATTGTAGATATTATTCCGGATCATACACGGAACCACAATTAAAATGGGAGATAAATAGGAAAGAACTATTTGGATTATATAAATGTTTGTTAGCATTTGAGCCATATATTGTTTATAACAAATTTATAGTAAGAACAGATAATACACAAGTAAAATGGTGGATAACACGGAAAGTACAGGATTCAGTAACTACAAAGGAAATAAGGAGACTTGTATTGAATATACAAAATTTTACATTTACAATTGAAGTAATACGAACTGACAAAAATGTTATTGCAGACTACCTATCAAGACAAAGGTACCCAAACAGATGAAAGCCAAGAATCAAAAGACATATTTACAATCCTTACTACTCTATCTTTACAGATGGATGGTATGGGAAAAAGATTACAACAGCTAGAGGAAAGCAAGCTAAGTCAGCAGCATGACTATAAAAATGCGGAACTAAGTCAATCGGAAGACTCTAAACTTCCAGAGTTAGAAGGAGACGTTGGGAAACTCCAAAAAACCCATAACACAGTTGCTTTATATACAGCTGCAGGTACAAGCAAACAAGTTAACAAAAAGCCACATATCAATGTAAACCTAAACAACGTATTTGATAAGCCATTTACATCAAAAAAGCCAAGAGAAGCAATAGTTATAGCCCCACAAACTACAACCTATGCCAATAGCCTACACCACAACAAAACGATCCAACACAGGATTATGTAACCCAAAAACTACAGGGATATAATAGGCTTATAGCCCAGCCAAAAACAAAAGCAAACCTAGTAAAGACATGTTACAACTACGGACTACTTAGCACAGTATATACCCACGACGGAGAAGAAATAATTGGAATACCAGAGCTATACAAAGCATTTGTCACCTTCAAGAGAATTACAAAAGGCAACCTATTCTTCATCAAATTCTATACAGCACCAGCGGAAATACTATATGATGAAATAAAACCCATAATACAGGTGATAAAGATAGGACTAACACGAGATATGATAATACCGGAAGAGATAGAGAAACAACCGGAGATACAGAAAATGGAGATACCAAGTTTCTATGCCAATAAAAGAATAATTGGTATAGGAACTATTATTCAAGAACTAGCTAACAATTATCTACAAGGAAATGCTATCTGGAGCTACTATTCCAGAGACCAGTTAATGATATATGCCAACTCAAAGGAACTACGACAAGGAGATATGGATGAAGTCCAGAAATGGATTTTATCATTATTAAAGCCAGAAATGCAACCAACTACTAGAGCATTGAAAAAAGAATTTATTTCAAACGAGTTATTAACAAGATACTGCAAACTAGTAGGACACAAATATCCAGACCACATATGTTCAAAGTGCAACGGAGATGATAACTATATACCAGAAGTCCAACTAGAATGAAGGTATCAACAAGAAGACAAAAGAAGAAGACAGCTACTGGAAACACATAATGTAAAGTAAATAGTACTAGTCACATCATGAACAGTAAAGGTCGTTCATGAATAGTAAGAGTCATGTAAAAAAGTCGTAAAGTAAATAATACTAGTCACATTCATAAACAGTAAAGGTCGTTCATGAATAGTAAGAGTCATGTAAAAAAGTCGTAAAGTAAATAGTACGAGTCACATTCATGAACAGTAAAGGTCGTTCATGAACAGTAGGAGTCGTTTAAATTTTCTATATATTTTGTAAATCAGAGGAAGGGAGGACAGCCTCAGACATCCTCATCCTCACTCTCTCTCTTATCTTCTCTCAATAAAATATCTGATTATATACAAACTTCTGAAAGCTATGGAGCATTCAAACGAGTTACAAAACCAGGTAAGTTTATTCATAATCATGTTTAACTAAACTCATATATTCCTTATAATCTCTTGAATATCATAATTGTTTATCATGTTATAGTACTGTTATAAAGAACATCTTGAGAAAGTTTGCCTGTCTAATAATGCTGAGAGTAGTTAAGCCCAGACTATGCCATCCTAAAGTGGAAACCAGTAGGCAAGGAAGCCATTTAGGGGAGTACACAGAGTTGAGGCGTTGTTAGGGTAAATGATTGAAGCATGAAAAACATGGTAGTGACCAGAAAAGATTGTTCAGTATAACTTATTAAAAAATGATAAACTCTATGATAAACAAAGAGGTTAGAGGGAATATGTTTAGTAAATACATGATAAGGATAAATAGTAAATCTGAATGAACAACCACAACCACATGTATTTATTAGAAGAAAATATTGAGTACAAAATACTTATATTATATATCTTTAACAGACTTAATAACGATGTTAAAAGAAAAATTTATGATATTTTAGTTACTTTTGAAATAATATATGTAATGGAACAAGCATTTACAGAACTAATTGTATCACAAGAAATAGATATATTAGATCTATATGAACTAGATTTATATTCAGATTAATGATCACATATTAAGTTAATAAAATCTGTTTATAAATGAAACATAACACTTTTCATTATATAAGATTCTATAACACCCAGAAATGGAAACTTCTTAAAACCCTCAGTAACATAAATAGAAAAATAGATTGTGTTAAACACAATATTAAAACCTGCAAAGACATAATTAGATATAATAGATTGCGTAATAAAGCTTTATTAACTATAGAAAATGAAATTGAATTCTATGAAGATAAACTTGAAAGTTATCAACACAGAAAAGAAATAAATCTAAGAAATATAGAAACCATGGATATATGTATCAACAGGTATACATCTCAGTATTAAACATATTAAACATGACCCCTCAAATTGTCATCTCAGTATTAAACATATTAAACATGACCCCTCAAATTGGTATCAGAGCTATGGAAAATTATCAGAGCTATGAAAAATAAACATTTATATTAAGAAGCAAATCATGAAAAATAACACTGACATTAATAGTACAAACCCGCAAAACAGTGAAACAATTAAAATAACTAAGAAATCGCAGAAAATTAGAAAGAAACTAAAGAAACTATACATAGAATATGAATACTTAAGTATCACAAAAATAAACAAAGCTAGGCTGTCTAAATTAATCGATATAATATCTAAAACAGAATATAAATATGTTTGTTATCTAAAGGATAAAAGATGAATAAAGAAGAATTCGCACTAGAAGAGAAAACATATGAGAATCCAGAAGGATTAAAAATAACAATAATATTTTCCAACTTAGGAAGAAGATATAAAAAAATAGGAAATAACCTAAACTTAATGTTAGAAAAAGAAACTGTAAAACTAGAGGATAGTTTAACCGCCATGGTTAGAATAACAAAAGAAAACGAAGAAATAGATAGAAAACGAGAGATTAAAGAAATACAACAGCAAGCTAAAGAAAAAATACAACAGATAGAGGAAGTAAAAAACACTAAAATAACAGAATTAGAAAAAGAATTAGAGATGCTAAAACAGATGTATGCAAATAAACTAAAAGAAAAGGAAAAACGTAAAGAAGAAGAACAAGAACTAAAACTAACAAATGAGATAGAAAAGTTCAAATTACAGTTAGAAGAAGTACAGGAGAGTCCATCAAAAATAAGTATAAACGAAATAAATGACCAAAGTGATAAAGACACAGAACTAGGAGAAAACTATTCAGAAACAAGTGAAACATACACAGAACTTATAGAAAAAACAGAAAAGATAAAAATAAACCCAGAAATAAATACAGGAGATATGAACGAGGATAAACCAAGCACATCAGGAGTAAAAAATCCGAAACAATTAAACCCAACCTATTACAGAGTAAGTTATGATGTATATGATAGAAACAAAACATTATGGGATAAAAGGTTAAATAAGAAATGGGTACCAAGACAGATAACTGAACAATATAATTTTTTAGATCTAGATTGTGTAGCAGATATAAATAAAACAATACAATTATGGATAGGATATATCTCAAAACAACTAATAGATAATAAAATAGCAATAGCGGAAACACCAGGATATATAGAAAGAACATTAATAGGAACTGTAAAATTATGGTTACAAAATTTATCAAGTGAAAGCTTAGACACATTAAGGAGTAATAAAAAACTTGACGGTACAACTACAACAACAGTTACAGATATATTAAATAAATATGAAATAGCAATAAGAAATGAATTTAGTAGTATGACAACAGAAGTAGAAGAACAAAATAAAGAAAAAATTACAAATAGGAATTTAATGACAAAATTAGCAATATGTAATATGTGTTATATAGATGAATATACTTGTGCATTTAGAGACTATTATTATAAAGGAACATATAGTCCGGATGAAAGTAAAGAGATAAGAAAATTATATTTTACAAAATTACCAGAACCCTTTAGCTCAAAAATAATAAAAAATTAGAACGAAGCAGGACTAGCAGATACATTAGGAGCAAAGATAAAATTTCTACAAAACTGGTTTATAGAATTATGTGAAAAATATAAAGAAAACATGAAAATGAAAAAAATATTAGTAAAAAATTTGGCATGTTGCAAAAGTAGAATAGCACCCCAATTTGGCTGCACAGATAAATATTACAAAAAAGAAGGAAAGAAAAAGAAATTTAAATCAAAATATTCAAAATATAAAAATAGGAAACCAAGAGGAAGATATTATGTAAAAAATTATAAACATAAAAAACCATATAGGAAAAAGAAAAAACTAACAGAATGTACTTGCTATAATTGTGGAAAGCTAGGACACTTAGCCAAAGATTGTAAATTACCAAAAAACCCAAAGAAGAAACAAATTACCGAAATATTGATAGATAATGATAAATATACACAAGTAGAATATGTAGATTATGAATTAAGCAGTGAAGATAGCATATATGAGATATCAGAAAACGAGTTCTCTGAAAATGAAAAGGAAATAAACAAGGATATAGAAGAATCAGATGAAGAAAATTATGACTGAAAAAGATATACAAATTATACAACAAGAAGAACACCAAGATGAACAATCTTCAGAACAAAAAATAATATTTGACGCTAATGTATTTGAACAAATAAAAGGAAAAGAATTGGATCTAAGCATAGACAAAATATTAGAAGTACCAACAATAAAGAATTGGTTTAAAAGACAGAAAGAAGAATACTATGTAGTAAGCCAAAGAGAACATATAATAGATTGTAAATACATCAAAGGTAAAGCACAAATACCAATTTTAAATAAAAGACTACTAAATAAAGAAATACAAGATATAAAAGCAAAAGATCCAATAAAATATGTACACTTAGGAGGAACGGAGATCCTAATAAAAGCATGTTTTAGGGAAGGAATAGATACCCCTATAGAAATATACTTGGCAGATGATAGAATTGTACAACTTATAGAAAAGAGTATAATAAGTGCCGTAAGAGGTAACTTAATATGCCAAAAATTTAAATTTATAATAAGTGCTAACTATTCAGTAGCAGTAGATGATAAAAATATAGATAAATCATTAGTACTATACTGGAAAATGTCTGGAATAGAATTAGCACCAGGAAGTAAAATATTCACAGCAAGATGTAAAAATCTATATGTCTTAACAACAAAACATAAGATAACAGCTAAAAATAAAATAAATAAAATAAAAATAGAAAATCTATTCGAAAGAATAGTATCAGTTATAGACAACAATGATTACAGTTATACGGAAATGGACATGGATGAAGATTTAGAAATAGTAAAAGAAAGATTAAGCACATCAAAACGAATAAATAATGAAATGCCAGAAACGTCATCAAGAATAAGTACATCAAGAAGTACATCAAGAAGAATAAATTATACTACTCCACAAAAATTAATAGAACAAAAAATAGAAGAAATAAACCCACACCATTATTATATAACAGGAATAATGGACCAAAGAAAATATTTAATACTAATAAATACAGGACAGGAAGAGAATTATGTTATAAGAGAATTAATACCAGAACAAGAGATATTAACAATAGAACAGCAAAATTCAGAACTACCAAAAGCGTTAAGAAAAAACGAAGAAACAACTGAAAAAGAATTAATTATTGGAGGAATACCAATATTAATAAATTTTAAAATATATCAAGGCGATAAAAACATTACACTAGGAATAAAATGGTTAGAAAAAGTCAAACCATATAAATTAGAAGATAGGCAATTAACAATAAGTTATGAAAATAAGAAAATAATAATAAAAAGAACTTTGATATAATGCCAAAGATATACATACTTGCCAAGGAATGCCAAAGATATACATACTTGCTAAGATAATAGTAGAAGGATATTATAATAGATACTATACACCTATGATGGATACAGGAGCAGAAGCTAACATGTGTAGACATACTTGTTTACCAGAAAGTAAATGGGAAAAGTTAAAAACCCCTATAGTAGTAACAGGATTCAATAATGAGGGAAGTATGATAACATACAAAGCAAGGAATATAAAAATACAAATATGGGATAAAATACTGACCATAGAAGAAATATATAGTTATGAATTTACAAATAAAAATATATTATTAGGAATGCCATTTTTAGATAAATTATACCCACATATAATAACAAAAACACATTGGTGGTTTACTACCCCATGTAAACAAAAATTAGGAGCAAAAAGAGTAAATAATAAAGTAAGAAAAACAACACCCTGGATTAAAGGAAGTGAAAAGATTACCCAAAAATTAGAAAATATAATACAAAGCAACCATAATATAGAAATAATCATTTTCTCAATAAACAAAATAAAATTACTACAAGATAAATTAGAATTACTATATAATGATAATCCACTCCGAGGATGGGAAAAACATAAAACAAAAATAAAGATTGAACTAATAGATGAAAGTAGCATAATAACACAAAAACCTTTAAAATACAATTTTAATGATTTAACAGAATTTAAAATGCATATAAAGGAATTATTAGACAATAAGTACATACAAGAAAGTAATAGTAAACATACTAGCCCGGCATTTATAGTAAATAAGCATAGTGAGCAAAAACGAGGAAAAAGCCGTATGGTTATAGATTATAGAAACTTAAATGCAAAAACAAAAACATATAATTATCCGATACCAAATAAAATACTAAAAATCAGACAAATACAAGGATATAACTATTTTAGTAAGTTTGACTGTAAATCGGGATTTTACCATTTAAAATTAGAAGATGAATCTAAAAAGTTAACAGCATTCACAGTACCACAAGGATTTTACGAATGGAACGTATTACCTTTTGGATATAAAAATGCACCAGGTAGGTATCAACATTTTATGGATAATTGGGTGGTCAATCGAACCATTGCATGTTGTTTGGAATTGTAGAAAATTGCTGATCAGTGTTGCAGAGAAATGGCCTTTGCGTTCGCGAAGGGTTAGTTGGTGAAGGCTGGGAGTTAAGCCTTCGTATTTGCGAGGAAGTCTACGCGTTCGTAGAGGGCTGGATGTTTGGTCATCGCGTTCGCGTAGAGTAGACCGCATTCGCGTAGAGTAATTTGGTAAGCTGGACTTGAGGCATTTTTATTCATCATGTTCGTGAGTGGTGTAAGGCAATCGCGAAGGTTTAGACTGATTAAGCATCGCATTCGCGATGGGCTGGTCGCGGTCACGAAGAGGAAATTCTGGTCAAAGTTATTTTGTGCTTCACGAACGCGAGGTTTTGACCGCGTTTGCGAAGAAGGATTTCAGGCCTGGGAAGAATGTTTAAATAGTCGTCTTGTCCGCGATTTTGGGGTTTATTTCCACCATTTTTGGTCGTTTTTGGAGCTTTTTGAAGAGGATTGAAGAGGGATTCAAGGGGAATCACTTGGAGGTAAGATTTATGGACTTTATACTCGTTTCTTATGTGAATTCTACCTAATTAATCATGGAATTTAAGCCTAATATTGAAGAACTAGGGTTTGTAATTGGAGACCTAGAATTTGGGATTTGAGGGGCTATTTGACGTCCGATTTTGATGTTCTTGGTATGTATAGACTCGTGAGAGGATGAGGATTCTATTGATGTGACTTTTATCGGATTTCAAGACGTGGTCCCCGGGGATGGGTTTGAGCAATTTCGGGATTTTGATGTAAATTGGATTTTTTCGAATGAGCTTTGTTCACTTAGCATATTTTAATAGTTATGTACTGATTGTGGCTAGATTTGGAGCATCCAGAGGTCGATTCGTGAGGTCAAAGTCATTGCGGGCCAAAGTTTGGACCGGATCGAGGTAAGTAATGATTGTAAATGTTGTCATGAGGGTTGGAAACCTCATATTTCACATCATTGTGCTACTTTGAGGTGACGTACATGCTAGCTGACGAGCGTGGAGTCTTGCACCATTGGGGATTGTGACTTGGACCGTCCCGTACGACTGTTAAGTTGCGTATTTGATTTGAAATCTTATGATATTTCATATTTTAGAGATTGATATTATATTTTGGGATGTATGCCATTCTTGGGGCCTTGTGCCGACCTGTTAAGACCCTTAGGGGCATTTTCACTATTCTTACACACTCTATTTGTTTTGAAAGCATATACTCAGTCATGTTTTACCTGTTTATTGTTTAAATCCGATTTTATCAGTTTACTTCTTAAAAATGTGAAAACTGTTTGGGCTGAGTTCCCTATTTTACTGATGGTCCGAGTGATTGTGAGGTTGATGACTAAGATAGATCGAGGGTCTGATTGTGAGGTTGATGACTGAGATAGACCAATGGTCTAATTGTGAGGTTAATGACTGAGAGAGGCCGAGGGCCTGGTTGTGAGGATTATATATTTATGGATCGGGCTGCACGGCGCAATAATATATATGTATATATGTATATGGATTGGGTTGCATGCCGCATCAATATGTTGGATCGGGCTGCACGCCACAGCGATATAGCGCTTGGGCTGTAGGAGCCCCTCCGGAGTCTGCAAACCCCCAATGAGTGCAGTTGACTATATTTATGGATCGAGTTGTATGCCGCAGTGATATCTGGATCGAGCTGCACCACAACGGTTACTATATGGTACTTATTGAGTGTGAGTGCTGAGTTTGAGCGCTGATTGATGAGAGTTGAGTTTCGAGTGACTGAGAGGCTTGCCCGAGGGGCTATATACATATATGAGTGATGCTTTGCCCGAGGGGCTTGTTTTTATTAAATTGTTGTTCCCACTCCTCTTCATACTGAGCCTCTGTTTAAAATGTTGAACAAATGCTTTTAAACAACTTTCATTTAAGCTGGAGTTTATGAGATATTCGGTATTTAATACAGATTTGGCTTTGTTATTTCCACTAAGACTTTTATGATATGAGGTGTTTATGATGACCATTTTGCCCGAGGGGCTGTATATGAACTATGTTTTGCCTGAGCCTCCGATTATGATTTTCATCTCTTTAATTATAAATTGTATTGAACCTCTATTGAAACTGTTGGAAAGCATCTTCAAATGATTTTTACCAAAAGCTGGATTTTAAATGAGACGATTTACTCATATTCTATTTGAAAGCTTGTTGTTCTTACTGAGTTTATCGTAACGTAGATTCATCGTTTCCTACTACTCAGTCTTTATTTACTCTTATTACTTACTGGGTTGGAGTACTCACATTACTCACTACACCTCGTGTGCAGATTTAGGTATTTCGGAACCCGGTAGTGGGTGTTGATTCCTCAGAGGCGGAGTCATTGGAGTTAGCAAGGTGGCTGCACGACGTTCGCAACATTGCTTTCCTTCCCCTCATTTTCATTACTGTATTTAGTACATTTTTAGACTCTTGTTATATTCAGACCTTGGTAGATACTCATGACTAGTGACACCCCGATGTCAGGCTTATGTAATCATTCCACACATTTCTTTTAAATTTTTATTATGAGATTATTAGTTTATAAATGGTATAAAAAACAACTTTATTGGAAAATGGTTGATTCAAAGTTGTGTCGGCTAGCCTAGTTTCACGATAGGCGCCATCACGACCGGATTGGTTTTGGATCATGACAAAAAATGAGGTATTTTCTACTTTTTTTAAATGGAAGATGATGGTGGAGAGGCAGATGAAAAGAAAAGTTAAGCTTTCAGATTGATAATGAGTTGGAATTTTATAATTTAGAGTTTAATGTTTTCTGCAACAGATAGGGCATAGTAAGGCACACACATGTATAAAAATACCATGGGTGGTGTTGCAAAACGTATAAACATAACTCCTTATGATAGGGATGAAATCATGATTTCACACTCGTGTGTTTGCAATGATATTGGGTTGAAGCAATCAATACATCTTGTAATTTGGCCAACAAATCTCTATCTACAACTATTGAGTTTAAAATACTTTTTGAGGTTTAGTTCAGCTCCCCTGCTGATTATTCATATTTGAGGAGATTTGATTATCCTACTTATGCTCATGTGAGGGATAAAAAACTTAATCCGAGAGCAAGGAAGTACATATTTCTAGGATATGCAGCTAGAGTGAAAGGTTATAAGTTCTGTTACATAGATCAAAAGACTCCACAAATAATTATAAGTAGAACGTTGATGTTCGACTAAAAATACATATATTTACCCATTATTATCTCATATTCTAATACTTTTAATCGCCATTTGAATATTAGTTATATTATTTAGTGCTTAATATTATATTTTAACTATGTATGAATAAAGCAGTGTGAAGATCAAGAAATTTGGAGCAAAATTAAATAAAATGCGAAGAAAAAAAAAATATAAAAGGAGGTGGGCAAAGGGGGACACCCTTTGGTGTTTGTCCTCCCAAGTGGAGGAGAAGAAAAAGGATACACAATTGCATTGCATTTAGAATGCAATTGATGAAAGAAAAACAAGGAATTGAACGTGAGAAACATTCTGTTTTCAGCGCCAGGACCAGCGCTTGGCGCTGCCCTAGACGCTGTGTTGCGGGGTTTTTCTATTTTGATCAGGGCAAGGTTATTTCGGACCTACACGGTCCCAACTCGTATAAAAGGAATTCTAAACCTATTTTGAAGTGGATCTAACATACTTTGAAGGAGAATTCATGGGGGGGGGACACACACCACACTTGGAGGAGGCTTCTAACTAGTTTTTCTTTCTCTTCTCTTCCTTTAACTTCATAGTTTATTTGTTCTAGTGGTTTTGGGTGCTACATGAATGTTTCACTTAATTATTTGATTTCTTGATCACCAATTAAATACTATCTACGAATCTAGGATTGAACTCGGGAGAGGGAATTCTAGATTGTATATAAGATTGAGTAGAGAAAAATCTTAACTCTGGGAGGGGGGGAGGGGCGGATTCACAGTTAGGATAGGAATATACCTAATTGCCTTGCTTGGTTACTATACATGAATTATTAATGTATTCTTGTTAATTCTAATTCCATAGGAATATAGGCATTAGGTTAGCTTGAATAGGCGAGTTGTAGTTCGGGAGAAGGCTACGAGCAATATTAACCCTGTCAACCAATAAAACAGATAAATTAATTAGACGATTTAAGTAAAAAACTCAACGGGATTGTTAGCCAACTCATAGCTCTAGAATATTCACTCACATTGAATTCGTCTTTAAGTTTGTCGTTGTTTTCTTTATTCTCTTAAATTGTTACTCTAGATTAAATTTAGTTAAATATTCATACGTTAGGATTCACTTGAATAGATTAATTGTTTGGTTTAATTTAGTTGACAGTTATTCACAAGTCCATGTGGGTACGATATCTGGACTTACAATCCTATTTTTTTTGCCTCACTGGATAGTTAGAGAAAGAAGTCAATAGCAGAAATAGATCGTGATGTCGGTGACCACATAGAGCTGGAAATTGAATCTCTACTACCTCAACCCAGTAGTTCTAAAAGTAGAGAAATGGAGGAGGTGTAAAATAATAATCAAGATAATAATGCTAATTCACATGTGCAACATCAACCGTACATATAACATTGCTACAAACAGAGAAGAAAGAGTGATCAATCGACCGTAAAGATTTGCAAACTCAGTTCTTGAAAATCTTCTTTATCAGTTGCAGAGACCATTGATGTACTTTAGTGTAATAACTATCTAGAAGCTATTTCGAGTACAGAAACAGATCGACGAATTGGTATTATAGCTAAAGATATTGGGTCTTTTATCAAGTTTAGGCATTGCATAGGCTTGGTTAATGTGTGTGATAATGGATATAGCCCTTGCAATAGCTGAGGGCAAGGTAAAGACACATTGTTATGAAAATTCAATCCAAGGGAAAGATTGTTATTTGTGGCTTGAATTATTTTCTTGTATTTTTCATAAATACATAATCCCTATAGGTTTGGGAAGCCCATTGTTCTAACAGATTTTGGAAAGAAAAACTTATTGTCCTATAAATATTGACAAAGCCTTTCTCTCATAGGTTTCATACTACTTGGGATCTATATAAAGGGGTTGCGCTTGAGGATTTGTTGACATGAGCGGTTTTGGTTTGGATGATTGACAAAGGAACACATGTATGAACTAGGTTCATGGACATTGCACACATGTGACAAACAGAATCGAGAAAGGCATGCACGTGAAAGAGATAAATATAAGCAGTTATTTGTGATAATCCCTGAATGAAAAGGTTGTATATTTGATAAGGAGCAGGACTCTTACTTGAAGAGAACTCTATCCAAGATAAGGAAAGAGTTAGAAGTTGAAGATACTAGAAATCTTCCAACAAGGAAGAGTAAAGCATTAGAACTCTAGTTAATCCTTATTCTACTAACCCTATAAATACTAATTGTATTCTCTTTTACATGTGACGTACACACGCTTAAGTTAAGTAAGAATTGAGGGAGAAATAGCAGGGTATTTTGCAAGCAATTCCTGTGTGTTTCAAGAAGTGTGAACCTGAAGCTACATGAACCAGATAGAAGAACTAGTTCCATGTGTCTGTCTTTTATTATAGTTCAATTGTAGTAGGGATTTTGAGTTGTACCTTTAAGCTTCCGTAGAAGCAAATTGTATTAGGTACTTGAGTTGTATTATTCAAGTTAGAGTTAACTTGAAGTTGTCATAACAACCCGTGATTGGTTGCTACAAGGGTTAGAGGTAATCCTAGGCATTCAAGTGTGAGCACGTGATTTTTGCCTAACCAAAATACTCCTACAAAATCACAAAATAGATTTTTTGTAGTTGATTTTAATTTTTATAGAATTTCTAGGAATATTTGCTTATTGTTTTTATTTTAGTTGCATTTTTGCATATATTAAAAGCATAGAAAATACTCAAAAATATATATTTCATTCTTAGGTTGATAATGACATTTTAGTTTAATTGTCAATTAATTGCATCAATAAAAAAAACAAAAAAAAAACGCATATTTCCGTTTTTAGTTTTAGTTTTAGTATTTTTCTTTCGTTAGTTCTAAAAAAATTAATTATTTTAGTATTAGAACAAGATGATTAAGTCAATTTTTCATTGCTAGGTTTTTTTAAGATTTAATTTAGGTTTAACTAAATTCATTAGTGATTGGTAATTAGTATTAATTAGAATTAGTATTAAAATTGAACCCATATATTAAGGAAGAGGTTAATTGGTTTTAAGACCCAATTGGGCCAGTGTGCTAAGGTTCGAGTTTTTCTTTCTCGCCCAATCCACCAAGCCCAACACCCCATCTGGTCCAACCCGCCCATTTAACCTAAAACGACGTTGTTTTAGTAACGTTAATCCTAGCCGTTGATTTCATTTGATCAGACGGCTGGGAACTGGCAAATCCCCCACCATATATGTAACGACCCGACCGGCCGTTTTAAGCTCTAGCTTGTTGTTTAGCAGTTTGAGACCATGAGCAGCTTCACTTCAGGAATTATGACTTGTACGCATGGTCGGAATTGAATTCCGGGGAATTCGGAGTTGATTTGGAAAGGGAATTCTCATTTCGGAAGCTTTAAGTTGAAAGAATTGACTAAGATAGGATTTCAGAGCAAACGACCTCGAAATCTAGATCAAAAGGTTCTAGTAGGTTCGTATGATGATTTCAGACTTGGGCGTATGCTCGGATCGGGTTTTGAAAGACCCGGGAACGTTTCGGCGCCTATTGTGGAAGTTAGCATTTTGGAAGAAATTTCATAAGTTTGGATTGAAGTGCATTTCAGTGTTGTCGATATCTGATTAGGATTTCGAGTTGGGGAATAGCTCCGTATGGTGATTCTGGTATTGGGATCACGATCGGAAGTGAATTCGGAGGTCCGTAGGTGATTGTGGAGTCATTTGGCTAAAGATAGGAATTTGAAGATTTTTGGGAAATTTGACCGAGAGTTAACTTTTGGATATCGGGGTCGGATTTTGATTCTGGAAGTTGGAGTAGATCTGTAATGTCAAATATGACTTGTGTGCAAAATTTGAGGTCAATCGGACGTGATTTGATAGGTTTCGTCATCGAATGTAGAAGTTTGAATTTCTAAAGTTCATTAAGCTTGGATTGGAGGTCGATTCATGATTTTAGCGTTGTTTGATATGATTTAAGGCCTCGAGCAAGTCCGTAATATGTTTTGGGACTGGTTGGTATGATTGGATGGGGTCCCGGGGGCCTCGGGTGAATTTCGGGTGGTTAACGGATTGAATTGGTATTGGAAAGAATGGGTGAAGCAGCTGATATCTGGTATGACCGCACCTGCGAAGTTTTGGCTGCAGGTGCGGAGCCGCAGAAGCGGACAATAGGACGCAGATGCGGTGGTTAAGGGGGAAGGCTGGGACCGCATATGCGGTCAGGTCTTTGCAGAAGCGGGACCGCAACTGCGGAAGAAGGAGCGCAGAAGCAGAAATGGGCTGGGAGCCCCAAACCGCAGAAGCGATCAAGAAACCGCAGGTGCGGAAGTGCTGGAGGCAGTAAGATCTTTAAAAATCAGGGAGTTGGTCATTTTCCCCTATTTTTCACTTGGTGTGGACCATTTTGGGGAGCTTCAAGTTGGGTTTTTCATCTCAACGACAAGGTAAGCTAACCCCACCTATATTTGGGTAGGAAATTAAGAGAAAATCATATATTTGAGTTCGTGAGTTCATGGGTAAACTTTATCTTCGAAAAAATTCGGAACCGGGCACGTGTGCCCGAGGGCAATTTTGTCAACTTTTTGATCAGGGTTAGGAATTGCTAAAAATTGGATTGTAATGAGTAATGGAATATATATTAATGGATTTGCATAATTATTGTCTAGTTTTTGAGCATCGTGCATTGATTCAAGTCTTCGGAAGGGAGTGGAATGCCAGTTATGGATCTTCAGAGCGAGGTGAGTCTCCTTTGTAAACTTGTAAGAGGGAATTGTCCCCATAGGTGATATAATTGGTTATGTGCTCCTATTTGTGGGGTCTACATACGCAAGAGGTGACGAGAGTCCGTGCGTAGCTACTATTATGTGTAAGTCTGGGTAGTCTAGGACCCAAATGCATGATGTACTTGGAATATTTGTAACCTTGTTGACAGATGAATTGTTTAAATCCTATCGAATTGGTAAATAAATTTCTAAAAGGATTGAACTTCTTTTTTTATAAAATTGTTAAAAGAGAATTGGCTTTTCTTGGGATAATTGTTCCCTGTTAACTCCTTAATTGACTGTCTGTATGTGTTTAATTTCGGAACGGGACGATCCCCTCGACAAATTAAATAGATGCATCTATGGTTCACGCCATTTGACCCTTTAGCAGTGCACAGTTTAAATATTGTTTTATCGGGTCGTTCGTCCTCGGCATGATTTGCACATGCTTGTATTGTGTGCCTTGATATTTATTGATATTGATATATGCTCTCCCCGGCTTGAGATAATTGAAAATTTATAAATTATGAATCTAGAGACTTTTAATATAAATAGGAACTTTTACATATTCGTGACTTATTTGAAATTACAACCGTTCTTAATAAATCCATGATTATTCGCATTAATAATATACTACTAATGGGCCACTAGTAAGTATCAAAGTCGACCTCTCGTCTCTACTTCTTCGAGATTAGATGGGATACTTATTGGGTACACGTTGTTTTCGTACTCATACTACACTTGCTGTGCATTTTTTGTTGCACAGGTTTATGTGGGGCTAGTGGCTTAGTGGCATAGCGGCATGGTTGATACGGAGACTTAGGTGAGTTGCATTTATCAAGACGTCCTTAGCCAGCAGAGTCACCTTCAGAGTATTGTACTGTATTTTCATTTCTGTCCATTTGTATTCTGGATAGTTACTGTATTTTATTTCATTCCCTAGTAAATACTCATGCACTTGTGACATGGGGTTTTGGGATGTCTATGGGTTTATTCAGAAATTTAAAATTGTTAATTGTTTCATTATTTATTCAGTGGAATTTATTATGTATTGTTTAAACCTTTAGAAGAAGTGATTTCAGAAATATTTAAAACGAGAAGTTACTAGTTATTTGTTGTTGGCTTGCCTGACAATGGTGTCCAGCGCCATCACGACCCTTAGTGGATTTCGGGTCATGACAACATGGTATCAGATCACTAGGTTCCCTTAGGTCTCATGAGTCATGAGCAAGTCTAGTAGAGTCTCACGGATCGGTACGGACTGTACTTATCTTTGGGTGGCTATAGGGCTGTTAGGAGCACTTCCCTTCTTGATTCCTCATCGTGCAGTTTGATTCCTTTGAGGCTTATGCCTTTGTTTCTTTCCTACTCAATATTATGCGACGTGAAGCACTTATTATAAATCGGGAATTGAGAAAATGTAATGGTACTACAGATGTGGTACGGGATGTTTCTCCCTGCGCAGTTGTTTGGGCTATAGTCGTCACCTTGCAGAAGGTCGTTATGTCATTTCAGTTCAGTATCAGTATTACCTAAGGTTTTGAGATTTGTCATTAATTGTTATGATGATTCGTGTGTTGATATCGTACAATATTGGTGTAATTGTAGAGTGTTTGTCTACGCGTTGAAGTAGTGAATGACTTGGAAAGATGTTTACTCAATGCAAGATTCAGAGACTCAGAATGTTATTTCCCGGCGGAAGAGAGGCAATCGGGCTATAAATGTTCATGTTTAGTTTGATGGAGTAATGAGACTTGGTATTTTCGAGCGTGGTGGAATTTTCATCTGTGACGCTGTATCGTCGTCCTCGATTGAATATGTTGAGTTCGTCGGTGTTATGGTTTTCTTCAATTCGCCTTTGGGGTAGAACGTTGTGAATTAATAATGGAAAGGCGACTGTTAGAGATTGCGATGTGCGGTGGTTCAGGATTGAATCAGTATATCTAGTGTCGATGGCCCAAGAAAGATGACCTCGGGGAGATTTAAAGTTAGTAGCAATTTGTGGGTTCATGTGTTACGAAGATAGATTTTTATTTAAGGAAACAACTGAGTGGCAAAATTTGAGGAAGGACATGTGGGGAGTGTCAAGCGGTGGTTAAAATTTCTAGAAGGCCAAGTATAAGAATCAAAGGTCAAGTAATCGATTAAAGGGGTGAGTTCCGCCAATGTGGGAGAGTGGCGGAGTTGCATAGGGGCTTGGTGGTAGGATGACTACACACCTTAAGGAAAGTTTGGAATGATTTGGGAATTTTAGTGATTGGTGATTGGGGTCTACGGATTTAATTTGAAGTATGGGCTATTATGCGGCAGGAGATTTGATATAACGGGAAGGAGCTGCTTGAAATGAAGAAGGATACAACATAACTTTGAATTGAAATGATGTTTCCGCACATTTAATTGATGTCCCGATGGGTGAATAGACTTGTGCAGAGCTCGGACTCAGGATGGGTTATTGATGTCGTAGTGATTGTACCCCATGCAACATTGTTGGAAGATGTCGGGAAATGATTTCAATAGGTGGGTTATTCCCTATGAGCAGGTTAGCGGTCTCGTGGTTGGCGAGGCTTCTACGAAGAATTCTATTGGTTATACAGCAAAGAGATCGGTCGTGCGAATGTAGTTGATGATTCAGCGTATAAAAAAGGGTTTTACAGAAAGATTTTGAGAATTTTGGCGATTGATTACGCACGGTCATGTCAATAAAAGATAAAGAATCCTGGTGAATTCCAGAGGTGTATAATATTGGCTTCAAGCTAAGTGGGAGAGTCCCATTGCCTATGATTGGGTTGCATGGTTAACTACTTGCGAGGTTTCTGGTTATTAGCATATTGATGGGTTATTTCAGCTACGAGAAAAGGACATAAGTGGTAATTTGAGCAGAGGGATTGTTAAATATGTACTATGGTTGGCCTTATTGGCCCATGTTCAGACTTGGGGAATGATTCGGGATTTATGCCTTGTATAGATGCGGGTTTCAAGGAAAGTGATTCTGCCGGGTGCTTCGTCGTGAAGGTATTCATGTTCTAGAAGGTTCATAGAGTAGATTATATTCGGGGCCAAGTTAGAGTGGGTGGCTTTCAACAATGGTCCTAGTGGACTCAAAGTGTTAAGTGTAGTGCCTAATGATTTCGAGCCTATAGGTACGGTTAAGAATCAAGCTTTTGTAGCAGCTTATGAGAAGAGGCCCAGAATGTTCTATGATGTTTTTACTGCAGTACAACATTTGGGAGGAAAATGAGAAAAAACTTCGGATTCGTAGAGGGATTATCAGAATGGGCATGCTAGTTGAGATGCGAATGTGCACACAAGAGAAGTATGAAACGGTTCTTGGGATTTGAGACAGCATGGTCTCGTGATTCAGGGTCACTCGGGATGAGTGCGGATGGAGTGTACTATATGCTGAATGGTGTTATTATTATTTCAAAGGCCATCAAGGGTAAACTGGACGAAGATAGATTGGTTAGCCATAGTTGAATTGGCATATTGGTGGTAGTGATCAGTTCTTCAGTGTGATCAAGTTATGCAAGTGATTTGTGACGGTACGCGTGAGGCTTGTCGACCGCCGTAATTGATGTATTCAAAAATATTCTACTGTTATGGCCTGATATATGTAGGCGGATCCCGGAAGGGCTATGGTGGCTTAGACCACTACTTAGAGGTTTGTATATTCTACGGTTATGAGAATTCACCTGTGTGTTGCTATGGTTCTCCTGAAGTGAGTTAATTGAAATGTTTTTATATGATGAAGTGTTAATCTATTAGTGGTTTCGGAGTTATGACGAAAATAGTGTTTTATCGTATATTGTCATGATGGGTGCAGTGAGTGGTATGGAATTTGAAGTGAGGATCAAGGTTGCAGTTCGGTGTTGACAAGGATATCATGAGCTCGGATGAGTAGGAAAGGAGTTTCGATGTTTAAAGTAAGTGGGTACTGCCTTCGGCATCACCTGAAATCAGTGTTTTGTGAAAAAGGTTTTGCATCCTGGTCAAGTATTCTTGATCACTTTTCAGCATTAGTGCGGCCGGTAGTTTGGATGTACAGACATGTTATCTGTCACAGAAGGTTGTGGGAGCGTGCCCCATGGGAAGGTTGTAAAAGTGTGGCATGTAGTCACTTGGTTGATTGAAGATCTAAACCAAGTATGAAGATTGTAGTGATGACGTTAAATTGAGAATTGATGCCTGGAGGGCAGTTGGTCTATTGGGTTGTGGACTGTGGAGGATTACTCCGGTTATGATGGTTGTTCTTGTGTGTTATGAGAGAAAGGAAGTTATTATGGACCTTTGAAGGGTTATTAGCTTAGTTCAGTGCAATCAGAAACAGCTTGAGGTCTGTGGATGGATTTAAATGTGAATATGGGCTCTATATTAGGCCAGATATGTTCATTTCAGCAATGCGCTCCTTATGGAATAGTAGTCGGGGTGTATTTCATCATCAGCTATTTCATGTAATGATGTATTGCGCCATGTGAGTCGTGAGACATCTTGGTGAATTTCTTATGTGTTGAGGTTCTGCGTAGAGATGATGTTATATGAGCAGAATGGCTCTTGAGATTCAGATCGTATATCGCACCTCAGTTGTTCTTGAGTTTGTAGCTTATAGCACTATATGTCTCCCCAGTGATGGTATTATGCACTTGACGTACCGGTGACCGACATTCGGTATTTTGATGTAATGAGCAATCTAGCTCGGTGTGTATCTCCTTATGTGAATTTTATGTGTGGATCGGGTGGCACGCCGCCATGGGTATGTTGTTTGGATCGGGTTGCGCGCCGCAAAATTGTGATGTTGAGTACAGTTCCCCATATCTGTTTTATGCATTTTGTTTCTTAGTTTTCTAAGGAAAGCTTATATTAGCTGTGTGCCCGCGTCGTATGTATGATTCGTGAGCGGGGTAATTGGATTTTCCTTTTCAGAGTTCGTTAGAATTGGTAGCCTATTGGCACATTGTGGCATCATATGAGACTTTTGATCATGTTTGGGGTGGCTTATTATCTGAGCATTTCGTACTAGGTGAGACGAGATCATTGGATTTAGGATCAGTGCAGTCTGATTATATGAAGCACATCAAGGAGCTAAGACCATTATTTGGTTCAGAATGAGGTGATGGTTCTTGTAAGGAGTATAGACCCAATGATTTGTTGGTTCGGCAGTTGGTTATGAATTTCTACACATCTCTTCCGTTGTGGCAGTATTGTAAGAGTTAGAGCAAGACCTATCTATGTCATGAGGTGTAATAGGAGCATCCAATTCGTGGAATTTCGAATAATTGGATCAGAGAATGTTATTGCTGTCCTGTGAGTAAAATGGTGCAAGGTATGAATTCAGCTAAGGTATGCATACATGTTTGGGTACAGCGTGTAGTGATTGATATGGTGATCGTATGTTGGAAACACTCCTGGCAGATAATTTCGGATGCTGGAATTGGGCTCTAAGCTTATTTGCTTGAGAGAAAGAGAATATTTTCAGATTGATCGAGCTAATGTGTTCGACTGGGTTGTGGTGGCACGGGTAGGTGCACGAGGTGTTAAACAATGATTTCGGACAACTTCGCTGCAGTTCTCAACACGTTCGAGGACGAATGTATGTTTAAGTAGGAGAAAATGTAACGACCCGACCGATCGTTTTGAGCTCTACCACGTCGTTCAGCAGTTTGAGGCCATGAGCAGCTTCACTTCAGGTATTATGACTTGTACGCATGGTTGGAATTATATTCCTGGGAATTCAGAGTTGATTTCGAAAGGGAATTCTCATTTTGGAAGCTTTAAGTTAAAAGAATTAAATAACATTGGATTTTAGAGTAAACGACCTCGGAATTGGGATCTGAAGGTTATAATACGTTCGTATGATGATTTCAGACTTGGGCGTATGCCCAGATCGGGTTTTGGAAGACCCGGGAACGTTTCGGCGCCTATTGCAGAAGTTAGCATTTTGGAAGAAATTTCATAAGTTTGGGTTGAAGTGCATTTCAGTGTTGTCGATGTCCGTTTAGGATTCCGAGTTTGGGAATAGCTCCGTATGGTGATTTCTGGTATTAGGAGCGCGATCAGAAGTGAATTCAGAGGTCCGTAGGTCATTTTGGAGTCATTTGGATAAAGATATGAATTTGAAGGTTTTTGGGAAGTTTAACCGAGAGTTGACTTTTTAATATTGGGGTCAAATTTCGATTCCAGAAGTTGGAGTAGGTCTGTAATGTCAAATATGTCTTATGTACAAAATTTGAGGTCAATCGGACGTGATTTGATAGGTTTCGTCATCGAATGTAGAAGTTTGAATTTCTAAAGTTCATTAAGTTTGGATTGAAGGTCAATTCATGATTTTAGTGTTGTTTGATATGATTTGAGGCCTCGAACAAGTCCGTAATGTGTTTTGGGACTGGTTGGTGTGATTAGACGGGGCCCCCGGGGCCTCAGGTGAATTCCGGGTGGTTAACGGATTGAATTGGGGTTGGAAAGAATAGGTGAACCAGCTGATATCTAGTATGACCGCACCTGCGAAGTTTTGGCCGCAGGTGCGGAGCCGCATAAGCGGCCAATAGGACGTAGATGCGGTGGTGAAGGGGGAAGGCTGGGACCGTAGATGCGGTCAGGTCGCTGCAGAAGCGGGACCGCACCTGCGGAAGAAGGAGCGCAGAAGCAGAAATGGGCTGGGAGCCCCCGACTGCAGAAGCGGTAATTGGTCTGCACCTGTGGGAGCGCAGAAGTGGTCAAGAGACCGCAGGTGCGGAAGTGCTGGAGGCAATAAGATCTTTAAAAATCGGGGGGTTGGTCATTTTCCCCCATTTTTCACTTGATGTGGATGATTTTGGGAGCTTCAAGTGGGGTTTTTCATCATCAATGATAAGGTAAGCTAACCCCACCTATCTTGAGTTAAATACATTGATTATGTGTGGATTTGAGCATGAAAATTTGGTAAAAACTTGGGGTTTGAGGGGAAACCTAGAAAATTCGTATTCTTGGAATTTGACCACGATTTTGGGTATGAAATTAAGAGAAAATCATATATTTGAGTTCGTGAGTTCATGGGTAAACTTTATCTTCGAAAAATTTCGGAATCGGGCACGTAGGCCCGAGGGCAATTTTGTCAACTTTTCGATAGGGGTTAGGAATTGCTATAAATTGGATTGTAATGAGTAATTGATCATATATTAATGGATTTGCATAATTATTGGCTAGTTTTGGAGCATCGTGCATTGATTCGAGTCTTCGGAAGGGCGTGGAATGCCGGTTATGGATCTTCGGAGCGAGGTGAGTCTCCTTTGTAACCTTGTAAGAGGGAATTGTCCCCATAGGTGATATAATTGGTTATGTGCTCCTATTTGTGGGGGCTACGTACGCACGAGGTGACGAGAGTCCGTGTGTAGCTACTATTATGTATATGTACGGGTAGTCTAGGACCCAAAGCATGCTGTACTTGGAATATTTGTAACCTTATTGACAGATGAATTGCTTAAATCCTATCGAATTGGTAAATTAATTTCTAAAAGGATTGAACTTCGTTTTATATAAAATTGTTTAAAGAGAATTGGCTTTTCTTGGGATAATTGTTCCTTGTTGACTTCTTGATTGACTGTTCGTATGTGTTTAATTTCAGAATGGGCCGAATGTCTCGACAGATTAAATAGATGCATCTATGGTTCGCGCCATTCGCCCCTCTGGTAGTGCACAGTTTAAATATTGTTGGATCGGGCCGTTCGTCCTCGCATGATTTGCGCATGCTTGTATTGCTTGCCTTGAAATTTATTGATATTGATATATGCTCTCCCCGGCTTGAGATAACTAAACATTTTTAAATTATGAATCCGGAGACTTTTAATATAAAGAGGAACTTTTCCCTGTTCGTGACTTATTTGAAATTACCGTCGTTCTTAATAACTCCATGATTATTCGCATTAATAATATACTACTAATGGACCACTAGTAAGTGTCGAAGTCGACCTCTCGTCTCTACTTCTTCGAGATTAGATGGGATACTCATTGGGTACACGTTGTTTTCGTACTCATACTACACTTGCTGTGCATTTTTTTTGCACAGATTTATGTGAGGCTAGTGGCTTAGTGGCATAGCGGCATCGTTGATACGGAGACATAGGTGAGTTGCATTTATCAAGACGTCCGTAGCCAGTAGAGTCACCTTTAGAGTATTGTACTGTATTTCCATTTTTGTCCACTTATATTCCGGACAGTTACTGTATTTTATTTCATTCCCTACTAAATGCTCATGCACTTGTGACATCGGGTTTTGGGATGTCTATGGGTTTATTCAAAAATTTAAAATAATTAAATGTTTCATTATTTATTCAGTAGAATTTATTATGTATTGTTTAAGCATTTCAGAAATATTTAAAACGAGATGTTACTAGTTATTTGTTGTTGGCTTGCCTGACAATGGTGTCCGGCGCATCACGACCCTTAGTGGAATTGGGTCATGACAATATAAGTGTCCTAACCCCCCTAACCCAGAGAACCTCGCCTATACCGTCTCCCTCCTCAAACTTAGAAACACTAACTGCCCCTAATTCCCATCCCCTCACCCCAGCCGTCGCGGGAAATCGCCCCACGGCGGCAGCCCGTCTTCAAACACCTCCAAATTTTTACCCTACACTCCTCATACTCCCCTGAACATTAATCTACCATTAGTTTCCCCAATATCCCCACCTATTTTCTTTAAATTCAAATCTGAAATTTTAAAGAAACCCTAATCCACCCTAATTCCGATTTCTTGCTTCCAAGGCTCGATTTGACTCGAGACTTGCATTAAGCAATTGTTCTTGTTAAGAACAATTGACTAACGTTAGTCTTGGCTTGTTTCGAGGGTCATCACTTTCTAACCAAACCACTGATGCCTAGCCAAGGTCGTCGCCTTCCTCGTTCGTTAGGTCACTCCAGTCGTCGGTTCATTCCGGTTAAAAAACTAGTACTCTTCCTCCTTCTTTTCTTTTGCTTTTTTTATTTCTTTTTTCTGATTTTTCTTTTACTTGTTTGAATTAATTCTGATTATCTACGTGTTTGAATTTGTTTTGATTATTTAATTATTTAAATTAGTTTTATTATCTACTTGTTTAAATTAATTCGGATAATTTAGTGGTTTGAATTAGTTTGGATTATTTAGTTGTTTAAATTAGTTTTATTATGTAACGACCCGGCCGGTCGTTTCATGAGTTACCACTCCTTTATCCCATTTCTGCTTCTTATTAATTTTTTATTGGCTCTATGTGTGATCAGGTTGGTTGGCTCGGGTTCGGAAAGGATTTAGTAAGGTTTGAGACACTTAGTCTCTTTTGAGGAAGCTTTAAGTTGGAAAAGTCAACTAGATGTTGACTTGTGTGTTATAGGGCTCGGATGTGAGTTCCAATGGTCCGGATAGCTTCGGGAGGTGATTTGGGGCTTAGGAGCGTGATCGGAATGTGTTTTGGAGGTTTGGAGTAGATTTAGGCTTGAATTGGCGAAATTGGAATTTTGGCAATTCCTAGTTGATAGGTGAGATTTTGATATAGGGGTCGGAATGGAATTCCAGAAGTTGCAGTAGTTCCGTTGTGTCATTATGGATGTGTGTGCAAAATGTTAGGTCATTTGGACGTGGTTTGATAGACTTTTTGATCAAAAATGCAATTTAGAAGATTTTTGAATTCTTAGGCTTGAATCCGATGCGAATTTGGTGTTTTGATATTGTTTTGACCGTTCCAAAGATTGAAACAAGTTTGAGTGATGTTATGGGATATGTAGGCATGTTTGGTTGAGGTTTGGGGGGCCTTGGGTGAGTTTCGGGTGGTCAATCGGACCATTTCATGTTGTGAAAATACTGCAGAAAATTGATGTTTAGTGTTGCAGACGATTGGCCCTCGCGTTCGCGAGTGGGGCCTCGCGTTCGTGAAGGGTTAGCAGGTGAGGATGAAGAGTTGGCCTTCGCGTTCGCGAGGGAGGTCCGTATTCACAAAGAGTTGGGCCATTGAGCTACGCATTCGCGAGAAAGGGAGCCGCATACGCGAAGGATTGGAGTCTGGAGGAATAACGTTCGCGAAGGAGGAAATTTTGGTCAATGTCAGTTTGTGCTTCGCGAACACGAGGCTTTGACCGCGTTCACGAAGAAGGTTTTTAATGCCTGGGAAGAATGTTTAAATAGTGATTGTCCGCGATTTTGGGGCTAACTTCCACAATTTTTGAGCGATTTTTGGAACTTTTTGAAAAGGGATTCAAGGGGAAAGAATTGGAGGTAAGATTTATGGACTTAATACTCAATTCTAATGTGTATTAGACCTAATTAATCATGGAATTTAAGCCTAATATTGAAGAACTAGGGCTTGTAATTGGAGACCTGGAATTTGGGATTTGAGGGGTCGTTTGTGGATGGATTTTGATGCTTTTGATATGAATGAACTCGGGGAGTGATAAGGAGTCTATTGATGTAATTTTTATCGGAATCCGAGACGTGGGACCAGGGGTCGGGTTTGGCCAATTTCGGGATTTGTGTTGTAATTTGATTTCTTTTGAGGGGGCTTTGTTCCCTTAACATATTTTGATGGTTTTGCACTGATTTTGGTTAGATTTGGAGCATATGGAGGTCAATTCGAGAGCCAAAGGCATCGCGTGCTAGAGATTGGATCGAATAGAGGTGAGTAATGATTGTAAATGTTAACCTGAGGGTATGAAACCCCAGATTTCACATCGTTGTGCTATATTGAGATGACACACACACTAGATGACGAGTGTGGGGTCGTGCACCGTTGGGGATTGTGACTTAGTCCATCCCGGATGACTGTTTTACCGCATATTTGCTTGAAAACTATTTGCTATCATCATGTTTTGGGCTCAATACCATGTTTCGGCCTCTGCCAACTATTTGAACCCTTAGGGGATTTTTACTAATATTTCCTCTATGTTTTGACTTTATACTTGCACTCAGTCATGCTATATCCTACTGTTTTCATAACTCAGCCATGTTTACTCTGTTTTAATACATTAAATGATAATTTTGGCTAAGCATCATGTTTTATTGTTGCCTAAGTGGCTTATGAGATTCTGACTGAGTAAGGTTGAGGGCCTGTGTTGTAAGGATACACTGATTCATGATTTTGAGGTCGAGGGCCTGAGATTGTATGCCACGAGGTGGCTTGTTGATATGAGGCTGAGAGCATACAGATTATGCCACGAGATGGCTTGATATTGCACTTGGGCCGTAAGGGGTCCCTCCTGGAGTCTGTACACCGCAGTGAGCGGGAGTACCCATTGTGATATGAGATATAGCCCGAGGGGCTGGTGGTTTTCCATGATATTGCCCGAGGGGCGAATTCTGTTGACATTATACCCGAGGGACGGATTCTGTTGACATTGTGCCCGAGGGGCAGATTTTTATGTGTTTATCTGTTCTAGCTGCTTTTCATTTAATTGTTTAACTGTTAAAAAGGTGTTTTAAAGAAGCTTCTTATAAACTAAGTGTTTTTACATGTTTTCATTGTTTCATTATTTTTACTGGTTTCATACTGTTTCTTTATAGTACGTTAATATGCTTTTAAGTGATTTCTTATTGCTCGGTATTCATTTATTATTATTATTACTCACTGAGCTGGAGTACTCACTTTACTCCCTGCACCTCGTGTGCAGATTCAGGTACTTCAGGTCCTACTTGCGAGGGTTGAGAGCTTCCAGTAGATTTCAGAGATTCATTAGGTAGCTGCTCGGCGTTCGTAGCCCTGTGCTTCTTCCCCTATCTTATTTTTCCTTGTTTAGTTCTGTAATAGACTATGTAGATTTTTCCTATCTTTATTCGGATGGTAGATTCTCATGACTGGTGTTACCCCGATGTCGGGCTATGTCTATTCCGCATATTGTAGTATTCACTTTATTTTGGGATTATTATTATTTTAAAGACTTAATTCGTATTATTTTAATTGCTTAAAGTGAATTGGGAGTGTGTCGGCTAGCCTTGTCTTCACGAGAGGCGCCATCATGATCGGTTCTAGGTTTAGGGTCGTGACAAGTTGGTATCAGAGCCTAGGTTATATAGGTCTCACGAGTCATGAGCAGGTTTACTAGAGTCTTGCGGATTGGTACAGAGACGTCTATACTTATCCTCGAGAGGTTGCAGAACCTTTAGGAAAAACTTCATATTCTTGAAATTCTTGTCGTGCGAATTTGTTGATTCGAGTACTAAACTTCTGTTATTCTATTCTCTCACAGATGGTGAGAACACGCGCTACCGGTTAGGATGAAAGACCACCAGTACTACCAGCTGTGGCCACTAGAGGTCGAGGACGCAGTCGTGGTCGTGGTAGGGGTAGGGGTAGGGGTGTGGCCTGCACAAAAGCTAGGGTAGCACCTACAGATCTACCAGCCGCCCCAGTTCAGGTTCAGGTCCTAGTTGTGGACACTCCAGCAGCACCAGCTCAAGCACCAGCTGTGCCCATTGTGATTTTGGGTCTTCAGGAGGCCTTGTCTCAGATTCTATCAGTATGCACTGCCCTAGCTCAGGCGGTCTCAGTTACTAAAGCCGCATCTATTTATCAGGCCGGGGGAGGCACTCAGACTCTCGCCGCTCGCACACCTGAGTAGGTCGTGCAGGGACTTCAAACACCGGGGCACATCCAGCCTAGTCGGTTGCAGCTTCTCAGGACCATGTAGCTCCTGCCATGCCAGAGGACGAGCAACGTAGGCTGGAGAGGTTTGGTAGACTTCAGCCTCTGACTTGCCTTCACTTGGTGGGAGGATTATGAGAGGCATAGGCCTGTTGGTGTAGCACCCCTTACCTGGCAGTAGTTCTCCATTCTCTTTCTGGAGAAGTATGTGCCGCTGTCTCGCAGAAAGGAGCTGCGTAGGCAGTTTGAGTGGTTGCATCAGGGAGAGATGACTGTGATGTAGTATGAGATAAGGTTCTCCGAGTTAGCTCATCATGCTATTCGGTTGGTTCCGACAGATAGAGAGAGGATTAGGAGGTTTGTAGATGGCCTCACTTATTAGTTTCGTATTCTCATGATCGGGGAGAGGGTGTTTGGTGCTACTTTTAAGGAGGTTGTTGACATTGCTCGTGAGATTGAGTAAGTTCGTCGCCAGGAGCGAGATGAGAGGGAGGCCAACAGGCCTCGGTGATCTGGTAGTTATGGTGGTGCTCCTTCGAGAGGTCAGTTTCAGCACGAAAGAGGTCGTCCATTCAGGCATGCTCAGCCAGCTCACCCAGGTTATCATGGGGTGTCACCGGGTCATGGTTCTCACAGTTCTCATCAGGGACAATAATCACTTAGTTCCCTTTCAACTCAGAGTTCGTCCCATGCTCCATCAGTTCAGGGCTCTTCTATACTAGGTGCATCAGCTAGTCATTCCGGTGCTAGGGGTTCCCTTCAGTACTCGTCTCCAGCACCCGGGAGTTGCTATGAGTGTGAAGAGCTGGGTCATATGTGGAGGCAGTGTCCTCGTTGTCTTGCGGGTTCATCTCAGCAGATGAGTTAGCCATCGGCTTCAGCACCAGTTACTTTACCACCACTCGCCTAGCCAGCTAGGGGTCGCCCTAGAGGGGGAGGTTGATCAAGTGGTGGTTAGACCCGTTTCTGTGCACTTCTATCTAGACCCGATGCTGTTATTACAAGTATTATCTTAGTCTGCCATAGAGATGCTTCTATATTATTTGATCCCGGTTCCACCTTTTCTTATGTGTCATCATACTTTTCTCGTTATTTGGATACGTCTGTGAGTCTCTTATTTCACCTATTTATGTATCTACTTCGGTGGATGATACTGTTGTAGACCGTGTGTACCGGTGGTGTGTGGTGACTATTGGGGGTCTGGAGACCCGAGTGGGTCTGTTGTTATTATGTATGGTAGATTTAGATGTTATTTTCGGCATGGATTGGCTATCTCCGCGTTGTACTATTCTAGACTGTCATGCTGAGATAGTGACATTGGCTATACCGGGTGTGCCATGGATTGAGTGGCGAGGTTTGACTGATTATGTTCCCAGTAGGGTAATCTCATTCTTGAAGGCCCAGCGTATGGTTAGGAAGGGATGTCTTTCGTATATAGCCTTTGTGAGGGATATCGGTGTAGAGACTTCCAATATTGATTCTATTCCAGTTGTGAGCGAGTTTCCCGATGTGTTTATTGTAGACCTGTCGGGCATTCCACCGGATAGGGATATTGATTTTGTTATTGATATGGTGCCGGGCACTCAGCCCATTTCTATTCCGTCGTATCGTATGGCACCAACGGAGTTGAAAGAGTTAAAAGAGCAGCTTCAGGAACTCCTTGATAAGGGGTTCACTTGGCCTAGTGTGTCGCCTTGGGGTGCACCGGTTCTATTTGTGAAAAAGAAGGATATCACTATGGGGATGTGCATTGATTATAGGTAGTTCAACACAGTAACAATTAAGAACAAGTATCATTTTCCTCGCATTGATGATTTATTCGACCAGCTTCAGGGAGCGAGAGTGTTCTCTAAGATTGATCTCCGTTCAGGTTATCACCAGTTGAAGATCAGTGACTCGGATATTCATAAGATAGCTTTCAGGACCCGATATGGTCATTATGAGTTCTTGGTGATGTCTTTTAGGCTGACCAATGCCCCAGCATTGTTCAAGCATTTAATGAACATCGTGTTCCGGCCTTATCTAGACTCGTTTGTCATAGTTTTCATTGATGATATTCTGGTATACTCACGTAGTTAGGAGGAGCACACGAAGCATTTAAGAGTTGTGTTGCAGAGATTGAGGGAGGAGAAACTTTATGCAAAATTCTCCAAGTGTGAGTTTTGGCTCAGTTCAGTGGCTTTCTTGGGGCACGTGGTGTCCAACGAGGGTATTCACGTTGATCTAAAGATGATAGTGGCGGTTCAGAGTTGGCCCAGACCGTCCTCAGCCACAGAGATTTGCAACTTTCTCAGTTTGGCAGGCTATTATCGCCGGTTTGTTAAGGGATTTTCATCCATCGCATCGCCCTTGACCAAGTTGACTTAGAAGGTTCCTTCATTTGTATGGTCGGATGAGTGTGAGGAGAGCTTCCAGAAGCTCAAGACAACCTTGACCACAACTCTAGTGCTAGTTTTGCCATCAACTTCAGGTTCATATATCGTGTATTGTGATGCTTCGAGTGTTGATATTGGGTGTGTATTAATGCAGGAGGGTAGAGTTATTGCTTATGTTTCTCGTCAGTTGAAGCCCCATTAGAAGAACTACCCTGTTTATGACTTGGACTTGGCTGCCATTGTTAACACGTTGAAGATTTAGAGGCATTACTTGTATGGTGTGTCTTGTGAGGTGTTTACTGATCATCGTAGTCTCTATCACTTGATCAAGCAGAAGGATCTCAATTTGAGGCAGTGAAGATGGTTGGAGTTGCTAAAAGATTATGATATCACTATATTGTACCATCCGGGGAAGGCCAATGTGGTGGCCGATGCATTGAGCCGAACGGCGGTGAGTATGGGGAGTTTGGCATATATTCTAGTTGGGGAGATACCGCTTGAAGTTGATGTTCAGGACTTGGCCAATCGATTCGTGAGGTTAGATATTTCAGAGCCCAGTCGGGCATTGGCTTGTGTGATTTCTCGGTCTTCTTTATATGATCGCATCAGAGAGTGCCAGTATGATGATCCTCATTTGCTTGTCCTTAAGGACAGGGTTCGGCATGATGATGCCAGAGATGTGACTAATGGTGATGATGGGTGTTGAGGATGCCGGGCCGGATATGTGTGCCCAATGCAGATGGGCTTCGGGAGTTGATTCTGGAGGAGGCCCATAGCTCGCGGTATTCCATTCATTCGAGTGCTGCGAAGATGTATCAGGATCTGAGATAGCATTATTGGTGGAGGAGAATGAAGAAGGACATTGTGGGATTTGTATCTCGGTGTCTCAATTGTAAGCAGGTGAAATACGAGCAACAGAGACTGGGTCGCTTGCTTCAACAGATAGATATTCTAGAGTGGAAGTGGGAGCGGATCACCATGGACTTTGTAGTTGGGCTCCCACCGACTTTGAAGAAGTTCGATGCTATTTGGGTGACTGTGGATCGGCTTACCAAGTCCGCGCACTTCATTCCTGTGTGTACTACCTATTCTTCAGAGTGGTTGGTAGAGATCTATATTCAGGAGATTGTTCTTTTGTATGGTGTCCTAGTTTCCATTATTTCACATAGGGGAACTCAGTTCACTTTTCACAGTTTTGGAGGTCTATGCAGTGAGAGTTGGGTGGTACTTAGGATGAGTTGAGCACAATTTTTCACCCTCAGACGGACGGGCAATCCGAGCGCACTATTCAGATATTGGAGGACATGTTGCGTGCTTGTTTCATTGATTTCGGAGGTTCATGGGATTAGTTTCTACCGCTAGCAGAGTTTGCTTATAACAACAACTACTAGTCGAGTATTCAGATGGCTCCATATGAGGCTTTGTATAGGAGGTGGTGTAGATCTCTAGTTGGTTTGTTTGAGCCGGGTGAGGCTAGGCTATTGGAGACAGGCTTGGTGCGGGATGCTTTAGAAATGGGTGAAGGTGATTCAGGAGAGTCTTCGTACAGCGCAGGCGAGACCAAAGAGTTATGCTGATAGGAAGGTTCGGGATGTCTCCTACATGGTTGGTGAGAAGGTTCTGTTGAAGGTTTCGCTCATGAAGGGTGTTATGAGATTTGGGAAGAAGGGTAAATTGAGTCCTTGGTTCATTAGGCCTTTTGAGGTACTTCAGTGGATTGGGGAGGTGGCTTATGAGCTTGCTTTGCCACCCAGCTTGTCAAGTGTGCATTCAGTATTTCATGTTTCCATGCTCCAAAAGTATGTTGGGGATCCGTCTCATGTTTTGGATTTCAGCACGGTCCAGTTAGATGATGATTTGACTTATGATGTGGAGCCAGTAGCTATTTTGGGGCGTCGGATTCGAAAGTTGAGATCAAAGGATATAGCTTTAGTGAAAGTGCAGTGGAGAGGTTGGCCCATGGAGGAGGCTACCTGGGAGACCGAGCGGGAGATGCGGAGCAGATATACTCACCTATTTAAGGCTTCAGGTAGTTTCTTGACTCGTTCGAGGACGAACGTGTATTTAAGAGGGGGAGGATGCAACGACCCGGCCGGTCATTTCATGAGTTACCGCTCTGTTTCCCCCATTTCTACTTCTTATTGCTTTGTTTATCGGTTATATGTATGATCAGGTTGGTTGGCTCGGGTTCAAAAAGGATTTGGTAAGGTTTGAGACACTTAGTCTCTTTTGAAGAAGCTTAAGTTGGAAAAGTCAACTAGATGTTGACTTATATGTTAGAGTGCTTGGATGTAAGTTCTGATCTTTCAAATAGCTTCGGGAGGTGATTTGGGACTTAGGAGCATGATCGGAATATGTTTTGGAGGTTCAGAGTAGATTTAGGCTTGAATTGACGAAATTGGAATTTTGGCGTTTTCCGGTTGATAGGTGCAATTTTGATATAGGGGTCGGAATGAAATTCTGAAATTTGCACTAGTTTCGTTGTATCATTTGGGATGTATGTGCAAAATTTCAAGTCATTCGGATGTGGTTTGGTAGACTTTTTGATCAAAAGCGCAATTTTGAAGATTTTGGAATTCTTAGGCTTGAATCCGATGCGAATTTGGTGTTTTGATGTTGTTTCAAGCATTCTGAAGATTGGCACAAGTTTGAATGATGTTATGGGATATATCTTCATGTTTGGTTGAGTTCCCAGGGGCCTCAGGTGAGTTTCGGGTGGTCAATCGGACCATTTCATGTTGTGAAAAAACTGCAGAAAACTGTTGTTGAGTGTTGCAGACGATGGGCCTTCACGTTTGTGAGTGGGGCCTCGCGTTCGCAAGTGGATTAGCAGGTGAGGCTGAAGAGTTGGCCTTTGCATTCGCGAAATAGGTCCCGCGTTCGTGAAGGGCTGGGACATTGAGCTACGCGTTCGCGAGAAAGGGAGCCACGTTCGCGAAGGATTGGAGTCTGGAGGCATTGCGTTCGCGAGAGGCCAGACGCGTTCACGAAGGAGGAAATTTTGGTCAATGTCAGTTTGTGCTTCGCGAACACGAGGTTGTGCCCGCATTCGCGATGAAGGTTTTTAATGCCTGGGCAGAATGTTTAAATAGCCATTGTCCGCGATTTTGGGGCTAACTTCCACCATTTTTTAGCGATTTTGGAGCTTTTTGAAGATGATTGAAGAGGGATTCAAGGGGAAACACTTGGAGGTAAGATTGATGGACTTAATACTCGATTCTAATGTGTATTCTACCTAATTAATCATGGAATTTAAGCCTAATATTGAAGAACTACGGCTTGTAATTGGAGATCTAGAATTTTGGATTTGAGGGGTCGCTTGGGGTTGGACTATGATGCTTTTGATATGAATGAACTCGGGGACTGATAATGAGTCTATTGATGTAATTTTTATCAGAATCCGAGACGTGGGCCCGGGGGTTGGGTTTGGCCAATGTCAGGATTTGTATTGCAATTTGATTTCTTTCGAGTGAGCTTTGTTCCCTTAGCATATTTTGATGGTTTTGCACTGATTTTGGTTAGATTTGGAGCATCCGGAGGTCGATTCGAGAGTCAAAGGCATCGTAGGCTAGAGATTGGACCGGATAGAGGTGAATAATTATTGTAAATGTTGTCTTGAGGGTATGAAACCCCGGATTTCACATCGTTGTGCTATATTGAGGTAACGCACATGCTAGATGACGAACGTGGGGTCGTGCACCATTGGGGATTGTGACTTAGTCCATCCCAGATGACTGTTTTACCGCGTATTTGCTTGAAAACTATTTGCTATCATCATGTTTTGGGCTGAATTCCATGTTTGGGCCTCGTGCCAACTATTTGAACCCTTAGGGGATTTTTACTGATATTTCCTCACTGTTTTGACTTTACACTTGCACTCAGTCATGCTATATCCTACTATTTTCATAACTCAGCCATGTTTACTCTGTTTAATACATTAAATGACAATTTGGGCTGAGCATCATGTTTTACTGTTGTGTGAGTGGCTTATGAGATTCTGACTGAGTAAGGCCGAGGGCCAGTGATGTGAGGATATACTGATTCATGATTTTGAGGTCAAAGGCCTGAGATTCTATGCCATGAGGTGGCTTGTTGATATGAGGCTGAGAGCCTACTGATTATGCCACAAGATGGCTTGATATTGCGCTTGGGCCGTAAGGGGCCCCTCTCGGAGTCTGTACACCCCCAGTGAGCGTGGGTACCCATTGTAATTTGAGATATAGCCTGAAGGGCTGGTGTTGTTCCATGATATTGCCCGAGGGGCGGATTTTGTTGAAATTGTGCTCGAGGGGCGAATTTTTATGTGTTTATCTATTCTAGCTGCTTCTTATTTAGTTGTTTACTGTTCAAAAGGTGTTTTAAAGAAGCTTCTTCTGAACTAAGTGTTTTTACATGTTTCACTGTTTCATTGCTTTTACTGGTTTCATACCGTTTCTTTATAGTACGTTGATGTGCTTTTACGTGATTTCTTATCACTCAGTCTATATTTATTATTATTACTCACTGAGTTGGAGTACTCACTTTACTCCCTATACCCCGTGTGCAGATTCATGCGCTTCAGGTCTTGCTTGAGAGGGTTGAGAGCTTCCAGCAGATTTCGGAGATTCACTAGGTAGCTGCTCAGCGTTTGCAGCCCAGTGCTTCTTCCCCTATCTTATTTTTCCTTGTTTAGTTCTGTAATAGACTATGTAGATTTTTCCTTTCTTTATTCGGATAGTAGATGCTCATGACTAGTGACACCCCGATGTCGGGTTATGTCTATTCCGCATATTGTAGTATTCACCTTATTTTGGGATTATTATTATGTTAAAGACTTAATTCGTAATATTTTAATTGCTTAAAGTGAATTATTATTATGTTAAAGACTTAATTCGTATTATTTTAATTGCTTTAAAGTGAATTTAGGGTCGTGACATATTATTTGCTTGTTTTGAATTGGTTCTTATTATTCACTTGTTTGAATTAGTTCTTAGATTGCTTAAAGTCAGTGTTTCTATTTGGTCAGTTGCATAGGTTTTAGGTTAATCGAGCTAAATTAAATAATTGCCAACTGATTTGCATATGTCTTATTTTGATTGAATTTAGTTGTTAGTTGATTAGGTTGTTAAGTAATTTTAGAATGGTCAAATGATTTGTTGGGGTAATTTGTAGCAGTTTTTTTTTTACTTTGGTTTGGTCTTGGACCTGTCCTGGGCCATTTGGCTATAACTTGGGTTTGTCTTGGGCCATTTGGCCATGACATTTGGCCCGGACCTAAGGGGAAAGTTCTAGAAATGTACCGGTTGTCTAGAATTATTGATAAAAATATGTGAAAATATCTGAATATGGACAGTTGTCCAACAGCTGCCCAATTTCAGTTATGAAAGATTCTTTTTCCCTGAAATTTAGGGGTGGGCTGAAGGGAATAATCTTTTCTATTCTTTTCAACACGTGGCACATTTGATACCTATAAATAGAACCTCTTTTTCTTTCATTAGGGAGAATTTTTCAGAACCCTAAAAACACTTTAAAGGTTTAGCTACTGTTTCATTAGTAGCTGATTCTCTTTTCCTCTGATTTTGGCAAAAAAAAAAAACTTAGAGAACTTCTTTTGGGATTTCTGGTTTGGTTTTACTTATTCCTTTCATTTATACATCAAATTTATTGGTTATTAATTAGTATTGAACTAAATCACGTATCTTTAAAACCATAAATTAAATTAAATTGTTACTCGATTTTCGAGGTGAACAGTTTGGCGCCCACCGTGGGGCTAAAGATAATAATGATTATGTTAGTACTGATTCTGATAACACACATTATTTTCACACTTGTTCTTGTCAAAGAAATTTTTGTTCTCATGTTCAAACACGTCAAACTTGTAGAACGCACCTGTACACGACAATGATGGTCTTGGATTTCACAAGGAAAACAACAATGTATGGGTCAGTGTACCACCGATAAACCCTAGGAATGTGTCAAATGTGGAACTAGTTGATGTTAGTTCACCCATTGCTTTGAATGCAGATCTAGGCGCAAACCCCGGAGGAAGTGTATGTAAGGAAGCCCGATCTAGGGTCCAAGGAACACAAAGTGTAAGAGATGGGGGAGTCAGCCTCCAGGTAATATTTGAGATGCTACAAGCTCAACAGATCGCCATCGCTCAACTTTAAAGTCAGAATAAAACACCAAGAATGGTCGAACCAGAAAACACTCGACGTGCCGAGCCGGTGCCAGAAAGATCAAATGGTAGTGGCTCGGGGATTGATCCCACAATTACGAGGATGCTCAAGGAAGTCACCAAGAGAATAGAGTCCGGGTAAAAGAAGACTGAGGATAATGACAAAAAGTGGAGACTTATAACTCCTATGTTGATCAAATGCCGGGGGCACCCCCGATCATGAAAGGTTTGGATGCCAAAAAGTTCATACAAAAGTCGTTCCCTCCGAGCGCGGCTCCGAAGACTATTCCTAAAACATTTCGTGTGCCCGATATACTTAAATACAATGGAACAACCGATCCAAACAAACATATTACCTCGTATACTTGTGGGATTAAAGGAAACGGCTTGAATGATGATGAGATCGAATCGGTACTGTTGAAAACATTTGGGGAAACTTTGTCTAAGGCAACCATGATCTGGTATCACAACTTGCCCCGGAACATTATCGATTCATTTGCTATGTTAGCATACGCCTTCATGAAAGCACATACGGGGGCCATAAAGGTGGCGTCAAGGATATCGAACGTTTCTAAGATAAGACAGAGGAACGATGAGATGTTAAGGGAGTTCGTTTCCCGGTTTCAAATAGAGCGAATGGAGTGTTTACCTTGAAAATGATAATTGCTATTAGATTTGATTTTATGGTTCTAAAATACGTGATTTATTTTAATTCTAGTTGTTATGCGATGGATTCTAAGTATGAGCTAGGAAAGTAAGGTAAGAGTAAGAGGATAGTATGCTATGCAAACCGAAAGACCGAGAATCGGGGTCTCGAGCTGGCCTATGCTGGGCCTCGAGGTTGAGTTGAAGTGCTTGATTGGGGCTGATCGATGAAGGAATAATAGTTCCAAGGGCCTCAATAATGACTTTTTACGATCAATGATGAATAATAAATGATGAACAACTAATGAAATGCAATAAATTTAAGCAACAAATCAAAGGAAAGACAATAGAGAATGTTTAAGTTAGAGAGCATAGAATGTTCTTGTTCTTGTATTGATTATCCTGTGTGCAAGAATTAACAAGGGTCTCCTTTATATAAGAGGAGGAATCACAACATGGTACATGTATAATTATTACAAAGAAACGTAGCTGGTACAACTACTTAAAGGTCCGGTCGGACTTGTACTATCCTTGCAGGCGTTGTCAGCTTTGATCATGTGCCTTAGGAATTTCCCGCTTGTCCATGATAGCCATCGATCATAGAGAACCCTCATGGTCGAACCTTGAGTTGTGCGTCAAGCCTGGACTGCCATAAGGATCATAAAATCGGACTCTTCGACTTTATCCGTGTACAGATAGTCACCGCGTTTGTTAGAGTGAAAATGATAAGAAATGGTCTTAAGTTCTTGCCTCTTCGATACATCTGTCATGACTTCAGTTGCGCTATATCAAGAGATTGATGTGACAAAAAAGAGTGTCTAAAGGTCGGACTCATACAACCTTTGAAGAGCCTTTGAATTGATTATAGCGGTTGGGCTACCGTTTGGCCTGCTCCAACGTACATGATTGGCCTCTATAAATACTTCTGCCTTCGCCCCTTATTTTCCATTGTATCATTAAGCCTTTAAAATAGTTCTTCTTAATTCTCTCTTGTGTTCTTTCTCTGATTACAATCTCTTCTCCCCTCTGAAACGTTTTTAATAAGAATGGCAAAGACTTCCATTTCTGTCCCTCAAGAAGATGTGCCTCCCTCTTCTTCATGCTCGTCTAAAGGTAAGGCAACAGTACCCCCTCACCTTGAGGAATGCATCCCAAGACCCTGCAAAATGATCTCTGATTTCAAGGTCGACAAGCCTTCCTCGAAGCTAGGACGATATGAACCTGTGTCCCGATACATTAGTTTAGTAGTATATGTCAAAAAGGTGAAACTGATTGCCGCTGAGGGGACGCAGTGCTGGTGGAGATCCCTTTTTGGGGAGAGGACATAACGACAAACAAGGCCGACTTCCTTAGTGTGTGTACCTATCCATTTACTCTTGGCCCAATGGAGCCATCCTCGCCTTCAATTGACCCCGTGATCCTCGATTTCTGCAAACGATACCGAGTGACTCTCGACCAAATTCATCCATCATTTTGGCGTATTGTTTACATGATTAGATATTTTACGAACATGATTAAGGGAATGCCCTTCACCCTCAACCACTTGATTAGAATGTACAATCCCCAACTCCTCCGAGGGGTCCTGATTAAGATCCAATTTCGGGCCTCGAAAGCCTTTTTTACTTGCACTAACGAGGTTAGGGACAGAGGGTGGATGAGCCATTTTGTCCAAGTTAGGACCTCAGACTTGATCCCAGTGGAGAAGATGTCGTTCCCTGAAAGGTGGAACACGAAACGTAAGCGGATACGCTGATTAAGTATTTTCTTTTCCTTTAGGATCAATTTCCCCATGAACTGACTTCTTCTGCTGATGCAGCTGATGCGGTATACCCTAGAGTGGTTAGAGATCTCTCGGGCTAGGTTAGTCGGCTAGATTCGACTTACCCATATGTTGAGCGCCTGCGACCTGTCTAAGGCTCGATGGGAGGCCAAAAACCACCGTGAGCCCTCACTTCCTCTGCAATTGAGTCTCTTAGTTCTGTGGGGCTTAGGGTATTGGGCTTGGGTTATTGTAGGCTAGATCCGAAAATAAGCCTAAAATGGGCTAAATTTCCTTGAGATCAATTCAAAACTAGACTCAATAAACCTAAATGTATTATATGAAAAATATTAGGTATTTCCTTCTAAAATTTATAATATAAAAATATAAAACTAATCTTAATTAATTAAAATAAATAATATTATATTGTGAGACTGTTTTGATATTTTTCAAGATTATAAAAAAAATCCTAGTAAAATAATATTACTACAAAACATCAATGAAATTATTTTTTTTTTGTGATTTTTATTTTTGTGACAAAATAAAAATAAAAGAGTCAAAACTAGTTGAAATAACCATATTAGACCTAAACTAAATATCTAAATGCTAAAAATATGTAAAATTTTGGGGAGGGTAAAAAATTACATGTCTACAGCTGCCCCTCTTTGACTGAAAACGTGAAGTGTTTTCAGACAAAGAACGACGAGACAGGTTTTTTGACCTAACCCTTATTTAGAGAGACCAAAGATTAAGAGAAAGGAGAGTGTGACCGAGCCCTCATATCTGAGGTGCCTACATATCTTTGGCTATAAAGGAATCAGGTCACGTGTTGTTTAGAAGTAGGAACAGTGATGGAGTATAGCGAGGTGGAGAGCCGATTGAGGTGCCGTTCCGCCGAGGTTCCGGTCCGCGTTCCTGTTATTACATCAAAATCAGAAGCTTATCTATAAGTCTTCTGAAGCTTGATCTTGATTCTTGAATGGTTCTTCATGCAGACTTTAGATTTGAACATTGACGCTTGCTAGCTGCAGGTGCTAGTTCATTCTTCCACAGCTTCTCCGGATCAAGACCGGACATGCAGTGCTCGTGACTTCAGTCATGTCTTGAGCAGCTCACATCTTTCATCTGCTTCTGCATTTGGATTCACTTCCCTCTTTTTCCTTTTCTTTCTTTTTCTTTGAGGTTTATTTCTCCATTTCTTCTATTTTTTTCTTTTCGCTTAATGTCATGCTTGTGTTTTGCTAGCCTCATTACTCGTTGTTTGCCCTGTTTCATTGTTCGTATGAGTTAATGTTTTAATTCTCTGTTTTGGAGTGTCTTAATAGTATTTGGTGTATCTAGATTGGTTTTGCTTATTATCGTTCGTATTTTTGGTTTAATCTGCTTGGATACATTTTTAGGACTAAAGTGAGTTCTGGTTTCCCTGATCCGTTGCTTCACCCAATACGCACCATCTTCATCTAGATCATTCAACCATATACGAAGCTCTAGCTGAGCCTATTCTATGACCAATTGTGATGGGTTTTGGACAGTGTTCATTTGTACCTGTGGATGGTTAAGGTTAGGGTTGACTCCGATGGACTCTTTTGTGAAACAAGTTTTCAATTTCTAAAAAAAATAAGAAAATCAAGGGAAAAATGGCCCCCCTATGCTATTTTAGCAAAAATGGTTGTTTTTGTAAACGTGGCCCCTTCACAATTCCAAATAAATTTTAAGGCCGGGGGAAGGTACTTTATTGAGAAATGACACCCTACCAACAGACTTATTTGGTCTTTACGAAAATAGCCCTTCGACAATTGAAAGATACTCTAAGGCTATTCCGATAAGAACGACTTAAGACACAACCGAAGCTGGGTCGGCTTATTCTTTTGACCAAAGCCCTAAACTACACCTTATTTGATTATTTTTTTGCAAAAAAATGAGGCCGAACCTTATGTAGGTTGCCTACGTATCCCACATCCGGTGAGAATCAGACCTGCATAGTTCGTTCAATTTTGACAAAATCGGAAGAAACATGTTATTGACTCATTTTAAAATGACTCTTTTTCCTCTTTTTCAACTCTTTTTTTTCGAAGAATTTCGGCAGAGTTTCGGGACATTTTCAAATACCGGGGTTTTTAGAACCGGGCTTTATTTCCTTCTCACATCACTCTTGGTTTTTCTCTTGATTTTCTTTTCCTAGCCGGTCAACATGCAAGCCAAAACAAATAAATATTCACATAGCGCGTAGGATGCATCAGGATGGTCTGTTATTTTGGATACACCTGTCCTAGACGGACCCAACCCCTGTGTTGAGTCCCCAAAGTCAAATGCATGTGATGTAAACAAATGTTCCTACTAGGGATCCGGTATGAGGTTATGTTATTCTAGGTTTAAACTTGGGGTTGTGTTCTAGACCTGGCTTACTCGAGCGAACAAATCATGTTGAAGAGGGGGCAACGTACCGGGAGCACGAAAGTCTACCCGGCCTTGTTGCTGGCCCAGCCTCGTTCTAATTGGTATGACTTCTAACAGAAAAGTGAGCCACGCAAACGTGTGCACTGTTTTTAGAAGACTCAGAGGGGTGGCGTAAGAAGACATCTTCAATACAATTCAAACAATATCGAAATGGTAAATAACAGCAATTAGCATATTAGGTTCACAAAATACAGTAATATTAACAATAAATAAAGCCAAATAAAATCATATTAAAAAGCTCTAATTCTTGAACCTTGAACTAGAGATATTGGGTTCGATCCCAAACCCGGTCCAACCAATTTGATTAAGCTATTTAATTAAAATGACAATAACCGAAACATGATTATTTATTTAAATTCAGAGTCGTCATTTAGGATAATTTATGGTGTCCCAAGTCACCGGTTTTAAAATCCCGAATCGAGGAACTTTGACTCTCTTTTACAGTCCACGAAACACAGAAATCCGGGTAAGGAATTCTGTTAACCCGGGAGAAGGTGTTAGGCACTCTCGAGTTCCGTGGTTTTAGCACTGTCACTCTAATCATACATGGCTTAGTTAGATTATTTAATTACTTAATTTAGAACCTATGTACATTTCTACCTTTAACCACTTTTAATCACTTGATTATGAAATTACCTTGAAAGGAGTCACGCATACGTGTACTCATTTTTTTCGACGCGTCAAGAATTATGTCAAGCGTACGTATACACAATTTATCACATTTTGTTATTATTAAGAATGTTGGCCGAAGTTTCGCGAACGCATACCTCGATTTTTTTTTTTTAAAAATCGTAATTATGTCACGCAAACGTGTACACAATCACGATAATAATTTAAGATTTGAGAGTGAAGCAGCCAAAGAAACTAAATAAAGAGTAGTCAATTTCGTTATATCAAATAACTTAGCAACAGATGTAAGAACCATTCTGAAATTTTGGAGCTTTTTCCAAATTATGTTAAATTAATAACAAACAATGAAAGATTTACGTCTAATCTATTCATGGAACTACATTTCCTATAAAACTAAACTACTAAAGATAACTAAATTATTTTAAGCAAATTAACTAAGAGCAGGAAAAAAACTTTTATTTATGTACTAAAGGAAACAAGCTATGGCTAAAACTTTAAACCAACAGACATGACAAAACTAATTTATCCCACAATGAACAGAAATAAGAAACATGCTCAAGCAATCAGTCCATATAAACCATAATATTTACTCAAACACTCATCATAATAAATAAAAAAATCAAACTCATACATTAATCCATGATATATTCCAATTTTTGAGCCAAATTTTATGGAACAGTACCTTTGAGCATGAGAGGAGAAGCAGATCTAAACAAACAGCAAAACAAAATCGAACCACAACCAGAACTCGAACTCGAACCTTGATTGCGCTTGAACAGTGGTGGAAGTGAACTATTTGGGATGGTTTGTGGCTATCAGCTCTCGAAAATATAGCAAAGAGTAGAGAAAACTGTTCTTTTTGATGAAATTGTCAAGTGGTCAACTTGATGTTGTTCGTTATTCAATCATTTTTGCAGTTGCTGGAACAACAGTTGATTATGCTACCATCAAAATAAAACCAGTTTTGAGAAGCTTCTATAACTCTATTGTCAATAGGAAAGATGATTGGTTAAAATTGCCTGAGTGGTCGCTAATCAAAGTGCTTGATGAGGAAGCTCTTGCAGCAAAACGTGCCCGGGAAGAGCAAGTATACACAAGTGTCCACAATCTAAACAAGGAGGAATCCTCATATTTTAGCACCTTTTTCCAAGAGGCGCCGCCAAAAGTTGAGAAGGAAAGGGTTTGTTTTTTGTGTTTGTTCGCTGCTCAAGGTGTGGAAAAGATGAAGTTCAATGGCTGAGCGGTCTATTGTGTATTGCGGCTGAAAACGTTTAGCAGGAATGCCCACTAGATCTTGTCGTTGGTGGGGCTCAGTAGCATCTTTTCTATCAATCGGAGGACTAACCCGAGCAACTTGTTCGTTCCATCTGAACCAAAATTCCCTAAAACTTTCTTTGGGTTTCTTTTCCATCTGAGATAGGGAGGAGCGGTCTGGGATAATGCATACATTGTACTTATGGTGCCGAACAAAATCTTGAGCCATGTCACCCCATGCATGTCATTTACTGACATCTTGACGAGTATACCACTCCAAGGCTTCCCCACTCAAACTCTCACTGAAATATCCCATCAAAAATTTATCCTTTCTTCCAGCGCCTCTCATTTTACTGCAATAACCTCAGAGATGAGCTACAGGATCCCTATGTCCGTCATACAAGTCAAACTTGGGCATCCTGAACCCGGCAGGCAGTTGGACATTGGGGAACTTAACATAAATCCTTATAAACCACACTCACCTGGTTTCCTAACCCTTGCATATTTCTTAAAGACTACTCTAAGATTTTCACCTTCCTGGATATCTCGTCTTGCTCCACTGTCTTAGCAGGCTTTTCAGTTTTACCGGGAGGCTCAAAATGAGAGCATGAGAGTATGGATCTGAAGCATAGTATTGGGCATCGGGGACTTTGAACACAGCCTCGCTAGAGGATCGAGGAAAAGTAGTTGGTGGAGGAGATACTAAAACATGAGTGGTCAAAGGAGCGGGATATGAGGTGGTGTTGGTGGGTGGAGTATGAAAAGGTTGTGGGGAGATATCAGCAGCAGTAGGAAGCTGGATTTGTGACAGTGGCGGAATGGTGACAAGGCTTTCAGGGTAGTTAGCGGAAAATAATGGTGGAGGACGCCCACTAATCTAGGCTTGGTATATTTCGGTCATCTGCCCTTTCAACCTTAAGACCTCTTCTTTCAACTCAGATTCTTACTCAACAATCTCCTTAGACGGATCAATAATACCCGTGTCCAAGTCTTTGCTAGCCATGGCTACCTTGCTCTTTGACCTTGTGTTGTATGGATAAGTTACTTAAGAACCACAAACCAACCACCCTTCTACTCAATGACGATAACAAAAGGAACAAAATGGGTCATCCTGTTAGCATTAGGGCATTTAACCGCAAAAAATATCACATTGCGTGCAATGCACCTAGCAACAATTAACGGTTCTAGAATGACTTCAAGGGTCACAAGGTCACTTGGCATCATCCCAATTTTGTTCATTTCAATCTTCTCTTTTCTTTCTTTTCTAGCACTTCTTGGATTGCTCATTTTCTTTCCTCTTTTTTTCTTCTAATTATCACTCTTTTCTTTCCTCTCATTTCTCACATTCTATAATTTCACCTCTCTTTTTTTCTTTTTTTTTCTTTCAATTTTAATTTTTTAAAATGATTCGATCGAACCCTATGTAGGTTGCCTACGTATCATGTTCCACATGAATCAGACCAAGCGTAGTTCTAGAAAAGTAATGGATAAATTAAACTTAAAAAATAAAAATATTTTTGGATTATTCATTACAACTTTTTTTATTTTCAAATACAAAACAAAAAATATGATAACGAGAGACTCAACTCAACTATACTACGACGAACTCCGACACCAACTAAAAGAATCATTACTACTAGACATGACTATAAAGTACAAGACAACATAAAAAGAAACAGACTCAAAACATAAAAAAAAATTCCTTAAGCTACTCCTGGATGCAGCGGTCCTGACTGAATGGTCTCGGGGTGTCTCTCATGCTCAATCTCGCTGTATGAAAAACTAAAACCAAATAGAGTTAAAGACTTAGAACACTATGTGAGACAATAACACTCCCTATTGGACACATGCAAGACATGGTTGAAGCTATTTTTGTAAAATGGCTTATGTAGCCAAAAGGTAGCTAGAAGTGCAAACTCAACAAAAGACCTTTAAGACATGGAAAAATTACGTGTAGAAATGGCCTATGTGGCCAAAAATGGCTAAGCATGCAAATTCAACGTAATGGACCTTAAACTAAAGAGAACATCTTGTTGTGAACTCAAGAGTCTAAGACATGGGTCATTGAACCACTTTTGCGCAAATGACCCTATTTTTGCAAGAATGGCCGATTTCATCAAAAGTGGCTAGACATGCAAGATTTGGCTAAGACCCCGCAAAGCCAAGAACCTAAGACTCACTAGGAAGACCGGACCCTGTGTGGGCTGCCTACGTATCCCGTCGCGAAAGACAAGAATCAGGTATGTGTAGTTCGGGCAGATAGGATAGGGGCGAGAATTAAAAAAAACAACTACTTTAGAGAAAATATATTTTGTCTTTTTTTTTTGAAAAATGATGAAACATGTAAACTCTTTTTGGATTTTCTTTTTCCTTTTTTTGATTATTTTTTTTTAAAAAAAAATGATGGGAAAGTGCAAAATATTTTTTGGGATTTTTCATTTTTTTTGTCTTTTTTGAAAAATATTGTGAAAGAAAAATATAAGTAGACCCTACTTGCCTCATTTTTACACTTCGCCCTCTTTTCTTTCTCATTTACCCTCAACCATCATTGGTCCGCCAAATGACCTCTTTTTTTACCCTTAAAGAATGAAACATGTAGCACATAAGATGCATGAGGATGGTCTTTTATTTTTGGTTATACCTGCTCTAGACGGACTCAACCCCTGTGTTGAGTCCCCAAAGTCAAATGCACGTGATGCAAACAAACATTCCTACTAGGGGTCCGGCATGAGGCTATGTTATTCAAAATTTGAACCTGGGTTGTGTTCTAGACCTGGCTTACTCGAGCGGACAATTCAAGCCGAGGTGGGGGCAACATACTGAGAGCACGAAAGTCTACCCGACCTAGTTACTGACCCAACCTCGTTCTATTTGGTATGACTTCTAACAAAAAGTGGGTCACGCGTACATATGCACCATATTTTAGAAGACTCAGAAGGGAGGCGTAAGAAGACAGTCTAATACAATCCAAATAATATCAAAGCGGTAAATAAGCGGCAATTAGCACATTAGGTCCACAAATGCAGTAATATCAACAAACAATAAAGTCAAGCATAGATCATATTAACAAGCTCAAATTCTTGAACCCTGAACCAGAATTTCTGGGTTCTTATCCCCAGCAGAGTCGTCAGAGCTGATCCCAAAACAAGCTTCTTAAACCATTTTTTTGTTTTTTTTAAAGGAGTTAGACTTGCAAAAAGAAAATGCTAAGGTCACAATTCTGCTTTCAAAGCAGTCTTAAGATGAAGAAAAGAAATGGAATTTCAGAGAAGATTTTTGGGGTCATTTCCGTCTGTCTAAATGGATAAAGAAAAGGTGCCTTTTATAGGCTTCAATGCCATGTGCTAGAAAACTGCTTTGGGAAATATTCCCTATCAGCCTGAAAAAAGCATCTTGTAACAACCTGGGACAGCTGGTTGTCCCTTATTGGTCCAGCATTTTGTGCTAACCAAATAAGGACAGCTTCCCCCTATTCTAGAACCTTCCCACATGGTTTTATCCTATTCCATACTTACCCACCCTTCAAACAAACCCCTTAAGTTTCCTTTATCATTCAATTAGGACCCTAGAAGTTTCTACTGATTTGCAGATTAGGGTAAATACAAATGGGCAGGCCAGTGTAAATCAGACAACAAAACTTGATCATGTATGAAAAATATAAACCTAAACCCAGAGGTGAGCCTAGTTCATGATGAACTCTACGAGGCTCTTCAAATTAACAGGTTTGAATTACTAACCTAGGCAAATGAGTTAAACAAACAACACAAAACAAATTGAATAAAACTGAACCTAAGTTAATTATGCATTAATTAAAAATAACTATTTAAAAGTTTAGGCCAATCATGCAATTTAAGTATCCTAACAGATGGTTCAGAATTAGCAAAATGGAACCAATAACTGTGACAGTAAATGAAGCTATTTCAAGAGTTAAACTAAATGAATCATGAATTGAAACTAAGTTAATGAACCCCCTAAAACTGATTTTAAACACGACCAAAGATTGGAACAGGGATGACTCTTAAAAAATGAAGAACAAACACATTCATAAACTGAAAAATAACCTAAGAACACTGACTCAAAATTGAAGAAAAGGAAAATGGAGAGGTAAATGGTGAGACCTTACTATAGAAGGCAACCAAGATAGCCTTTGATGTCCGTCTCCGCCTTGATTGACCAACAGAGGTCTCTCCCTCAAGGGATCTAGTCTTGCATGGCTTTGACCAGATCTCATTGAAAGAGAAGACTCCTGAAAGCCTAATCAGCGAAGAAAAACACTGAAAAACAAGCCTGGGGACTCGAACACTAATGAAACAACAACCTCTAAACTTTTCTTCGAACCAAACAGAACTCCTTCTTAGATTTGGAATTGCAGAGTTTTGTAGGGTTGCTTGGGAAAATCAGTAAGGGATTTGAGTTAAAGGGGGTGTGGAGGTCATGGGGTGTGAGTTTTGGGTAGTTTTGGAGACTTAGGGTTTTTTAGGTTTTGAACTCAGATCCGAAATTGGTGGATTTAAGTGGTGTTTTTGGGGAAACTGATGGTTGAATGGTGTTGGGAAAGGGCTCGGGGTTGTGGAGTGTGAATTTGGGAGGTTTTGGAATATTGAAGCCGCTGTGACGCGATTTTCGGTGGGTGGTCAATGGGGAGACTGCGAGGGAATAAGGAGGCGGCTAGGGTTTGATTTGTTTAGAGATGGAGATGGGAACTGAAGGGGTTAGATAGGGGGGTCTATGTTAGGACAGTATTATAGGGATGTGATAATCAGTTCCCAACCGTTTGATCAAAGGAGATCAACGGTGGGATTTAACTAAGGGAAAACCAGGTCGTTTCAGGTAAGGCTGGACTAGACCGGGTTTGGGGTTGGACCTGGAGGGAACTGAGCGAGGGTTTTGGGCCAATTTCAAACGTTGGCCCAATTTTAAAACCAAGTTAAACCCTTTTCAAATTCTTTTCTCTTTGTTTTCTTTTTTCTTCTTTTTTTCCTTTTTCTTTAATTAACTAAAATCCAAAATTGCATCTCAAATTAATATAATTAGTAAAATTAAGCTAATTATCTAATTATAGTATTTACAAAATTAGTTGATCCTAAATTATAATATAATTTGTGATTTTCATTTTAATAATACAATTAATTAACTAATTAATCCTAAAATATAAACACAAAATCTAAATGCAATGCATGATATTTTTTGACATTTTTTCATGATTTTGACAAAATTAGACATGCACAAAAATGCAAACAATTAACAAAATTCTACAAAAATCCTATAAAATTGCAAACAATTTGGAAAAAATCTATTTCTTTAATTTGTAGGAGTATTTCACATAGGTCAAAAATCACGTGCTCACAACTATTTATGAGTTGTCACACCTCCTTTTTCTACCCGAAAGGGGTATAGGGGAGTTTTTTCAATTAAAGTGACATAATCGAAAAGGGATTATTTATTTTATTCAGAGTCGCCACTTGGAATATTTATGATGTCCCAAGTCACTGGGTTATTTTAAATCCCAAGTCGAGGAAAGTTTGACTCTATTTATGATATGCGAACACAAAAGACCGGGTAAGAAATTTTGTTAACCCGGGAGAAGGTGTTAGGCATTCCTGGATTCCGTGATTTTAGTACGGTCGCTTTAATCATACATGGCTTAAATAAATTGTTTAGTTATGTACTTTAGAACCTATGTGAATTTTACCCTTACCGCTCTAAATTTAGAAATTAACCTGAAACGAGTCACGCGTACATGTACTCATTTCGTTTGGCGCATTAAGAATCATATCACGCGTACGTGTCCAGAATTAATCACGCTTTATTATTATTATTAAGAAAGTTTGGCCGAAGTTGAGCGAACGCATACCTCGATTTATTTTTAGAATCATAATTATGTCACGCGGACGTGTACACAATCACGATGATAGATTAAGTCGCGCCTAAAGCAAGCTACGAATATTCATTTTAGAAACTGTAATCATGTTACGCGGACATGTATATAATCACGATATTAAATTAAAAGCGCGCCTAAAGGTTTGCCTATCGGGTGTTGACGGCCTAGCATGCTCCTAGCGGACAATGTAATAAAAGTAAAATAAATAAAACTAAAAGAAACAAAAATTGATTTCACTCTCATTTCCTTTTAACTTCTTATTTCATGCATTCGACCAAGCCCGATCCTAAAACATGAGAACAAATTAATCACTAATGGGCTTTGGTCATCCCCATTACTCCCACGACCCAATTCAGCCAAAGAAGCACGCAAACAGTTGCGATCCAATTTTAATCTTTAAGAGTTCTGTCCTAAGAGGGGTTGCTCTGATGGTAAGCAACTCCCACTTCCAACCGAGAGGTTGTGAGTTCGAATCTCCCCAAGAGCAAGGTGGGATGTTCTTGGAGGGAAGGATGTCGGGGGTCTATTTGGAAACAGTCTCTCTACCCTAGGGTAGGGGTAAGGTCTGCGTACACACTACCCTCCCCAGACCCCACTAAATGGGATTATACTGGGTGGTTGTTGTTGTTGTTGAAGAGTTCTGTCCTAACTCTCATTAAACCAACTCAATATAGTTCTAATGGAACAAAATATAGTTTATTTTTAGCAGAATAAGCCATTCGTTGTCATCCAAATAAACCAAAGACACGAAGGTGCTAGTTAAATTAAGAATTGCGAATGTAACGAAGTGAAAATCACATAAACTGTTTACTCAAGAAAAATTATAAGAATATGTATTTAATCATAGGCAGACAGAAATGCAGAAGCTGATTTTGAAGTAAATACATACCTTTTAGCTTATTGAAAATCCATTTTTTTGCCTCTTCTTCAATAGTGTTCGACAAATTCTCAATAGAGCTGAAAATTGATTGTTTCACCAAAAAATATGATGGACCGCGGACGGACCAGCGACAGGAACTCGAACCGGAATCAACCTCAGCTCAAACGAAACTCCATCTCGCCACTAGTGAACGCACAAGTTAATCCCACAGCAAAGGCTAAAGCAACCTAAACAACCCAAAAAGCAAGAAGTTGACTAGATGATTCTGGTACTAGTAATACAACGGACACAATGTAATGAAGGGAGTAATTATAAGAACATTGTACAGTGCTTATCCTGCCCCTGTTTCTGTCCGTCCGTTTCCTCTCTTTTTTTCCAGTGTTTGGGCGTTTTCTAGTTGAGAAATGGAGATGAAGGCCTGGTCTTGTGGGAAATAATGTTCAAAACAAGCTATCTAGTAGCTATCTCAAATGTCACTACCCAGTTTAAATTTGTTAAGCCCTTCAAGTATATTAGACAAACATAACACTCTGGAGATATAAGTTTAATTCAGAAAACCTATCCGTTGGTCATTAATCAAAACATAGAAGCAGCTAATGGCAGTGATGATATTAAACCGGACGGATTCAGGAGAGGAAGGCATCCTGCACTCACTGCTAGCATTTTAAGCATTTTTGCACCTTATTTCCAGTCAGAAAACATGCAATGTTGACAACAAAATAATAAGGCCTATTTCTGCGACTGTGCATGTGATCGCAAATGTGTTTCATAACAGGGAGATCGATAGGGAATTAGTTGAGTTGGCTATATGAGGGTGGTGAACAGTGGCGTATCTAGGATTTTAAGGTTATGGGTGCTCACTTCCTTTAATAGAAAGGTGCTATCAATCGCATAGTATAAGTGCACAATTATTCGAATGCAAGAGTAAAAGACTTAATATGAAAACTACTAATAATATTTTCATTACCAACAAATACTTTTAGTCACAAGTCATAATGAACTACTAATAGTATTATCATTACCAAAAGGACTTCTAGTCACAATTCACAACTGTGATCGACGACTTTTCATATGTTGAAAACGATGAATAATGGCATCGTTGCTCACAGTTGAGAATATCTTACGCTCTACATAGCAAACTAAACAACTGTTTAAAAATTCATCACCTATGCTATTACGAAGCTCATTTTTTATGTAGTTCATGGATGAGAAAGCGCGTTCCACAGAAGCGGTAGCAACAGGAAGAATGAGAGTCAACTTGATAAGTAAATACACCAGTGGCCAAGTTTGATGCAGGTCTGACTTAACCAATACTTTAGAAAGGTCACTAATTCCCTTCATGTTGAAGAACCTCTTGTCATGACCACGAGCATAAACTACAAAACTATCAAGCTGGAAACTAAGATCCCGAAGCTTGTTGCTATCAAACTCATTGGGATAATATTCAGCCAACTTCATTATCCTGTTCTTATCAAAATTACCAAATGAATTAAGTGGATTTAAACTAGCCATACCGAGAAGTAAGTCAGTACTCATGGCATCAAAACGACTTCTAAGCTCTTGAAGATGCAAATCGATAACACCATTAAATATCTCAACATGCAAGTGATGAGAGTATGTAACATCAAGAGCTCTACGCTTTGACTTCCCAGGAAAATAGAGAGCATCCATCTTCGGGATCATTATCTCATGTTTATCACAGAATGAAGAGACATCATCCATTAATGATTGAAATTCACTATTCCTCATCCTTTGTAATCTTTGCTTTGTATGAGTGAGGAGTCTCATAGCATTGACAATATCTTGATCCATCCTTTGTAATGAGGAGCTCAAATCATTTGTCATCATTAGAACTTTCCACATCAAGTGCAACATAAAAACAAATTCAAATTCCTTAATCTTAGTCATAAAGCTTTCAGCAACAAGTCTATCGGCATAATTTGGACCCTCACGAGCAACAAATTCAAGAACATGAATAATTGATGAAAATAGGACAATGAGGTTATTTAACGTTCTATAATGAGAACCCCAACGAGTATCACCTGGTTGTTGAAGCCCACGTTCTTGATTTAGTCCTCGTCCAGTATGCACCTCACCTGATATGAGCAACTCCTCTAATTTTTCAGCTTGATGTTGTCGAAGCAAATCCTTGCGCTTAAAAGATGATCCAACAATATTTAACACATTAGTAACTATACAAAAAAAGTCATCTACATCTGAATGCTTCTTTGCAAGAGCCACAAGTGTTAACTGCAATTGGTGGGGAAAATAATGAATGCAATACGCCGATGGAGTTTCATTCAGAATCAAAGTCTTAAGACCACGTAGCTCTCCCTGCATGTTACTAGCTCCATCATAACCTTGCCCACGTATTTGAGATGGACTTAATGAGTGATATGAAAGAAAAGAGTCGATTTCCTTCTTCAATGATTGAGCAGATGTATCATTGACATGAACAATACCAACAAATCTCTCAATTACTTCGCCTTCTTTGTTAACATATCTCAAAACAAGTGTCATTTGCTCCTTGTGTGATATATCCTTTTATTCATCAACTAGTATCCCGAAAAAATCCCCATCCAAGTCTTCAATGATAGCTTTGATTGCTTCTTTGGCACAAGCATCAACAATATCTTTCTGAATCATTGGGGAACACATCATTTCATTTTTTGGAGCATTTTCTAATATAATACTTCCAATATCCGGATCAATATCTCCATACCATTGCAAGAGTTCAAGAAAGATACCTCTATTTGTAGAAGATTGACTCTCATCGTGCCCACGAAATGGCAATCCTAGTCTCAAAAGAAACCTAGCCACATCGATTGAAGCACTCAAGCGACGTCGAGACTCACTTTTTTCTTTCTCGGATTGCTTTTCAAAAGAAGTGCGAATTGATTGTGATTGATTCATTAAATCAATCATCCTATTGAAACACTTGTTGTGGATGCTATTTACCTCTCCAACATGAGCTCAAAATCTTTCTATAGCCTTGTTCCAACCTTTAAAGCCATTTTTTGTAAAAGCATCCCCCATATTTCCATGAATTACATGTTCATTTTTGAATAAATAACAACACAAACAATATGCAGCATCTTTTGATATATTGTACTCCAACCACTTTGAATGTTGACCCTTAAACCAACCAGGATAAAACTGACGCATTATCTTCCCAAACTTAGTTTTAGGAAAATCATGACTCGTAGGCTGGCAATGTCCCATTTGAATATAATGTTTTCTAATTTCATCTCGTATATTAGGGCTATATTCTGCAATGGACTTCCTATCCCCCGGGTCAGTATTGGGAGATCCTAAATTATGATCTGAAAGAGATATATCCCTTTGAATTTCCGGGGCTACGGATGACGCAACAGATGAATGAGTAGAACTAGAACTTGGTTGCCCAACTTTTGATCTTGTGACAAACTTATCCATCTCGACACAAAAAATTGATGAAGAATTCCTACAAACAAGATTTAGTTCAATTTAATTTCATCCGAAATTTACTACACATAATTTAATTAATTTTTATCGGGAAAACCATGCCCCTCAATCAACAACACAAACAACACGGCAATAACAATATAACTATTTAATTTTTCGAAAGAAAAGATAAAAACTTACAAATTTCTGAAGCAATGAGTTGATGAGCACAATTTCATCAATCGCACAACCCACCAATATTACTAACCTGCATATATTCTCAAAATTAAGTTTTGGAATCAAGCAAGTTGGTAACAAAGATAATATTTTTCATTGAATCTGCTTTCAAAGAATAAGCTATAAGCATGATAAAATTCAAAATACTTCTAAGAATATTTTTAATTTCTTACTTTAATAAAAACACCAAATCTTATTACCTTGTGCTATGTTCTGATAATCTGATTTTGAGATTGTTGTGAATGACCGGAGAGTTTGCTGATTGTTTCGTCTACTTTGTTCTTCGTTTTTCCCTTCTCTACGTTCCTAATGAGCAAAAATTCAAGAAGGGTTTAGTTTTAAACTTTTCTGTAAGACTGTAAAGATGGCCTTTCTTATACTTAAATCTAATTAATTATTAATATAATAAAGCCTAAAGGTGAAAGGAAGTAGGAAAAGGAAAAACTAAAAACTAAAAAAGGAAAATTTAGTTCAAAAGCAGAGAAAGGTTAAAAACTAAAAAGATAGGAAAACGTAAAGGGAATACAAAAAGTTAAACTAAAACGTAATCTGACAATCTAAACTAAAACCTAAAGGGAATAGGAAAAGTTAAAAACTTTTCCATAAAAGACAAAAAGCTGACATTCAAAAATATAAAGGCAGTGCTGTGACAGGAATCGAACCTGGGTCTTTGCTTTCAGAAAAGGTTTTAACTCCCACTTCAGAACCACAACACCCATCAGTCATTTTGTTTATTGGGTGCTCACTAAAATGTTATATCCTATTTCTTATATTTTTATTATAGCTATACCTAGTTTACGTCAAGGTTAATGGGTGCTTGAGCACCTAAAACTAGTATGTAAATCCGCCCCTGGTGGTGAGAGACAGCGGACGGCGAAAGATGTGGCTTTGAGAGGAGTAACGGCTGGAGGTGATCTCTCTAGGTTTTGGTTCTGAAGAAGATGGGTGGGGAGCTGGTTGTTTTGGGAGTTGCGGCTAGTTTTGGTGTTGGAAGTTGGAGAAGAGATCAGGGGTCGTTTAGTGTGAGGTCGTTCGTGGAGGATGGCGACTGTGGTGATATTTGCTTAGGAGTTCAGGGGGTTGTGGGCGGTTTGAATTTTGGTGCGAAGAAGAAGACGTTCAGGGGGGTCTCCTATGATGAAAAACGACTGATCCAAACTTAGACTCCGGGGTTCTTTTAATGTCTAGGTCTAGGGTTTCAGGGGTATTGGGCTTGGGTTGCTATGGGTTAGATCCAAATTGGGCTAAATACGGGCCAAATTTACCTTTAAAAATGGCCATTTAACTCTACTAGACTAAAAAATATTAATTCCTAAAATAATAACTATAAAATTATGAAATCAATCCTAATTAAAATAAATTACTAGAACAAAACTAAATACTAAAAGTGAAATTATTTTTGTATATTTTTTAATTTTATGAAAGATAGATAAACTAAAAGTAATAAAATATCAATTAGCTAAATAAGAGAAAATATTTTTTGTAGTTTTCATTCTTGTGATAAAATAAAATAAAAGAGTCAAAACTAATTGAAATAGCGATATTAAGCCTAAACTAAATATTTATATGCTAAAATATGTAAAATCTTGGGGAGGGTCAAAAATCACATATCTACAATAACAACTCCCACTAAAAGTTGTAGTATGCATGAGTCCACATAAACCAGCATGTATGAATTCAAGACACTTTGAAGCCCTCCAAACCTTTCCAACAGGAAAAGACTTTCTAGTTCGTTTCCCATAAATGCATCCTTCACACAATTCAATAGAGCCAATTTTAGGTAGTCCAAGAACTATACTTTTATCACTTAGTAATTTCAGGCCTTTTATGTTGAGATGCCCGTATCTCAAATGCCACAACTTTGAGTTATCCATTGTACTTGCAGCGAGAGAAAAATTCTCCAAATTAAAAACATCCAACGGAAACATCTTGTTTGGAGTCATGCTAATATGAACCTTTTTTCCTGACTTTCTATTTGTAATGACACAAGCATCGTCTTCAAAGAAAAGAGAATATCCGCCATCCATTAGTTGTCCAACGCTTAATAAATTGTATCGTAAATCAGGCACGAATTGAACGTTATCCAGCATTTTTACTTTTCCATGGCTAGTGTCGACACTCATTGTGCCTTTTTCCTTCAACCTACATCTCCTCTGTGTTGCCAAGCTACACTTTTATTTTTTTGCATCTCATCAAGCTCTTTGAACAAAGATTTGGCGCCCGTCATATGATTTGAACAACCACTGTCCACAAACCATAAATCACTTGGCCTATGGTCGTTGTGAATATGAGCCATAAAAAGCTTGTTCTCTTCTTCCTCATTCCCTGTTGCTCCTGCTGCAAAGTTCATCTTCTGATCTTTGAACCAACAAATTGCTTTAATATGCCCATATCTATGATAGTGGTTACATTGAATACCACTCTTATTGCTATTTTGTTCATTGGACTGTCGTTGCCCGTCAAAACAACCTCTGCCTCTTCCATTGCCTCTACCATTGCCTCGACCGCGACCATGAAATCCTCCTCTTCCAGGGCCTTTACCTGCTGAATATTCACCATCTGCATTTTTCGTGGCTGCCTCTTTCACTTGAAACGATTTTTCTTTATTCTTTTTAAGTGATCGATTAATTCTTGCCTCATGTGCTTGCAAAGAACCCATTAGTTCATCAAAAGAAAAAGTTGACAAATCCTTAGACTCTTCTACGGCGGCAACTACATGATCAAATTTTATATTTAAGCTTCGCAATTCCTTTCCAACAATGGTCTGATCTGTAACATTCTAGTCGTAGGATCGTATTTGACTGATAATTGCCATTGCTCTTGACAAAAAATCAGCAGCGGATTCTCCACGTTTCATCATCAATGTTTCAAAGCCACGCCGAAGTGACTGTAGTCTCACCACAATGACCTTTGAATCACCTTGAAACTCTTTCTGCAGAATAGACTAATCTTGCTTTGATGTGGTCGTTGTTGCGATCTGTGATAAGACGCTATCATGAACAGCCTACTGAATCATCACCAATGCCTTAGCGTCTTTCTTCTTGTTGTCTCATAGTTTATTTTCTTCGTCTCATCTCGATTTGTGTGTGTTGTCCGGGCGTATAGGCGGAAAGCTAATATGTGAAAATCCGTGAAAATGGTAAATTTTGATTATAAAATGAATTAAGTTGACTTCGGTCAATATTTTGGGTAAACGGACCCGGACCCATGATTTGACGGTCCCGGAGGGTCCGTAGGAAAATGTGGGACTTGGACGTATGCCCAGAATCGAATTCCAAGGTCCCAAACCCGAGAAATGAATTTTTAAATAAAATTATTTTCTGAAAATATTTATGAGATTTGGAAATGAATTATGATTAGAACTCGATGGTATCGGGCCTGTATTTTGGTTCCGGTGCCTGGTACAGGTCTTATATGTGATTTAAGATAAGTCTGTGAAATTTGGTAAGAAGCGGACTTGAAACTACGTGAATCGGATTGTTTTTGAGAAAATTGAAAATTTGAAGTTCTTAAGAAAATTTCATGATTTTGATGTTAAATTCCTAGTTGTTCATGTTATTTTAGCGATTTGAATGCACGAACGAGTCTGTATGATGTTTTTAGGTTGGTATGCATGTTTGGTTTGGAGCCCCGAGGGCTCGGGTGAGTTTTGGGTAGGCCACAGGGTGAATTTTTGGACTTGAGGATTGCAGACTTTCAGTTGTGCATTGCACGCCTGCAGGCTTCGCATGCGAAGACCTCATCGCAAATGCAATCAAAGGCCCAGGCTAGCTACCTCGCAATTGCGAGGAAATCTATCGCAAATGTGATGCCTCCCCTCCTAGCCAGTAGTCGCAAATGCGATCCCTTGTTCGCATTTCCCAACTCACAAATGCGAGAACCCCCTTCGCAAATGCGAACCTAGCAGAGATCGGGGTTCGTAATTGCGAACCCTGTTCGCAATTCCCATACCTGCAACTTGTAATTTTTATACTTAACCAAAAATCAACCATTTTTCACATCCTTTCAATACACAAACTCCCTAGGGCGATTTTTCAAGAATAACTCTTCTTCCAAATCAATTGTAAGTCATTTTTAACTCGTTTCATTCAATCATTAACATCTTTTAACATGATTTCAACTCAAAATCAATGACTTTCATGGGGAAATTGGGTGTTTTGGGTAGAACCTAGGTTTTTCAAAAATTGGGGATTTGGACCTCGATTGAGGTCCGATTTCAAAACAAATTGTATATTTGGGTTCGTGGGGAATGGGTAATCGGGTTTTGGTTCGAACTTCGGGTTTTGACCATGTGGGCCCGGGGGCAATTTTTGACTTTTTGGGTAAAATTTTGGAAAATTATTTTCATGCATTGGGGTTGATTCATTTAGCATTTATTGATGTAATTAAGTAACTTGTGGCTAGATACGAGCGAATTGGTGGTGAAATCAAGGAGTAAAGCGATAATTAAGACGTGAATTGTGTTCGTGACATCGAGGTAAGTGTTTGGTCTAACCTTAGCTTGAGGGATTAGGAGTTGTGTCCTATTTGCTACTTGTTTCTTGTTGAGTACGACGTATAGGTATGGTGACGAGTATCTATACGTTGGTGTCGAGCATGACCGTGAGTCTTAAATTGTGATTTATTGTGTTCTTGAATAATACTACGGATGCTTAAGTTGATGATTCTTTGTATTGAGCAAGGATTATGGTTATTCTCGTGGAAATTACTTATGACGGAGTATTGGTGTTAGCTGAGGTAGTTAGATTTTGGAACAAGTTTGGTTATAGCTGTTTCTCCCTTGCCGGGACGTAGTTACTTATACTGTCGATTCCCTTGCCGGGATAGCGTAGTTATTTATTGATCTATTGTTGGGACTCTTGTTATGATTGTTGTTTATTGTATATGTGGATTAGGTTGCACGCCGCAACAATGTTATATGTGGATCGGGTTGCGCGCTGCAAAAATATTATATATGGATTGGGTTGCACGCCGCAATAATATTATATGTGGATCGGGTTGCACGCTGCAACAATGATATATGTGGATCGGGTTGCACGCCGCAACAATTGTTGACACAAAGTGTTTATAGATTGGATAGAAGTTACTTATTGTTTTGCCGTGAATTCTAAGTTGTCCTTATGCTGTTACTCTTGATTTACTGTTGATATTGATGCACCCCCACAGCATGTACCCCCTCCCATCTTTACTTGTCTATTCCTATTTTATTATCTGCTATATATTACTCCCTCTGTTTCAATTTATGTGAACTCATTTAACTGGGCACGGAGTTTAAGAAAAGAGAGAAGACTTTTGATCTTGTGGTATAAAATGAGACACATATATTTTGTATGGCTACAAATCATTGTGTAAAGGTAAATTGTTTCCAAATAAGGAAAGAGGTCATTCTTTTTGGCACGGACTAAAAAGGAAATAGGTTCACATAAATTGAAACGGAGGGAGTATATAACTGCACAGGTTCATTTAGTAGTCTGGTCCTAGCCTCGTCACTACTTCGTCGAGGTAGGCTAGGTACTTACCAGTACATGGGGTCGGTTGTGCTGATACTACACTCTACACTATGTGCGAATCTCGGAGTAGTTCTTGGACCATAGCATTTGGGTGGCTACCTTCAATCCACGCAGAGATCCAAGGTAGATCTGCAGACGTCCGCAGGCCCTGGCGTCTCCTCTATCCTTTATTTCCTGTTTCATTTCTTTGATTCGAAAATAATGTATCTGTATTTTCAGACTTTATATTTAGCACTCTTAGATCGTCTGTGGTACTGTGACACCAATTCTAGGTGATTAAGGCTTAAACAGTTGTATTAGATTCATATTTCAGATATTTTACTACATTTCCTCCGCTTAATGAAATTTCCGTTGTTTTTCACATTATTGCATTATAAATGCTAAAAAGGTATAAAAATGGATAAATGTACTCTATTCAACAACTGGCTTGCCTAGCTCAAATTAGTAGGCGCCATCACGACTCCCAAGGATGGAAAATCCGGATCGTGCCAAGTTGGTATCAGAGCTCTAGGTTACATGGGTCTCACAGTTCACAGACAAGCTTAGTAGAGTCAGAGGGATCGGTACGGAGACATCTGTATTTATCCCCTAGAGGCTACAGAGTTAGGAAAAACTTCACATTTATTCCTTCCTATCATGCGGTTTGGTTTCTCAATGCTAATTGAATTTCTACTATGTTCTTTCGCAGATGGTGAGAACACGCGCTTCCTCATCCACTGACCAACAACACGAGCCGCCAGCAGCAGCTCCTACGAGAGGCAGAGGGCGAGGTCGAGGCCGTGCTAGAGGCTGAGGTAGGGGAAGAGCTCAGTCCAGAGCAGCAGCACCAGCGGCGGAGCCTCAGGTTGACTTTGATGATGAGGTTCCGGCCCCAGCAGTTCTGATGGGCCCAACTTAGGTCCTAGAGGGGTTGATTGCTACCCCAGTACTCCAGGATGCTCTGGTCCATCTAGTGGGCCTTATGGAGAGTGTCACCCGGGCAGGCTTGATTCCTGTAGAACCAGCCGTCTCTCAGGCTGGAGGAGGAGCCCAGGCTCCTACTACTCGCACTCCGGAGCAGGTAGCTCCCTAGTTTCAGACTCCAGCAGTTCAGCCAGCTGGAGCAGTTCAGCCTGGTGCGGTAGCTCAGACCGGTGATGGAGCAGCTATGTCTGCTGATGCTTTGTGGAGATTGGACAGGTTCACCAAGCTCTTCACTACTACCTTCTGCGGTGCATCTTCTGAAGATCCCCAGGATTATTTAGACAGCTATCATGAGGTTCTCAGGAACATGGGGATAGTTGAGACCAATGGGGTCGATTTTGCTACTTTTCTCTTGTCTGGATCCGCCAAGATTTGGTGGAGAGATTATGTTTGGCTAGACCAGCCGGATCACCAGCCTTGACTTAGGAGTAGTTTACTCAGCTATTTCTGGAGAAGTTTCTCCCTATCACCCAGAGAGAGGCCTATCAGAGGCAGTTTGAGTGTCTACAGTAGGGTTCTATGACTGTTACCCAGTATGAGACCAAATTCATCGACTTGGCTCATCATGCTCTTATCATACTTCCCACCGAGAGAGAGGGGGTGAAGAGGTTCATTAATGGACTTATTCAGCCGATTCGTCTTCAAATGGCTAGGGAGCCTGGGAGTGAGATTTCTTTCCAGGATGCGGCCAATGTGGCCAGGAGAGTGGAGATGGTTCTATCGCAGGGAGGTGGTCAGGGGTCTGACAAGAGGCCTCGTTATTCAGGCCGATTCAGTGGTACCTCATCTGGAGGCAGAGATTCGTATGGTAGAGGCCATCCTCTGAGGCCCTTTCAGTCAGCACTTCAGGTTTCTCACGGTACTTTAGGTGGTCGTGGTCCCCATATGCAGTATTTTGATCAGCAGCCCTACAGTGCACCACCAGCTCCTATCAGTGCACCGCTGCTTCAGAGTTTTCTGGGTGGTCATTCAGGTCATCAGGGTCAGCAGTCTCAGCAGCCGAGGGCTTGCTACGCTTGTGGTGATATGGGTCACATTGCTAGGTTTTGCCCTCGAGCACCGAGTAGCTCCCAGCATCAGGGTTCCCATGCCATGGTTCAGGCACTGAGTGTTCCACAGCCCGCTCAGCTAGGTAGAGGTAGGGGTAGAGGTGCTAGAGGTGGAGGTAGAGGTATTAGAGGTGGAGCCCAGGCCGCTAGAGGTGGAGACTAGCTAGCAGCAGGCCGTCCTAGAGATGTAGTTCAGGGTGGTGGGGCCCAGCCCCGATGTTATGCTCTTCCATCTAGGCCCGAGGCTGAGGTTTCCGATGCGGTTATCACAGGTACTATTCTGGTTTGCAGCAGAGAAGCTTCAGTTTTATTTGATCCAGGGTCTACGTACTCCTATGTGTCATCTTATTTTGCACCGTATTTGGTCATGCCTAGTGATTCCTTGAGTGCTCTTATTTATGTGTCTACACCGGTGGGTGATTCTATTGTGGTATATCGAGTCCATCGTTCTTGTATAGTTGTGATTGGGGGTCTTGAGACTCGTGTAGATTTGCTTCTTCTGGACATGGTTGATTTTGATGTCATATTCGGGATGGACTAGTTATCACCTTATCACGCTATCTTGGACTGCCATGCCAAGATTGTGACCTTAGCCTTACCGGGTTTACCTCGTTTAGAGTAGAGAGGGACTCCAGGTCATTCTACCCGCAGTGTTATCTCTTATATGTGAAGGCTCGGTGTATGGTCGAGAAGGGGTGTTGGGCCTATTTGGCATATGTTCGTGATTCTAGTGCCGAGGTTCCTCCTATTGATTTTGTGTCAGTTGTTCGTGAGTTCCCTGAGGTATTTCCTTGAGACCTGTCGGGTATGCCACCTAATAGGGATATTGACTTCTACATTGATTTGGCTCCGGACACCCAGCCTATTTCTATTCCATCGTATCGTATGGCCCCACCTGAGTTGAAAGATTTGAAGGGGAAGTTGCAAGACTTGCTTGAAAGGGGTTTTATTAGACCTAGTGTTTCGCCTTGGGGTGCGTCAGTGTTGTTTGTTAAGAAGAAGGACGGATCGATGAAAATGTGTATTGATTACCGGCAGTTGAACAAGGTTACAATCAAGAATAAGTATCCATTGCCGAGGATTGATGATTTGTTTGATCAGCTTTAGGGTGCCAAGGTATTTTCGAAGATTGACTTGAGATCTAGCTACCATCAGTTGAGGATTAGGACATCCGATGTTCCTAAGACAGCTTTCCGCACTCGGTACGGGCATTATGAGTTCTTGGTGATGTTATTCGGGTTGAAAATGCCCCAGCATCTTTTATGGAATTGATGAACCGAGTGTTTAGGCCTTACTTGGATTCGTTCGTGATAGTCTTCATTGATGATATTTTGATATATTCCTGTAGCCGGGAGGATCACGACAGCATCTTAGAGTGGTTCTTCAGACTTTGAGGGATAGTCAGTTGTATGCCAAGTTTGCAAAATGTGAGTTCTGGTTGAGTTCAGTTGCATTCCTGGGTCATGTTGTATCCGTAGAGGGTATTTAGGTTGATTCAAAGAAGATTGAGGCAGTCAAAAACTGGCCTGGACCAGCATCAGCTATAGAGATTCGGAGTTTCTGGGGATTGGCAGGCTACTATCGTCAGTTTGTGGAGGCGTTTTCATCTATCGCAGCCCCGATGACCAGGTTGACCCAGAAAGATGCCCAGTTCAGATAGTCGGACGAGTGTGAGGCGAGTTTTCAGAAGCTCAAGACAGCTCTGACTATGGCACCGGTGTTGGCTTTGCCCATGGGTTCAAGGCCTTATACAGTTTATTGTGATGCATCCCATATTGGGCTTGGTGCGGTGTTGATGCAGGATGGCAAGGTCATAGCCTATGCTTCGCGGTAGTTGAAGATTCATGAGACGAACTATCCGGTTCATAATTTGGAGTTGGCAGCCATTGTTCACGCGTTGAAGATTTGGAGGCATTATCTGTAGGCATGTGAGGTGTTCACGGATCACAAGAGTCTGCAGTATTTGTTCAAGCAAAAGGAGTTGAATTTGAGACAGAGAAGGTGGTTGGAGTTGCTAAAGGACTATGATATCACCATCTTATATCATCCGGGAAAGGCCAACGTGGTGGTCGATGCTTTGAGTAGGAAGTTAGCCAGTATGGGCAGTCTCGCCTATATTCCAGTTGGTGAGAGGCTGCTTGCTTTGGATGTTCAGGCCTTGGCCAATCAGTTTGTGAGGTTGGATGTTTCTGAGCCCAGCCATGTGTTAGCTTGCACCGTCGCTTGTTCTTAATCATTGGAGCATATCCGAGATCGGCATTATGATGATCCTCATTTGTGTGTCCTCAGAGACACGGTGCAGCACGGAGGTGACAAGCATGTTACCTTAGGTGATAATGGAGTTTTGAGATTGCAGGGTCGAGTTTGTGTGCCTAATGTGGATGGACTCCGAGAGTTGATTTTAGAGGAGGCCCATAGCTCTGGGTACTTTATTCATCCGGGCGCCGCAAAGATGTATCAGGATTTGCGATAGCATTATTGGTGGAGGAGGATGAAGAAGGATATCGTTGCATATGTGGCTCGGTGTTTGAATTGTCAGCAGGTTAAGTATGAGCATCAGAGGCCTGGTGGTTTGTTCCGGAAGAATGAGATTCCTGAGTGGAAGTGAGAGCGGATCACTATGGACGTCGTTGTTGGACTCCTACGGACATAGAGGAAGTTCGATAGAGTATGGGTTATTGTTAATAGGCTGACCAAGTCAGCGCATTTCATTCCTGTGGCGGTCTCCTATTCTTTCGAGAGTTTAGTTGAGATCTATATCCGGGAGATTGTTCGTCTTCATGGTGGGCCCGTGTCTATCATTTCGGACCGAGGTACGTAGTTTACCTCGCATTTCTGGAGAGCAGTTCAGCGAGAGTTGGGCACACGGGTTGAGTTGAGCACAGTGTTTCATCCTCACACGAACCGGCAGTCCAAGCGGACTATTCAGATTTTGGAGGATATGCTCTGAGCTTGTGTCATTGACTTTTGAGGCTTGTGGGATCAATTTTTGCCTTTAGCAGAGTTTGCCTACAACAATAGCTACCAGTCAAGTATTTAGATGGCTCCTTATGAGGCTTTATATAGTAGGCGGTGTCGATCTCCAATTGGATGGTTTGAGTTGGGAGAGACTCGGTTGTTGGGTACGGATCTGGTTCAGGATGCCTTGGACAAGGTCAGGATTATTCAGGATAGGCTTCTGATAACTAGGGATTTTGCTACATTTTATACTCCTTCTTGCTTATGTTTTGATTAGAAATATGTACAAAATAGTCCCAAAGGCTCACAAGTTATGCTTGATTGCAGGTTTGATCAACAAGGTGACAAGATGTCAAAGATCAGCTCAAAAGAAGTGAAACTTGCACACGTATCAAGACAAGACAAAGCTCAAACAAAGCAAGGCCAGTGTGGCCACACACCATTCTGTGCGGTCCGCACAAGTGAGGTTCAGAGAGTATGATATTCAGGCAAAAAGGGCAATGCGGCCGCACTAGGTTTTGTGCGGTCCGCACTGGGATCAATGCGGCCGCACTCGATTTAGTGTGGTCCGCAGTAAGAAGGATCAGAGAGTTTCCAGTTCCGAGTTTCAAGCCAATGCGGTGCACGCTCCATTTCATGTGGACCGCACTAGAAGTGTCTGCGGTCGCACTCCATTATGTGCGGTCTGCATTGCTTGAGTTCAGAGAGATGGATTTTTATGTCAAGAGCCTTAGTGCGGCCGCACATGATTTTGTGCGGTCCGCACTAGCCCCGTAAGGGTATTTTTGTCTAGATTTTTTAGCTTAGTATAAATAGCTTCTTTCCCATTTTTAGGTCATCAGATAGTTTTCTCTTTAGAGTTGCGCTCGTGACTTCATAGTTTTAGTAGTTTTGAGTAATTTTAGCTACATTTCAACATTGAATCTTCTTGTTTCATTTAGTAATTAATTAATATGAGTTTTTCTTCATCTATTTCTTGTTTTTCTTCTTTAAGTATGAGTAGCTAAACCCATAAGCTAGGGTTGTGGCTCAACCCTAGTGTGGGTAATTGATGGGTCTTGTGTTTTAGGGATAGATTGACTATGGGTGTTTGATATTTAGGCTAATTTCATGTTTAATTGTTGAATTAGTGGTTGCAAACACTAGTTTGTGTTTAGTTGACTTGAGCTCTTCTTGAGAAAGAGAGCTTGAGTCTCTGAAATTGGTCCAACAAGGAATTGGGGCGTACTCAAGAGATTGATAGCCCCAATTAAAGGGTTAATCCTCGAGAGAGTAATACCCGACTTGAACCTTGATTGCTTGTGCAAATTTGCATACCCAATTGGTCTTGAGAAAGTCAATTTGGGAAAAATCACTTGAACCACCGAGAGATATAGAGTGGGTAAAATCGTGCAACGGTTATATCAAACTCCCCAAATATGTCAATCATGCCTTAGACTCAAGTATCTGTTAGTTGACCACCTAGGCGAAAGTCACTACCCTAGTGCCTTTTAAACCATTTGAACAACCCGCAACATTTTACTCTTAGCTTATTCTAGTTTAATTTACCATTGTAGTTTGATAAAATTAGAAGTAAAACAAAAACCCAAAAATGTTTAGAAGTGTAATTTGGAACACATACCCAACTCTAAATTAGATAGATACCCGACTCCAACATCTAGCTCTCTGTGGAAATCGATCCCGACCCTAAATCGGGTAAAAGATGCTTCGACCCTCTCTCGCTACTCAATAGTAGTGCAGGGTAGGCTTCGATCACTTTTTGGCGCCGTTGCCGGGGAGCTAACAGTTTTGGCTATCTATTTAAATAGTTTTGTGTATTGTTCTTCTTTCTTTCTTTGTTACTAATTTGTTTGTGTCACAACTTAGGTACCAAATGGCAGCGAACAACGCAAATGACCCTCTTGGAAATGTGATTGCGGGGGAGGAGGTAGATGATGTCGGAGATGATAAGGTGCCTCTTGTACCTCAAGGACAACGTAAAGGCCGCCAAGCTAATGCTAATGTTAATGACAATATTCCATACCCTCCTCCGCTACCTCCAAGAGTGGCTCCTAGAGTGCTTCCGAACCAAGGCTATGCAAGTGCTATTGTCCCACCCCGAATCCGGGCAGACAATTTTCAAATAACCAATGTGGTGTTGACTTTACTAGAGCAACGCGGGGTACTTCACGGGCGCTGCAAATCAAAATGCTTACAAACATCTCAAGGGGTTCGTGGATACATGTTGGGGGAGCAAGTAAACTAATGTGTCCGAGGATGTTGTTAGGTTGAGACTCTTCCCATTCTTACTTAGAGGGAAGGCATTGGATTGGCTCGAGCGACTTCCCAACCATTCCATCACTACTTGGGATGAGTTGGCGGACAAGTTCATTGCAAAATTTTTCTCACCCGGGCATATGGTTGCATTGAGAGATGAGATCTTGGTGTTCAAGCAAGAGCCCATGGAACCTTTGCATGAGATTTGGAAACATTATAGAACAATGGTGAAGGAATGCCCCAACAATGATATGACTGAGGCGATGATCCAACAAACCTTCTACCGAGGCATTAATACAACAAACCAATGCATAGTGAACCAACTTGCTGGGGGCAACTTCATGAAGCTGTCGTATGATGAGGCTTGTGACATTCTTGACGAGATGCTGACACTTATTCTGCTTGGCAAAGTAGAGCCAATGTGCCTCAGGGTGACCCCACGGTTATCCATTTGCACAAGGAATTACATGATTATGGGCATGCTATAGCTGAGTTGACAACTACAATGAACCAACTAGCAAAGGCACGGTTGCAACAAGTTCAAAATCTGCGCCAAGTGAATGCCATGGAGGGTGTTAACATGCTTGCCAACAAAAGAAGACAAAAAGGGCAACAGAACCAAGGGAATTCGGAGAAATTTGATAATGATTGTGGTGGATTTCAAAATGATGATTATGATGAACAAAGTAAAGAGGTGCAATACGTGAATAATTGTCAAGGCCAAAGAGGCAATTCTTCCAACCAACAACAATGGAGACCCCAAGGCAATTGAGGCAATCAACAACAAGGCAATGGTAATTGGGAGAACAACAACCAAAACAACAACTGGGGAAATCAGAACAACAATCAAAGCAACCAAGGAAATTGGAATGGTAATAATAATAATTGGGGTGGTAATAACAATCAAGGTGGATGGAACAATAGATACCAAGGAAACTGAGGGCAAGGCTTTCAAAGGCCCCTAATGTACCAACAACCGAACAATCCACCCCCATTTCCATCTCAAGGTCCCAGTTCTTCTAGCAATGATATGGGTAAAATTGAAATGATGTTCGAATAGATGATGAATAAGAATGCGGACTCGGATGCTCAGTTGGCTTCCAAAATACCTCTATTAGGAACTTGGAGGTGCAGTTAGGCCAAATCTCACAGTCTTTAAATACTCACCCTAGGGGTGCACTACCAAGTGATACAGTAGAGAACCCGAAGGGTGGGAACAATCATGTTATGGAGGTAACAACAAGAAGTGGGAGAGGCGGTGATGTGCATGCCTCCAAACAAAAGCAGATTGTGGATGATGATGTTGAGTTGCAAGAAGATGAAGTTCCTTTGGTGGTTGAAAATGTGATTGATGAAAATGTAAATGAAGAAGTGAGGATTGATATTCAAGATGTAGAGGTGGAAACTCAAAATGATGTGAACCCGTCTAGGGAACACATAATAGACATGCCGGAGCCGGTTGTGCCTAAAGCCAAGGTTCCTTTGCCAAGGCCACCTCCACCTTATCCTCAAAGGCTCGCGAAGTAGAAAAATGAACATCAATTTAAAAATTTCATGTGACATAATGAAGAGCTTATCCATCAATGTGCCTTTGGTGGAGGCTCTTGAACAAATGTCGGGCTATGCTAAATTTATGAAGGACTTGGTAACAAAGAAGCGGTCTATGGATTATGAAACTATAAAGATGACTCACCAAGTTAGTGCAATAGTGCATTCAATGGCCCTGAAGCTTGAAGATCCCGGTGCTTTCACCATTCCATGCAGCATTGGGAGTGCGGATTTTGCTAAATCTCTATGTGATTTGGGGGCTAGTATCAATTTGATGCCCTATTCAGTTTTCAAGAGTATTGGGCAGCCAAGGCCAACTTCCATGAGATTACAAATGGCAAATAGAACGATGAAGAGACCATTGGGTATTATTGACGATGTGTTTGTCCGGGTGGACAAATTTATCTTGCAAGCTGACTTTGTGATCTTGGACTACGAGGTGGACTATGAAGTTCCTGTCATATTGGGAAGACCTTTCCTAGCTACGGGGAAGGCCTTAATTAATGTGGAAGCAAGGGAACTCACCTTCCGAGTGGGTGATGAAAAGGTGGTCTTTCATGTGTGCAAATCAATGAAGCAGCCCAACAGTACCAAGGTGTGCTCTTTTGTGGACCTCGTCATAGCAGTGATAATTGATGACACCAATACAATGATCAACGTGGAGGACCCATTGGAGGCCGTATTGTTGAATCTTGATGTCAATGAGGATGCAAGCCGAGTGGAGTGCGTGAATGTTTTACATGGAATGGGCTCTTACTCTTATAAGCCTAGGAAATTATCTTTGGATATCGAGAATAGAAAGACTCCACCAACAAAACCTTCAATCGAGAAGCCTCCGGAGTTGGAGTTGAAACAGCTGCCTCCACACCTTAGGTATGAGTTCTTAGGCTCAAATTCTACTTTGTCATTTATTATTTCTTCTTGCCTTACTAATATGCAGGTTGATGCCACATTGGCGGTGCTTCAAAAGCGGAAAAAGGCAATTGGATGGACTTTAGCTAATATTCAGGGAATAAGCCCCGCATTCTGTATGCACAAGATTATTTTGGAAGATGATGCAAAGACCTCCTTGGAGCATCAAAGGAGGTTGAACGAGGCAATGCAAGACGTTATGAAAAAGGAGGTGATCAAGTGGTTGGATGCCGGGGTTGTGTACCCCATCTCTAATAGCTCTAGGACTTCACCGGTGCAATATGTACCGAAGAAGGGTGGCATGACTGTGGTTACAAATTCACAAATGAGTTGATTCCTACAAGAACTGTTACCGGTTGGAGGGTATGCATGGACTACCGCAAGTTGAATAAAGTGACCCGCAAGGATCACTTTCCTTTGCCTTTTCTTGATCAGATGTTGGATCGACTTGTTGGGCGTGCCTTCAACTGTTTCTTGGATGGGTATTTTAGGTACAACCAAATCTTGATTGCTCCGGAAGATCAGGAGAAGATCACATTCACTTGTCCATATGGCACTTTTGCCTTTTCTAGGACGCCTTTTGGGTTGTGTAATGCACCGGTTATATTTCAGCGGTGTATGATGGCCATTTTCACCGATATGGTGGAAGACATTTTGGAGGTGTTCATGGACGACTTTAGTGTTGTGGGGGATTCATTTGATGAGTGCTTGAAGAATCTTGATAGAGTTTTAGCTCATTGTGAAGAAACCAATCTTGTCCTCAATTGGGAGAAATGCCACTTTATGGTGGAAGAAGGAATAGTTCTTGGGCATAAAATTTCGAAGCATGGTATTGAGGTAGATAAAGCAAAGATCGATGTAATTTCAAGGCTCCCTCCCCCTACATCCGTCAAGGGAGTTTAGAGTTTTCTTGGGCATGCGGGGTTCTACCAGATATTTATCAAAGACTTTTCGAAGGTTGTGAACCCCTTGTGCAAGTTATTGGAAAAAGGTGCTAAATTCGTGTTTGATGAAAAGTGTATGCAAGTCTTTGAAATTCTGAAGCATAAGTTGACCACCACTCCTATCATTGCTGCGTCTAATTGGAGCTTACCCTTTGAGCTCATGTGTGATGCAAGCGATGTTGCGGTTGGGGCGATTTTGGGTCAAAAAGTGAACAAAATGTTTCATCCGGTGTACTATGCGAGCAAGACAATGAATGATGCTCATGTGAACTGTATCTTATGGGTGCTATTGTGTTCGCAATGGAAATATTCCGGCTGTATCTTATGGGTGCTAAGGTTATTATTCATACCGACCATGTCGCAATCCGGTAATTGATAACGAAGAAGGATTCCAAAGCTAGACTGATGCGATGGGTCTTGTTACTTCAAGAGTTTGATTTGGAGATTGTGGACCGGAAGGGTAGTGAGAACCAAGTGGCGGACACTTTGTCTCGCTTGGAGGAGGAGGGGAGTCCTCGTGACGGCCTAGAGATCAATGATTCATTTTCCGACGAACAACTCCTTTCGGTGTCGATGAATGATATGCCATGGTTTGCCGATGTTGCTAATTTCCTTGTGACTGGTATAATCTCGTGTGAGCTCTCTTCTAACCAAAGGAAGAAGCTCAAGCGGGATAGTTTGGATTATTATTGGGATGAGCCATACTTGTTCAAGATTTGCACAGATGGTGTGATCCGAAGGTGTGTCCCGAAGGAAGAGCAATTGAGTATCTTGGAGGCTTGTCATTCCTCTCCCTATGTTGGCCATCATGGCGGGGCGATGATGGCCTCCAAAGTTCTTAGTTGTGGGTTTTATTGGCCAAATTTGTACAACGATGCAACTGAACTTGTGAAGAGGTGTGATGAATATCAAAGAGCGGGTGGAATTTCGAAGAAAGATGAGATGCCTCTCAATACCATCCTTGAGGTTGATATTTTTGATGTACGGGGCATTGATTTTATGGGCTCGTTTGTTAACTCGTATGGGAACACATACATTCTTGTGGCGGTGGACTATGTTTCAAAGTGGGTTGAAGCCGTGGTGTTTCCCAACAATGAGGCCCGTAGTGTTGTTGCATTTCTCAAGAAGAGCATTTTTACAAGGTTTGGCACTCCTCGTACAATCATAAGTGATGGGGGGTCTCATTTTTGCAATAGAGCTTTTGACACTTTACTTTCAAAGTGTGGTGTCAATCACAAAGTTTCTACTCCCTATCATCCTCAAGCAAGTGGTCAAGTTGAAGTCTCCAACAGGGAAATCAAAAGCATATTGTAAAAGACGGTCAATGCAAATAAGACTGATTGGTTAAAGAAGTTGGATGACGCTCTATGGGCTTATAGGACTGCTTACAAGACTCTGATTGGTATGTCTCTGTATCGGTTTGTGTTTGGGAAAGCTTTCCATCTACCGGTTGAGTTAGAGCACAAGGCCATGTGGGCTTTGAGGAAGCTAAATATTGAATGGGATGTTGCAGCTAATCTTCGTGTGGAACAGCTTAATGAACTTGATGAATTCTGATTCCATGTCTACTCCAGTTCGTCCTTGTACAAGGACAAGATGAAGTACCTTCATGATAAATATGCTCGTAGCAAGGAGTTCAAAGTGGGAGATTTGGTTATCTTGTTCAACTCCCGATTACGTCTATTTCCAGAAAAGCTCAAGTCAAAATGGAGTGGACCTTTTGAAGTGGTGTGTGTGACCCCGTTTGGTGCTCTTGATTTAAAGAACAAAAATGGTGAAGTTTTCAGAGTGAATGGGCATAGGGTCAAGCACTACTTGGGAAAATTGATGACAGCCACGTTGTGGCACTTCTTCATCTCAAATGATGTCATGGTAACCTGCGTCGTGCCGCGACATTAAATCAGGTGCTTCTTGGGAGGCAACCCGTGTGTTTTTCTTCTTGTTTTTATTTGATTTTCATTATACTATAGGATTGATTTTTAGATTAACTAGTTGTGAGATGCTACAGGATTGTGTTGATGCAGTGCAGGACATAGTGGAAAAAGTGTTCAGGTCTCTGAAGTTGTCAATGCAGTCACACTACATTCAGTGTGGACCACACTGGTGGAGGATGAAATATCGACCTCTCTGAAGTTTGCCACTGCGGCCGCACTATATTTTGTGCGGTCCGCGGTGGACCACTGCGGCCGTATGACATTTTGTGCGGACCACAATGAGTTGCCTTCTCAAACTTAAATCAAGCTATGTGGTGCGGACCGTAGTCGATTCTGTGCGGTCTGCATTGGTTGAAAATGATGAAATAATGAGGTAAAGGCTCTAAACAACCAGGCAGAGGAGAATCCTCCCGGGGAGGGAAATAAAAAATGGTAAGATTGACTGTTCAAGCCCGGCAAAACATTTAAAAACATGAGGAAGATGATTAAAGCTGCTGATAGGGCCATTGACATATCTAGGAGTGAGTACGAGCCCTCCTGGGAGATATCTTCAGACTCAATCCCAGAGTACATCCTTGACTGGCCGAGAGAAATAGACTAAGAGACAATCCCCCCACTTCCCTCGCTGCCCAAGCGTCAATAAATGTATCTTCTAGGTTGTCTGAGGGCTCAGCTGAAGGCGGTGAGGATGAATACTCCACCTCTCCCACAGCTTCATTATCCGGAGAGGGTACAGTAGGAGATGATAAGGAAGTAGGAGGAGAAGGAGAAGTAGGAGAAGGGGGTGAATCTCAGGTTGGCAGGGTTGCGAGAACTAGGAAATTGGAGGTGTGGCAAGACTGATTTGTCAGTGAGGTAGCTTATCACAAGTTTAGGGAATGGTGGTCGGTGAGGAAATTAATCCAGGAGAGGAGCTTTGTGGATAGGGACTTACTGCCTCACAACCCCAATGTGAGGAGGCAGTTTAGGGAGAGAGTTGGCTGGGAGTATTTCTTGAACAACTATGAGGATGCAAACGAGCACCTAGTCAAGGAAGTTTATACCAATGTTGCCCACGTCAAAAAGGGCACAAAAGTGACCAAGGTGCGAAATCTGAAGGTGCTTTTTGACGGGAAAACAATAAATGATTACCTCGATTTTGATGAGGGGGATGAGGAACTGTATATGGAAAAGATAGAATTGGGTGAGGAAGTCCGTCCCTGGTTGGCACAGTATCTGGCAATCCCAGGTACCACCCCCGATTGGCTAAATGCGGGAGTGAAAATTTTGAGAAGTCTGAATTTCGAAGCCAAGGGGTGGGAAATATTTGTGTTCAGCAGATTGGACCCCACTACTCATGACAACTCCCTCCCTCTTTATCGGGCAGTTTTGGTGGCATCGATTGTGAGCACGTGATTTTTGTTTCGCACGACAATCGCTCCAAAAAGAAATAAAAAATAACAATTGGCCCTGTTGTACAATTTTTGGATTTCTGTGCGGCACCTTGTTGATTTATTTGTGACTTCGGCCCGTTTTTATTTATTTACTTTATTAAAACAAAATTCAAAAAATATGTGTCCTGCATAATTCGAACCGTAATCCGGTCGTTAAATAGAAAATCATGAATAGGCATCTTCGTCCGTGATTTTATTTTGTTTGACTTTACCTGTTTTGAAATATTTTAGTGTGTGTGCAAATAATTGTATTGAGTGTGTATTTGATTTTAATTTGATTTTTTGGCTTAGTTTTGTTTTAAAATAAATAAGAATAAAAAGAAATAAAAAAATAAAAATAAATAAAGGACCTCTTCCCTTTCGGACTTGGGCCAATTTTAACAAAATTGGCCCAAACGAACAGCCCAAAACCCAGGCCTGCCCGGTCCAGACCACCTGATGCCCAGAGAATCCAAACGACGTCGTTTTGGTACAGGTTGATCTGGGCCGTTGATCTAAAATTGATCAACGGCCAAGATCAATCCCCCGTAACCCACCAACAAACCCGACCCGTCTCACCCGGACCGACCCCAAACCTTTATCCTTGAAACGACGTCGTCCCTGTTTAGCCAAAGGATCCTGGCCCTTCATCTCATCTCATCCAACGGCCAGGATCCATTTGCTCACTAACTATATAAACTCCTAACACTACCCTGCCCCCCTATCCAAACCCCAGCCTTCATCGTCTTCACCATAATCCCCAAACCCTAGAGCCGCCCCTGTACCCCTCACCATGAAAACTGGCGGCACGGACGCCGGTGACCTCGCCCCTAACACCATAGAACCCCCATGCCATCCTGAACCCAAATCTACCAACCACACACTTCGAATCCTATCCCACCTTCTCGAATCTTCATTTGAAGATTCGAGTCGGAACCTAATCTACACCGATCTGCCTTAAACTCATACCAGACACCCCCCAGACACCCCTCGTGACCAAACCATACTTGGTTTGGTCCGAATATAACCAGGGAAGCACGAATATTAGATCTGAGTTTCGAAACCACAAGGTCCCTCGTCACTGGTTCAAACCGGTTCAAACCGAAGAGGTTAAGGTCTGATGGACTTTAATCAAAGTGTTTCTCATTTGAGAAACACTTTGATTAAAGTCCATTCAGCCTTAAGAAAAGTTTGTCCAAATCCGAGTTCAAACTGTTAACTTTTCAAGTTTTAAGGTAAGTCTGCTTTCTTTCCTTTATTTGTTTTAGTCCGTGTGATTGTTTAAAAGTCTGTTCATATTTGTTTTGATTTTATCAACTTTTGTTTGTCCACTTCACTTAAACCTCTGTGTTTGTCTAAATCCCCCCTCCTATTCTGATAAGGCATGTGTATTGGTTGTGTTTCGAGTTTGGACTGACTAGCTAACTCCTCGAGTGCATTTCTGCTTAGTCAGTATAATTCAAACCATGTATCGATATTGTTTAAATGTTTGATTTTTGGCTACGATTGTGTATGTTAATGCTAATATAGTCGAGTCGACATGTGTCGTCAATTAGTTTCAACTGTCCGAACAATAACAAACCAACTTGCTTCTGTTGAACATTTGCCTGAATCAATTAAGAACCAAGTCCTGTTACTTATAGTCGTGAATATGATTTCAGAAACCTAAGGCTTGGTCTGTAACTGAAATCTGAGTTGGTGGCATGTGCACTTGTGCACAGCATGTGCATTGTGCACAGCCTGTTTTTCTGCATAAGAAGGCTTTTAAGTTTTAAACAATTTGACAGCATATGCTGTCAGATATATTCTACTGCCCATACCTTGCTTTAAGTTTAAAAAGTGTTAAACCTTTTAAAAGTAAGTCTGCCAGGGAATGTTGATGGGGTTTAATACTTAATTAGCTAAAGTTGGAACTGAAAATGGAAGGCACATGGGAGGGGTACTGTGATATTCTAAACAGGCTGTTAAAAGGGGTAGTGTTAAGGCTTATAAAAGGGGGGGCAGACATCTAACTAAAGGAGGAGGAGAATGAGAGGTTAGAGAACCCTGAATATTTAGAGGAGAAACACATACACTGGGAGATAGACACAGACCCAGAGAATTAGAGGGGAGAAGACAGAGATATACAGAGGATTGGAGAGATAGGCAGATTTAAGAGAAAGAAAGAGAGATAGAGACTGAACCTTGAAAGCTGAAAAAGAAAAACACACACACGGGGAGGAGTTTTGAAAGAGAAAGCTTGAAATACATACAAAGAGATACAGACAGAAGAGAAATACATACACTGTGAGGATAGAAAAGAAAAAGAGAGAGTTGACAGAAATAGAAAGAGAGCAAGAAAGAGATAAAACAGATTAGGAAATCAGAAACTTGGTCTTGTTTGTCTGAAGCTCATCTATTGTCAATACGTTAGGCAGTGTTGCTTCTTCTAAATTTCAATCGAGATTGTTGTTAGTGTTTGTTGCATTTGGTATATCCCGGAATTGGATTGTCTGGAGTATTGTTGCCATCACACTGTGTGCTGTTTCATTTGGCTTTCTCTTCTTCAACTCTAGTTCCACCTCGCAATAGAATCCTTTCTGTTGTGCTGTTCTGATTGCTGCTGCTATTCTGCTTACTGTTGCTGCTGCATTTCTGCCCTGCTGCTACTGCTAGTTCTGTTTCTTGCTGCTGCTGATTTCCCCATCTTTTTCTTCTTCTCCTTTGCATTTTCAGTGTTTCCAGGTACACATTTCAAATCCAACTTTGGTGTTAACTGTAACAATTCAAAAGCATGAAATGAAAGGAGTTCTTGAAGAAGATTTAGATATCTGTTTTGTAATGCTTGTGATATACTGACTTCAGTTGTATAAATTGATTAGTGTGATTCAGTAATGAAAGATTAGTTAGATAATAATCAATCAAGTTTAGCCTCTTGCATCTTAGTTTATAGTTGTTTGCTAGTACAAAATGTAATGATACAATACATAGAAGGCATGGAGAATTAGTATAGATTTTTGACTGGATTCCCGTTTAACTGAATGACATGCATAGAATAGAATATTTCCACCTTACACAAATGTTCCTTGTTCATTTTAGTTTTTCTTTTATCATAACTCGCTAGGCAGCATATAGAAGCGCATTCACACCTCCGCAAGTAACGAGATATAGTGGTTAATTCCCTTAAATTCAGCTTCAATAAGTCTAGTTAAATTCAATTCAAGGAACGTTAGGACGCAAGTATAACATTGGGTCAATCTCGAACGTAATTTCTTTTGTCCGATTGAAGTATGTTTCACAAGTTATGACATCCCTCCATTTTGTAAACAATTAATCAGAAATTGATAAGAATCCGGATTAGGCAAAAGCATATAGTTAAATTAGCATGTTCCTTTTCTCTTAGTTTTAGGGACAAACGTAACAGAAATGTAGTCGCTTTAGGATACCCTTCTAAAATAATGAGACGAGCCTCGCCAAATAAAAATGCAAATTGCGGGGCCCTCAATCAACAACTAATCATAATATTTAGAATTCAGGCTAGGCCGTTTAGTGAATCTCATGGCCTTCTCAAAAATAATAACGTGTTAGACTCTTTAGGAGCGACTTAATTAAATCATATTCTTAAATTCGGGTGCACATTGATGTGACCCAAATTCAAATCTCAACGGAGTCGAAATGTGTTAACAACTACGGGTGCATTGATTGTGACGTGGTTCGAGATGCATTTTCACGACGTTGTAATTCTATAAAAATAAATGATAATAATAAAAGCGGCTTAAACTTAATAAAAGCACATAAGTCACAACATGTATTTAAATCAGATATTTAGCCATTATAACAATTTAAGCGACCGTGCTAGAACCACGGGATTCGAGGGTGCCTAACACCTTCCCTCGGGTCAACAGAATTCCTTACTTAGAATTTCTGGTTCGCAGACTTCATTTGGAAAAGTCGAAAATTTCCTCGATTTGGGATTCAAGATAAACCGGTGACTTGGGACACCAAAAACCAAACCTTTCCCAAGTGGCGACTCTGAATTAAATAAATAATCCCATTTCGAATATTGTCACTTAAATTGGAAAAACTTCCTCGCGCATTTAACCCCTCGGGGCGGGCGCGCAAAAAGGAGGTGTGACAGCTCTGGCGACTCCGCTGGGGACCGAACCCAGAATCTCTGGTTCAGGGTTCAAGAATTCGAGCTTAGAATAATTGTTATATTTGGCTTTATTATCTGATATTTATTACATGTTTTGATATAACGTGCTGAATGTTGTTTTTTACCGCTTTGATATTATCTGAATTGTATATAAACGGTGCCGAAACCCTTCTCTTCTTACCTCCGGGGAGAAGCTCGCTGGTCGAGACTCCCTATTCTGTTAGTGTCAATACCTGAAATAAGAAAGAGGTCGGACAAGTTACAAAGCCGGACGATCTCGCGGGTCCCCGGTACGTAGCCCCCTCCTCGACTCGAGTTGTCCGCTCGGGTACACAGTCTAGAACAAATACCCAGGTTACGAACCTAGAATAACTTGACTTCATGCCGGATCCCTAGTAGGAACGCTTATTTGCATCATGTTGCATTTGACTTAGGGGACTCAACACAGGGGTTGGGTCCGTCTAGGACTAGCGACCTGAAATGAAAAGACCATCCTGTTGCATCCTATTTGTTTCCGCGCATTTAATTGTCTCGGACATGCATGCTGCCTGACTTTGGAGTATTTGAAAATATATATATAAAAAAAATATATCAGTGTATAGGACTAATTTTCTACTTTGAAAAATAGCAATGCCCAATTACTGTCAAAACTCTGCCGAAATTTTGCGATAATAAAAAGGGAAAATGTTTTTTCTTCAATAATTTGCTTTATTAAGAAAAAGAAAAAACAAAAAGATAGAAAAAATAGTCTTTTATTTTTGGAAAGTTGTTCGTTGAAAAGGAAAGAATTTTGTTCTAAAATAATTCGGTTAATTTGCCCGAACTACGCGGGTCTGATTCTCACCGGATGTGAGATACGTAGGCAAACCTCATCGGTTCCGGCCCCAATTTTTAAAAATCCAAAAAAAATATATTTTTCTTTAGTTCTTTCTTTATAAATGTTTCTTTAGAAAATACAAAAAAAAATAATAATAATATAGAAGTGTTCTTTAAATTCAAATAAAAAAAATAAAAAAAAAATAAATAGTCTCCTTCTTTCTGAAGTCTTTCATATGAAAAATGAAATAAGAATTAAAAATCAGCAACAAAAATCCAAAAAATACTCTTTTCTTTTTAGCCTTTCTTTTGTAAATGTCCATAAAAAATAAATATTTGAAAAATTAATTCCAAAAAATATTTTCGCTTTTCTTTAAAAGTGCTTTTGTAAATAAATAAAAACTCAGAAATTCCACATCATTTTCTTAAAAGTCCCTCTTTCAAAATTTAAGAGGCAACATCATATACATTCTTTCTTCCGTAGAAAAGGTAAAACAAACAAAAAAAATCAACCAAACACATTTTCTTTTTGTTTAAAAAAAAATATAATAAAGAAAAAAAAAACATTTCCAAAGTTCAAGGCAAAAGCAAATAAATTTTTAGAAGTCTTTCTTTAAAAAAAAAATAAAACAAAAATCAAAATAAACAAAATTTTCTTTCTTCTTTTAAAGTATTCCTTTCAAAAATTCCAAAAAAAAAAAAAAATTGAATAAGTAAATAAACAAAGAATAGCCAAATCTTTTGAGCCCTATGCTAAATGAGCACTTGCTTCTTTATTTTTGTTAGTTTCGAACTACGTAATGATCTGATTCACGTAGGCATCGTGATACGTAGGCAAACCTCATTGGATCCGGTCGCATTTCTTTTACTGCAAAATAAAAAAAAAACACATAAAAGAAAAACAAAAGAGAAAAAGAAAAAAAAAAAGAAAAAAAAACTAATAAAACGCCGGAATGACGCATGCTCTCGCAGCGAACATATAGTAATCCACTTAACTGTATAGGTGCATCATGCCCGACGTGAGATTAACTATCTGTTATTTGCTACAAATTAACCGTGCGTTTGTCGTTGAGCATATTTCCAGGGTTTTTGGAAAGACGGTTGGCTTGGTGAAAGTCTGGCCTCGCACTCGTACTTCACGAGGTCAAGGAGAAGTGTTCAACTACCTGTTGTTAGGACCAGAAGCAGTACTCACACTTACTTCACCAGGTCAAAAGGAAGTGTGGAAATGTCTTCAGAAATTCCATCGCAAACAATCCCGGTTTCCGAGGAAAGCTCGATCTCAGCCGTCCTCACACCTGAATCTGCAACTGCGGAGGAAAATAGAATCCTACGGCTCCGCATGCTGGAAATGCTGGATGACTGGAATAATGGGAAAGAGCCGCCAAGTGTCGTCCCCGGATTCCCTGAATTATTCTCCAGGTCAAGTGGGACTTCAAATGTTCCCATAAATTATCCTGCTACCCCATTTGGGTACCCGGCCACCTCAGCCTTCTCTACTGGATCGCCTTCTGACCCTCATCCCCGAATGTCAGCCACCGATGCAAGCATGAACATCTTTATTGCATCGCCTTGCCCGATTACGGCACAGCCTACCACGTACAAGCCAAGCTTTGACTCATCCTCTTTTACATTCCAAGCACCATTGTTCTCAATGGAACCAACTAGATTTGCTACCAGCACTAATCCTCTACCGCCTCAGTGCGAGCATGCACCCAGGCAGGATCAGAGCCCCAGGATTGCAGAACAAAGTGAGATTGCCAAGAGAATGAGAAGCCTTGAACAAAGTTTGAAAAATATGCAAGGATTGAGCGGACAGAAGAGCGTCTCTTACGCCGACCTATGCATGTTCCCTCACGTGCACCTGCCAGCGGGTTTCAAGACCCCAAAGTTCGAGAAATACGATGGGCACGGTGACCCCATTGCACATCTTAAAAAATACTGCAATCAATTGCGGGGAGCCGGCGGAAAAGAAGAACTGCTAATGGCATATTTTGGAGAAAGTTTGGTGGGAGTCGCTTCGGAATGGTATATGGACCAGGACATATCTCGCTGGCATATATAGGATGATCTTGCCAGAGACTTCGTAGGGCAGTTTCAATATAATATTGACATCGCACCAGACAGAAATGCTTTGTCAAACTTAAAGAAGAAACCCGCGGAAAGTTTCAGAGAATACGCCATCAAATGGCGTGAGCAAGCGTCGAGGGTAAAACCTTCCATGGACGAGATAGAGATGGTCACTACTTTTCTCCAGGCTCAAGAGTCCGACTATTTCCAAAACATGATGTCGGCCATGGGAAAGCCTTTGCAGAAGCGATTAAGATTGGAGAAATGGTGGAGAACGGTTTGAAAACGGGAAGAATTTTGAGTCAGGAAGCCATAAGGGCAACCTCCCAAGCCGTCCAAAGCGGGTCTGGAGGAATGGCAAGAGGGAAGAAAAAAGAGGAAACATCCATGGCAGTGTCAGAGGTGGGAGAATATCATAATCTCGGGCTTTGTCCTTCGGAAAGAACCTCGCAACATTATTTCCCCCACCAAAATGCGACCTACGCTCCTCAGCCCTACATGGTCATGAGCACCCAGCCTTATATCCAGCGGACACAACCAGTCGATCGGGGGCAGGCCCCACATCCTAGGAATCAACCTCCTCACCGAAACCACTACAATCCTCGACCTCCTCAAAATAATTTCCGTCCTCGGGAACCACCCAGGAGACCCAACTACACACCAATCGATGAACCCTATTCCACCCTATTCCCTAAGCTTGTCCAAATGAATTTGTTGCGGCCCATACCACCGAACGGGCAGAACCCGGGGTCACCATCATATCAGCGGGGTGTCAGATGTGCATACCATTCAGGGTTAGAAGGGCACGACACCAACGACTGTTGGACATTGAAACAAGCTTTGGAGAATCTGTTAGACCAAAGGAAGATTGTGTTGAGAGACGAGGATATCCCAAATGTGACCAATAATCCGTTGCCCGCCCACGACAACGGGCCGATAGTTGGGATGATTTGTGAAGACGAGGAAGTCGATCTGGCACTGAAAGCCATAATTGTTATTTCTGATACAGAAAATGGACCCAGGGTAACTCCGGAACAAGAAAAAGGAATAAGTGATGTATTCAAGCAGGCCTTCATGGTATGGGGGACGGTCAAAACACCTCGGCCGAACGAGCCAGTGTTTGTCGGACGCATACCACAGGAGCCAAAAATACAACAAAGAGGAAGATGATAAGGTGTCCCCGCTCGACGAGAGTGAGGAAATATGTGAAGCAACAAGGGAAAAGCTATGCGAAATACACATGGTCCAGCCAGGAGAGGGCACTAGCACCGTTGAAGTATCGTACATGGGGCCAAGCACCAAGCTTCAAAACTAGAAGGGTACACCATTCTTGATCAAACGGAAGTCCTAATGAACCTGTCTTGCCACTTTCTCTGCATCACGAGTAACCCCCGAGGATGACTCAGATGTTTTTCTTCAGTTTCATGTTTTAAATTTCCTGAATGTCGACCTTTTTCCCTATCTTCCCCAAAATGCCAAGAAATGAAATCATGCTTGATTACTCACTTTCTTCTTCTATGTCTTCTTTTGTGTTCTCTTCAATTCTGATAAATGCAGCTTTCAATAACATGACATGTTTGCGGACTTCATGCCCGGATCACGAGAACTCCAATCAGACTTCAAATAATGAGTCAAAATTTGAGATATAAAGAATTTGAAAAGTAAGAACAACTAAAGAAAATTGGTTCATGGTTTGGAAAATGTCCGTCACTAAAGCAGAGTTTGAGAGCAGTAAATGGGTTTAGACCCGTACAGAATGATAACCTTAATAACTGCGGTTTGTCACGAGCAATTATACCCGGAAAGAATGGTCCAATACGTCATTGAAGAACGTTACCAAATGGAGCATTTGTATCTGGGCGACGTCGAAAGAAACGACGTCAACCTTGCTTGGAAAGCAGGTGCAACAATATGTCTAAATCACCCTGGCGACATATTTGCTCAGTTTGAGATGACGAAGGCTTTCATTCACGCTACCCAAACACTATCAACCCTTTGCAAAACCCATTTGAGCTGGTTACTCTTCTTTGATTACCCTCTTTGGAACCTGAAAATATTGTTGAAAATAAAGTGAAAAAAAACAAAACAAAAAAAAAACAAAACAAAAAAAAAACAAAACAAAAACAAAACAAAAACAGAAACAAAAACAAAAAAAAAATCCAAAAAAACAAAAGTGTGCCTGAACTACGTTTGACTTGATTCCGAAAGGATACGTAGGCAACCTCTCCTTGGGGTTCAGTCACACCAACAATAAAATCCAGGAATTCCCCCCGAAAAGTAAAAAATGGGCAGAAGATATAATAATTCAGCAATAATCCCACCCAAAAAGGTTCCAAAGTTGTAGTTCAATCCAAATTCTTTTCAGCCCAAACCTTTTTAAGTCCTTCTGATCAATCAGCAAAGTATTTCAAAATAGGAAGATGGAATTATTTGGACCCGGTACAACAAAATGAGGGGAATAAAGATGAGAGAGTCTTGTCGGTGAAAACCTTTGGGCACCATGAGGCGACGCGAGAAGAGAAATTGAAAATGAGAGAGTTTGTTTAGTAAAAACTCACAAAGAGTACTAGCAGGCGACAGCAAAAAGAGAAATGAGAGAGGTCGACTAGCGAGAACCCGCAAAGGGCGTTGTCGGCCAAAAAGATGATTCCACCGCAAGAAAAGTCCCGGCAAGGTTCCCGGGTGGTGAAAACATTAGATCTGTTTTGATTCATAAGGAAATGCAAGTTCTCGGAGGTCGGGCATCCAGTCCAAAAGGCAGGTCATGTCAGTTGAAGCCAGCATACACTCCAGATAAGTCCTTCTTTTCTCCCCGAAAGGGGCATTTCTCTTTAAACTCATATATTCTCCCTTACATAGTTTTCTTTGAGTTCTTCTTGATTTAACTCTTAATTCCGTAATAATCGCAAAGAAAGGTGGCAGGACCAGTTTTTATAGGGCTCCGTTTGGCAAGAGTCAAATAAATGTACGACCTCAGTGGCGCGTCAGTCCCATCCCGATTGGCCATGGTAGTTGGTTTGTTTCCAAAACCGACAAATCCCCACAGGGTATCCCTCGTTACAAATCCACATGGAGTCTCCCCTTGTACAATTCCCCAAAGAAGTCCACCCCAGCACATCCCCAGCAAGTTTGTTACAAAAAAAAAAAAAAAAAAAAAAAAAGCAATTGGAACAAATCCCCACAGGGTTTCTCTTGTACAAATCCCCACAGAGTCTCCCTGATAAAATCCCGCCAAAATCCCCAAGCAGAACGGGACGGAAAAACCAAAGCCTTGTAAGGCAAATCATCACAAAATCTGGAAACGCAAGTCTGAGTAGTCCAAAGGGTTTCACATGTAAATCTAACCAATGGCAGAGTTTCTCAACAAGATTTAGGCTAAAACAAAGCAATTGGAACAGTCAAGGTCCCCAGACCAACCGCCGTCTTCAAAACTGACAATTTTTCTTTGTTTAGGAAATTGAGACAGGTGCGGCCCAAAGCAGCCATGCAAGAAGCAAGTGTAGCCTAAAAGAAATAGAACACGCAAGCGTTGAAACAGCCTTGCAGCGGGAAAACGACCAAAGGTAAGTTTCCCGAAATTTTTCGTGCATTTTGATAAATATAAGGGGGTCAACCAAAGAAAAGAAAGAAGACAAGAAATAAAAATGAACATCCCAAATGAAAAACAAATCATGGTAGCGTAGGACCTCATAACCCGGCATAACCCGATGAATCTTCCCGGCATAACCCGATGAATCTTCCCGGCATAACCCGATGAATCCTCCCGGCATAACCCGATGAATCCTCTCGGCATAACCCGATGAATCTTCCCGGCATAACCCGATGAATCTTTCCGGTATAACCCGATGAATCTTCCCGGCATAACCCGATGAATCCTCCCGGCATAACCCGATGAATCTTTTCGGCATAACCCGATAAACTGCCCGGCATAACCCGATGAATCTTCCCGGCATAACCCGATGAATCCTCTCGGCATAACCCGATGAATCTTCCCGGCATAACCCGATGAATCTTCCCGGCATAACCCGATGAATCCTCCCGGCATAACCCGATGAATCCTCTCGGCATAACCCGATGAATCTTCCCGGCATAACCCGATGAATCTTGCCGGTATAACCCGATGAATCCTCCCGGCATAACCCGATGAATCTTTTCGGCATAACCCGATAAACTGCCCGGCATAACCCGATGAATCTTCCCGGCATAACCCGATGAATCCTCTCGGCATAACCCAATGAATCTTCCCGGCATAACCCGATGAATCCTCCCGGCATAACCTGATGAATCCTCTCGGCATAACCCGATGAATCTTCCCGGCATAACCCGATGAATCTTTCCGGCATAACCCGGTGAATCTTCCCGGCATAACCCGATGAAACTCCCCGGCATAACCCGATGAATCCTCCCAGCATAACTCAATGAATCTTTTCGGCATAACCCGAGAACTTTTTTTACTTCAATCAGCATTAGGGTTTTAAACTCTAAACTGAATTTTTCCTTTTAGTCGGCATTAGGGTTTTAAACCTTAAACTGAACCTTTTTCCATTCAGCCAGCATTAGGGTTCTAAACCCTAAACTGAGCTTTTCCATGCAATCAGCATTAGGGTTTTAAACCCTAAACTGAATTTTCCTTTTAGTCAGCATTAGGGTTTTAAACCCTAAACTGAATTCTTCCTTTGTTCGGCGTTAGGATTTTAAACCCCAAACCGAACCTTTCCCCAGCTAGCCGGTGTTAGGGCTCCAACCCTGAACTGAGCATGCATATCCTCTTTCATCAATTTTATGAACTTCCTGGTGAATAATTTAACGAAATTTTCTAGTGAAACTGGGGCAGAAAATTTCGTTCGTTTGTTTTTTTTTCCCGCAGGTCTAACCTCGAGCCACACGGATCGAAATGACCCACGAGATGAGTCTCAACTCAGAATCAAAGAAGAAAAAGACAAAAGAAGACATCCAGAGATATCAGAGTGAATGGAGAGCAGATTGACTCCAACATTTGACTAAGGTCCTAAACCCTGCCAATTGCGTCTCACTCAGTATCCCAGAGGTTAAACAAGTCGCCGCAACTCGCAAGCATCAAGATTCAGATCGGAGTCTACAAGCAGAATCAGCTAAGACCCAAGATCAAGTCGTAAAAGAATCATAGATAGGAATCTTGTAACTAGCAGTTGACATACATATAAGTAGTTAGTTCAGTTTCTAATTTTCGTTTGGTTGTAATAAGGCGGTCAGTGACGCGGCAGTGACAACAGCAACAGCAGTAGCAGCAAGCATTGCAATCCCATGGTAGTCCCAGCTACCAAAACTTCTCGAACTACATTGACCTGATTCCTGTTTAGCCCAGGATATGTAGGAAATCTTTGAAGCAAGATTCGGTCAGATCTTTCAAAAAAAATGCTTCATACGGAGTGGTCTATAGGCAAAAATCGCTCATACACGCTCACTTTATCTTTGCACGAAAACCCTTCGTGTTTCCGAACAAAGAGGGCAGCTGTGAGCACGTGATTTTTGTTTCGCACGACAATCGCTCCAAAAAGAAATAAAAAATAACAATTGGCCCTGTTGTACAATTTTTGGATTTCTGTGCGGCACCTTGTTGATTTATTTGTGACTTCGGCCCGTTTTTATTTATTTACTTTATTAAAACAAAATTCAAAAAATATGTGTCCTGCATAATTCGAACCGTAATCCGGTCGTTAAATAGAAAATCATGAATAGGCATCTTCGTGCGTGATTTTATTTTGTTTGACTTTACCTGTTTTGAAATATTTTAGTGTGTGTGCAAATAATTGTATTGAGTGTGTATTTGATTTTAATTTGATTTTTTGGCTTAGTTTTGTTTTAAAATAAATAAGAATAAAAAGAAATAAAAAAATAAAAATAAATAAAGGACCCCTTCCCTTCCGGACTTGGGCCAATTTTAACAAAATTGGCCCAAACGAACAGCCCAAAACCCAGGCCTGCCCGGTCCAGACCACCTGATGCCCAGAGAATCCAAACGACGTCGTTTTGGTACAGGTTGATCTGGGCCGTTGATCTAAAATTGATCAACGGCCAAGATCAATCCCCCGTAACCCACCAACAAACCCGACCCGTCTCACCCGGACCGACCCCAAACCTTTATCCTTGAAACGACGTCGTCCCTGTTTAGCCAAAGGATCCTGGCCCTTCATCTCATCTCATCCAACGGCCAGGATCCATTTGCTCACTAACTATATAAACTCCTAACACTACCCTGCCCCCCCTATCCAAACCCCAGCCTTCATCGTCTTCACCATAATCCCCAAACCCTAGAGCCGCCCCTGTACCCCTCACCATGAAAACTGGCGGCACGGACGCCGGTGACCTCGCCCCTAACACCATAGAACCCCCATGCCATCCTGAACCCAAATCTACCAACCACACACTTCGAATCCTATCCCACCTTCTCGAATCTTCATTTGAAGATTCGAGTCGGAACCTAATCTACACCGATCTGCCTTAAACTCATACCAGACACCCCCCAGACACCCCTCGTGACCAAACCATACTTGGTTTGGTCCGAATATAACCAGGGAAGCACGAATATTAGATCTGAGTTTCGAAACCACAAGGTCCCTCGTCACTGGTTCAAACCGGTTCAAACCGAAGAGGTTAAGGTCTGATGGACTTTAATCAAAGTGTTTCTCATTTGAGAAACACTTCGATTAAAGTCCATTCAGCCTTAAGAAAAGTTTGTCCAAATCCGAGTTCAAACTGTTAACTTTTCAAGTTTTAAGGTAAGTCTGCTTTCTTTCCTTTATTTGTTTTAGTCCGTGTGATTGTTTAAAAGTCTGTTCATATTTGTTTTGATTTTATCAACTTTTGTTTGTCCACTTCACTTAAACCTCTGTGTTTGTCTAAATCCCCCCTCCTATTCTGATAAGGCATGTGTATTGGTTGTGTTTCGAGTTTGGACTGACTAGCTAACTCCTCGAGTGCATTTCTGCTTAGTCAGTATAATTCAAACCATGTATCGATACTGTTTAAATGTTTGATTTTTGGCTACGATTGTGTATGTTAATGCTAATATAGTCGAGTCGACATGTGTCGTCAATTAGTTTCAACTGTCCGAACAATAACAAACCAACTTGCTTCTGTTGAACATTTGCCTGAATCAATTAAGAACCAAGTCCTGTTACTTATAGTCGTGAATATGATTTCAGAAACCTAAGGCTTGGTCTGTAACTGAAATCTGAGTTGGTGGCATGTGCACTTGTGCACAGCATGTGCATTGTGCACAGCCTGTTTTTCTGCATAAGAAGGCTTTTAAGTTTTAAACAATTTGACAGCATATGCTGTCAGATATATTCTACTGCCCATACCTTGCTTTAAGTTAAAAAGTGTTAAACCTTTTAAAAGTAAGTCTTCCAGGGAATGTTGATGGGGTTTAATACTTAATTAGCTAAAGTTGGAACTGAAAATGGAAGGCACATGGGAGGGGTACTGTGATATTCTAAACAGGCTGTTAAAAGGGGTAGTGTTAAGGCTTATAAAAGGGGGGCAGACATCTAACTAAAGGAGGAGGAGAATGAGAGGTTAGAGAACCCTGAAGATTTAGAGGAGAAACACATACACTGGGAGATAGACACAGACCCAGAGAATTAGAGGGGAGAAGACAGAGATATACAGAGGATTGGAGAGATAGGCAGATTTGAGAGAAAGAAAGGGAGATAGAGACTGAACCTTGAAAGCTGAAAAAGAAAAACACACACACGGGGAGGAGTTTTGAAAGAGAAAGCTTGAAATACATACAAAGAGATACAGACAAAAGAGAAATACATACACTGTGAGGATAGAAAAGAAAAAGAGAGAGTTGACAGAAATAGAAAGAGAGCAAGAAAGAGATAAAACAGATTAGGAAATCAGAAACTTGGTCTTGTTTGTCTGAAGCTCATCTATTGTCAATACGTTAGGCAGTGTTGCTTCTTCTAAATTTCAATCGAGATTGTTGTTAGTGTTTGTTGCATTTGGTATATCCCGGAATTGGATTGTCTGGAGTATTGTTGCCATCACACTGTGTGCTGTTTCATTTGGCTTTCTCTTCTTCAACTCTAGTTCCACCTCGCAATAGAATCCTTTCTGTTGTGCTGTTCTGATTGCTGCTGCTATTCTGCTTACTGTTGCTGCTGCATTTCTGCCCTGCTGCTACTGCTAGTTCTGTTTCTTGCTGCTGCTGATTTCCCCATCTTTTTCTTCTTCTCCTTTGCATTTTCAGTGTTTCCAGGTACACATTTCAAATCCAACTTTGGTGTTAACTGTAACAATTCAAAAGCATGAAATGAAAGGAGTTCTTGAAGAAGATTTAGATATTTGTTTTGTAATGCTTGTGATATACTGACTTCAGTTGTATAAATTGATTAGTGTGATTCAGTAATGAAAGATTAGTTAGATAATAATCAATCAAGTTTAGCCTCTTGCATCTTAGTTTATAGTTGTTTGCTAGTACAAAATGTAATGATACAATACATAGAAGGCATGGAGAATTAGTATAGATTTTTGACTGGATTCCCGTTTAACTGAATGACATGCATAGAATAGAATATTTCCACCTTACACAAATGTTCCTTGTTCATTTTAGTTTTTCTTTTATCATAACTCGCTAGGCAGCATATAGAAGCGCATTCACACCTCCGCAAGTAACGAGATATAGTGGTTAATTCCCTTAAATTCAGCTTCAATAAGTCTAGTTAAATTCAATTCAAGGAACGTTAGGACGCAAGTATAACATTGGGTCAATCTCGAACGTAATTTCTTTTGTCCGATTGAAGTATGTTTCACAAGTTATGACATCCCTCCATTTTGTAAACAATTAATCAGAAATTGATAAGAATCCGGATTAGGCAAAAGCATATAGTTAAATTAGCATGTTCCTTTTCTCTTAGTTTTAGGGACAAACGTAACAGAAATGTAGTCGCTTTAGGATACCCTTCTAAAATAATGAGACGAGCCTCGCCAAATAAAAATGCAAATTGCGGGGCCCTCAATCAACAACTAATCATAATATTTAGAATTCAGGCTAGGCCGTTTAGTGAATCTCATGGCCTTCTCAAAAATAATAACGTGTTAGACTCTTTAGGAGCGACTTAATTAAATCATATTCTTAAATTCGGGTGCACATTGATGTGACCCAAATTCAAATCTCAACGGAGTCGAAATGTGTTAACAACTACGGGTGCATTGATTGTGACGTGGTTCGAGATGCATTTTCACGACGTTGTAATTCTATAAAAATAAATGATAATAATAAAAGCGGCTTAAACTTAATAAAAGCACATAAGTCACAACATGTATTTAAATCAGATATTTAGCCATTATAACAATTTAAGCGACCGTGCTAGAACCACGGGATTCGAGGGTGCCTAACACCTTCCCTCGGGTCAACAGAATTCCTTACTTAGAATTTCTGGTTCGCAGACTTCATTTGGAAAAGTCGAAAATTTCCTCGATTTGGGATTCAAGATAAACCGGTGACTTGGGACACCAAAAACCAAACCTTTCCCAAGTGGCGACTCTGAATTAAATAAATAATCCCATTTCTAATATTGTCACTTAAATTGGAAAAACTCCACCCGCGCATTTAACCCCTCGGGGCGGGCGCGCAAAAAGGAGGTGTGACATCGATCATGGCGGGGTACCCGATTAATGTCAGGAAGGTAATATCTCGGGTAATCACACTTGTAGGCAATGAGCATGACAGAAACTACCCTTTCCCCAGTTTCTTGATTATGTACTTCAGGGACCTCAAAGTTGAAAAGAGGCCATTTGATGTCAAGGTCAAAGTAAGGGCCCCATTCTCTTGGTACAACATGTAGGGGGATGACAACCTAAAGAGCAAGAACTTTAAGGGAATAGCTACTGCTCCAACTGGTCAGTCTAAAGAGCTAGTTGTGGTAGTGGCTCCTGCTCAGCCTGCCTCCACCTACACAAACATTCCTCTTGGCCCATCCACCTCAGTAGATCTGGAGATACCCTCTTCCCGAGCTTACCCAATGACTGCCCACCGACTGAGCCAGACTCTTCTCAGTATCAACAACTGGATGCAGACAGCATCATCCAAGTTGTCTATCCTCACTACCATAATAGAGGCTCAGTCGACTCCTCCGCCTCCACAGGTCCCACAGTCCATAGAGGATGCCTTCAGGAGATTCTGGACAACCAAAAGAAAATCCTCGACACTTAGAAAGTGCTCACAGATGCAGTTGATTCACACAGCAAGGCTCTCAAGGAGCTTGCTAAGGAGCACAAGAAGTTGAGGAAGACGCAGACTTCCAAGGAGTCCGTAAAGGCGCTGAGGGTTGATGTTGACAGAATGAAGGCAGATCATCTGCCTTTGGATTTATTGCTATAAGACCCAGTACCATCAGCTCATCCCCAGCCCGAGCAGCCCCAGAGGCCTCCCAAGAGGAAGAGGATGATTCCCAGAGCGGACGATGCAGTCATCCAACTGGCAGACCCATAGGAGGCCTCCTCCAGTCAGCCACAGGATGCACCTCAGGAGCCTGTCCAGGCCTAGGTCCCAGCAGCAGTGCAGCAGAGCACCAGGCCATAGGGAACCAGTCAGTGGTTCCTGAGCACAGTGAGGACCTAGGGATCAGGAGCCATGCAGGCAGACGGGCCATAGGGAGTCTCTATATCCTTTTCCCTTTTCTTTTTGGTGCTTATTTAGTTTAGCCGGCATTGGGGACAATGCCAACTTTCATTTAAGGGGGTAGGCCCTACTTTTATGGATTTGGATTACTGTATGTATTTGACAGTTTTTATTTTTCTTTATTTTTCATCTTTGGGTTGAATATAATTTTAACATTTCATTACATTTATCGTACTTTTATTCTACTTTAGGTCTGTATATAAATTTATGTTACATTGTACATATTTATCCCATCTATTGTATATTCAACAAATCCCCTCTTGTATATATTCATTTTACTTTCCGCAATTTTTCGTTCTTAGCTTCTTATTTATGTTCGTAGCTTCGTGTTTTGAAAGTTTGCAATAAGCCTTTGGTTTTTTTAATTCCACGGTTCTTTCCAAAGGTGGAGTTTGTATGAACCGGGTGGCTCTTCCCAATGATGGATGGCATGACAACCTTCTTCAGGGTTTGAGTCCGTTTTTCGTTTTATTTTTGGTAGTTAGTGATAAGGGTACCTCAAGCAAAGCTTCACTTGGGCCTAGCACATTTGCCTTTGATATTATAGTCAAAAATAAATTGTTGTGTTTAGGATGGTGAAAGTCGTGACTTTGAGACTCTTGTGTTGATCGATAATCATCAAGTGGTTTTTCGGGACCATTGTATGCTCAAATCTTATCTAAGGTCATTATGGGCCCCCGACTCTATGTCTTTAGCAATCCCATAGCTTGTGTGGTGAGAAATTGCAGTGCAAGTCCAAGTCCCGAGCCATTGGTCTAGAACTTGCCCTGAATGTTTGTTGAGGCAAAATCCTAAGTGAATTTTGACTTGATACATGATTATAGGCTTTCGTTGGTCCAAATAATAGCTTGAACACTTCCATAACCTACCAATGATAAGATCCCTAATCAACCCTTTTGAGCCTTAGACCTTTTTCCTTCAAAGAACCATGATACAAGCCTTTGCCCGTTCTAAAAGATACCCTCTTTGGCACCTAATCTTTCTTTTAGCAGATGGAAAAAATATAAGTTTGAGGGGAGAGACGAGGATGGCAACAAAGTGGTAAAAAGGTACAAAATGAAGAAAAGGAAAGGCAATGAAAAAAAGAAAGAAAAACAAAAAGACAAAAAGAATGATCAAAGTAGAATTGAATAAAAAGGGATTCATGAAAAGCAAAGAATGAAAGGTGTGGAAAGTTGAGAAAGGAGAAAAGATTTGAAATGTATAAGAAAGAGTGATAGTGTGTCTCTCTAACCCCTTAGAAAGAAGTGAAAAGACTCAAAAGTCAAATGAATTTGAGCCAAAATGAAACAAAAGAAGTGCTTAAGGGAAGATGGAACCTACTTAGACCAAACATTACCTACCCTAAACATAAAGCCTTCACTATGTCTCCACAAGCCCTATATGATCTTGAGTTGAATGAAACTTACATTAGTGGTGACTCACATAAGGGGCAAGCATATGGTACTTAGAGCCAGACTCGTGACTTTTCCTTGAGAGAGATGAGTGATTTTCCATTAACCTCGTTCTGAGTGCCACTATTCTAAAGGTGAGGTTTGCTTAGGGAGAGTTGAGGATGTATGAGTTTGGGTTCTACAATGACCAAAGTAATAGAAAGAGTTCTTTGATGTGTTGAGTCAACTCTTGATGCTCTTGTGTCGCACTTAATCCATAGTGTTTCAAAGAGTAAATGTTGTTAATTATTCAATTGTATTGAGGGCAATTGTTAGTCCCAATTGATGCTAGATGAGGTTACTTTAGGACAGCTGAATTTTCTGGGATTTTCACTTAAGGGGTGGGTCTTATTTTGTTTGCTTGAGGACAAGCAAAAGCTTAAGTTTGGGGGAGTTGATAACTAGGGATTTTGCTACATTTTATACTCCTTCTAACTTAAGTTTTGAATAGAAATGTGTACAAAATAGTCCCAAAGGCTCACAAGTTGTGCTTGATTGCAGGTTTTATCAACAAGGTAACAAGATGTCAAAGATCAGCTCAAAAGGAGTGAAACTTGCACAAGTATCAAGACAAGACAAAGCTCAGACAAAGCAAGGCCAGTGCGGCCGCACACCATTCTGTGCGGTCCGCACAAGTGAGGTTTAGAGAGTATGATATTCAGGCAAAAAGGGCAATGCGGCCGCACTAGGTTTTGTGCGGTCCGCACTAGGATCAATGCGGCCGCACTCGATTTAGTGCGGTCCGCAGAAAGAAAGATCAGAGAGTTGCCAGTTCCGAGTTTCAAGCCAATGCGGTCTGTGCTCCATTTCATGCGGACTGCACTAGAAGCCTCCATGATCGCACTCCATTCTGTGCAGTACGCATTGCCTGAGTTCAGAGAGATGGAATTTTATGTCAAGAGCCTTAGCGCGGCCGCACGTTATTTTGTGCGGTCCGCACTTGCTCCGCGGGGGTATTTTTGTCCAAATTTTTCAGCTTAGTATAAATAGCTTTTTTTCCCATTTTTAGGTCATAAGATAGTTTTCTCTTCAGAGCTGCGCTCGTGGCTTCATAGTTTTAGCTGTTTTGAGTAATTTTAGCTACATTTCAACATTGAATCTTCTTGTTTCATTTAGTAATTAATTAATATGAGTTTTGCTTCATCTATTTCTTGCTTTTCTTCTTTAATTATGAGTAGCTAAACCCATAAGCTAGGGTTGTGGCTCAACCCTAGTGCGGGTAATTGATGGGTCTTCTGTTTTAGAGCTAGATTGACTATGGGTGTTTGATATTTAGGCTAATTTCATGTTTAATTGCTGAATTAGTGGTTGCAAACACTAGTTTGTGTTTAGTTGACTTGAGCTCTTCTTGATAAAGAGAGCTTGAGTCTCTCAAATTGGTCCAACAAGGAATTGGGGCGTACTCAAGAGATTGATAGCCCCAATTAAAGGGTTAATCCTCGAGAGAGTAATACCCGACTTGAACCTTGATTGCTTGTGCAAATTTGCATATCCAATTGGTCTTGAGAAAGTCAATTAGGGCAAAATCACTTGAACCACTGAGAGGTGTAGAGTGGGTAAAATCATGCAACGGTTATATCATACTCCCCAAATATGTCAATCATGCCTTAGACTCAAGTATATGTCAATTGACCACCTAGGCGAAAATCACTACCCTAGTGCCTTTTAAATCATTTGAACAACCCGCAACATTTTACTCTTAGCTTATTCTAGTTTAATTTACCATTACAGTTTGATAAAAGTAGAGTAAAAAAAAACCAAAAATGTTTAGAAGTGTAATTTGGAACACATACCCAACTCTAAATTAGATAGATACCCGACTCCAACATCTAGCTCTCTGTGGAAATCGATCCCGACCCTAAATCGGGTAAAAGCTGCTTCGACCCTCTCTCGCTACTCAATAGTAGTGCAGGGTAGGCTTCGATCAATCGGTGCTCAGTCCAGGCAAAAGAGTTATGCCGATCGCAAGGTTTGGGATTTGGCATTCATGGTCGGTGAGCAGGTATTTCTTCGAGTGGTGCCTATGAAGGGCGTGATGAGATTTGGGAAGAAGGGCAAGCTTAGCCCTAGGTTCATTGGTCCGTTAGAGATTCTTAATCGAGTGGGAGAGGTGGCTTATAGACTTGTGTTTCCATCGAGCTTATCAACCGTGCATCTAGTATTTCATGAGTCCATGCTTCGAAAATATCACGGCGATCCATCCCATGTGTTAGATTTCAGCACTGTCCAGTTGGACAAGGACTTGTCTTATGAGGAGGAGCCGGTAGCTATTCTAGACCGGCAGGTTCGTCAGTTGAGATCGAAGAGTTTTCCTTCTGTTCGTGTTCAGTGGAGAGGTCAGCCTGCTGAGGCATCGACCTGGGAGTCCGAGTCCGATATGTGGAGTCGTTCTCCCCATCTTTTCCCCGACTCAAATACTTCCTTCTTATGTCCGTTTGAGGACGAACGGTTGTTTTAGAGGTGGAGAATGTGATGACCTAAACTTGTTTTTAAAATGAATTCTGCATTTCGAGGCCTTAAAAACCTCTTTCTGTCTCACCTCTATTTGCATGTGCAGTTCGGCGCGTATCCGGAAAGCTAATACGTAAAAATCTATGAAAAATGGTAAATTTTGATTATAAAATAAATTAAGTTGACTTCGGTCAACATTTTTGGTAAACGGATCGGGACCCATGATTTGACGGTCTCGGAGGGTCCGTAGAAAAATATGAAACTTGGGCATATGCCCGGAATCGAATTCCGAGGTCCCAAACCCGAGAAATGAATTTTTAAAGAAAATTATTTTCTGAAAATATTTATGAGATTTGAAAAAGAATTATGATTAGAACTCGATGGTATCGGACCCGTAATTTGGTTTTGGCGCCCGGTACAGGCCTTATATATGATTTAAGATAAGTTTCTGAAATTTAGTAAGAAACGAACTTGAAACGACGTGAATCGGATCGTTTTTTGAGAAAATTGGAAATTTGAAGTTCTTAAGAAAATTTCATGATTTTGATGCTAAATTCCTAGTTGTTGATGTTATTTTAGCAATTTGATTGCACGAGCGAGTCCGTATGATGTTTTTAGGTTAATGTGCATTTTTGGTTTGGAGCCCCGAGGGCTCGGGTGAGTTTTGGATAGGCCACGAGGGTGAATTTTTGGACTTGAGGATTACAGACTTTCAGTTGTGCATTGCAGGCCTGCAGGCTTTGCATTTCTGAAGCCTGGCTCGCAAATGCGAGTTTGCAAATGCGAAGGCCCCGTCGCAAATACTATCAAAGGCCCAAGCCAGCTACCTCGAAATTGCGAAGAAATCTATCTCAGATGCGATGCCTCCCCTCCTAGCCAGTAGTCACAAATGTGATCCCATGTTCGCATTTCCCAACTCGCAAATGTGAGAACCCCCTTGGCAAATGCGAACCTAGCAGAGGTCGGGGTTCGCAATTGCGAACCCTGTTCGCAATTTCCATACCTACAACCTGTAATTTTTATAATTAGCCGAATATCAACCATTTTTCACATCCTTTCAAACAACAAACTCCCTAGGGCGATTTTTCAAGAACAACGCTTCTTCCAAATCGATTGTCAGTCATTTTTAACTCGTTTCCTTCAATCATTAACATCTTTTAACATGATTTCAACTCAAAATCAATGATATTCATGGGGAAAATTGGGTGTTTTGGGTAGAACCTAGGTTTTTCAAAAATTGGGAATTTGGACCTCGATTTGAGGTTCGATTTTAAAACAAATTGTATATTTGGGTTCGTGTGGGAATGGGTAATCGGGTTTTGGTTCGAACCTCATATTTTGACCATGTAGGCCCGGGGGCGATTTTTGACTTTTTGGGTAAAACTTTGGAAAACTCATTTTCATGCATTGGGGTTGATTCATTTAGCGTTTATTGATGTAATTAAGTAACTTGTGGCTAGATACAAGCGAATTTGTCATGACCCAAACCGATGGGCCGTGACGGGCACCCAGTACCTTACTAAATCGAGCACCAACGTAACGTATCTTTCTTATTACATCATCATATAAACATGACATACGGGCCTAGTAGGCCAACATAATTATTTATAAACTCAAACATAGGCTGATAGGGCCGTACAATCTTTCACATATACAACATATGTCTACAAGCCTCTAAGAGTACATAAATGTCATAAAGGTCGGGATAGAGTCCCGCCATACCAAACAATACACGTCTAAATCATACTAACCAAACAAGCAACTCCGAAGCAAATGGAGCGCACCAACATCCTCCGCTGAGCTGATAGCCTACTTGGAGGGCTCTCGACCTATCTATCAGGACCTGCGAGCATGAAACATAGCGTCCCCAAGCAAAAGGGATGTCAGTACGAATAATGTAATGAGTATGTAAGGCACATAAATAAATACATAAGAGACATGGAAGATATATAGAGTACATGACTCAACCTGTAAGTCTGAATAACTTTGTAAATCATAAATTACTTTTAACGTCATGCGTATGCGTATGAATGTCATGTCGTGCATAGGTACATGTTTCATAACATCATCAGCCTCTGAGGGCATCCCATCATATCATATCGGCCACTACGGGCAAAATCATCATCGTATACCAGCTGATCAGGTGGTGGTGCGTATATAATGCCATAACCTTTCCCATATCCCATATACATATATACATACATATATACGCATATATAACGTCGTTTGAATCATATTTAAATATATATGCATATATAACGCCGTTTGAATCATATTTCAGCCACTGTGAGCAACATCATCATCATATACCAGCTAATCAGGTGGTGGTGCGTATATAACACCGTAACCTTTTCCCATATCCCATATACATATATTTACATATATACGCGTATATAACGCCATCTGGTCATGAGTCAATGCACATGAATGCAATGCATGAAAGTACGTCAATAAAATCATTTGGAATGTCATAAGACCATTTTTCCTCTGAGTAATATCATAAAGTAAACTCTTTTCAACTTTCATATTTTTTTTTGAGACCCATGAACAGATGATAAAATATTATGGCACACGGAAATTCTAGAACACAGATATCTCTAATACTTCTATGAATAGAGCCATTCATGGAATTTGTGTATTTGCACGTTTCGTTCGTATCGTATGGATCATGTCAAAAGAAAGAAGGGATAGCCTTAACATACCTGGAGTATGAATAACTCCGTATAATTATCCCATTGGAAACCTTCGTGGATTGAACTTAAACCCAAAATTTGAATTTAAGAATCGACGGTTGGCTTAAATGCCAAAGTAACGAATTGATAAGTTTGGAGTAAGGCTTGAACGCCTGACGAGCATGAAAAATGCTTCTGCCTTTCAGAAAGCAACACTTTTATGTTTCCCTAAAGTGACATGTTTTTAATTTCTCTTTTGATTCATAAAGCTTTTAAAACAAAGTCTTGCCAAGACTTGAATTTAAGCTTTTGACACATGTCAATGCTTAGATAATGACTCACCTTATGTTAAATGGGGGGTGGGGGCTGCCACGTTTTTCCTTGGGGTGATTTTAATTTATCTACGTATTAGTTAACCGGGTAATGTTTCGTTTTTCGGTAATTAATCTATTACCCGCATAATTTAAAAATTATCACAAATTACTTAAAATTCTATTTATTTTCAAAATACTTCATATATACTTTATATATTACACTACCGTGGTCATATGGTACCTTGCATAGTATTAGTTTATAATTATCAGATATTATCGCTCGACCCGTATTTTATTCCAAATTGGCCATTCCCAACGAAATTCGTTTTTGTTAATCTGTGTACCCCTTTATCCTTCATAACACTTATTCATTACTTGTTATAAATAGCATAATCCTTATAATCTCCAAAAAATCTTTTAATTGGACCGATGTCAATTACCTTACGACAAATCCAACGTACAATACTACAGGGTGCAACATCATCGTAACTTAATACTGCAAACATAAATCCACCGTAGTACTGCTAGGTGCAACACTGTCGTAACTTAATACTGTGAGATGTAATATCGACGTAATATTGCAGGGCGTAACATCATTCCCCCCTTTGGAACATTCGTCCTCGAATGTTGGCTGATGCTTTTATCATTTTCGTAACTTATAGCTTTTATGAATACCTAATACTCCTCTTGCCATTTAAGCAGTTGCTCTATGAATAAATCCAAAGTCTAGGGTGTTTCCCCCTTTAGTCTTTTGCTCATATCATGACCTATGGTCGAAAACTTCCTTATCTTGCAACTGTTGTTACCTCCTATCATGCAACCCGTATGACCCTGGCTTTGTAAGTGCACTTATGCGATTTATCTTTTCTTTTTCCTTTTATCTTTTAGTCAATATCTAGGCCTTACTTTGTGTATACAAGGCTTAATAGGATGCCTCTCTGGGCCTCTATAGGTGTACTAAAGTACTTCACTCGGTACTTTGTTGAACTTACGAATATTGTTATACCCTTTTTTTTATAAATCCATTTATTCATCCGTATGACTTTACTGCATCAAGATAGGTCATATTATATCGTAACTCTTACCTCGATTTCTTGTTACTGAGGTCTACTACAAAATTCTAGGTTACTTTCATTACTTATCCAATATGTATAAATTTATGTCCTTTAATACTTCCATATACCTGGGGGATACCATGCTTTCATAACCGTATCTCACAGCAACCCAATGTGATTCACCTTGCGTGGGTATTTTTCTTTTCTTCGTCAGATCATTACTCAATCTAAGGCCTAAATGCCATCCTTTATCCATCACAATTACACCCTTATTGTATTATCAGGGCAGCATTCCATCTTTTCTAAATGCTACTAGTCTTAGACTCCTTTGAGTTCATTCAGGCTATACTGAGCTTTATATAACTTAGAGAAACCATCAGATCTTCTTGTTTTCATGGGCTTAATCCCAAGGACTTATCCATCCTCGTCAACTTCACACTTGCCCTTTCTCATCCTTACTCCTGTCTTTCTAAAACCTTGTCGTTCTATCATACTTTAGCTTGCGATCGATTTCCTTATGCTTTTCTGGAACATCAAGCAAGACATCACATTGTCTCTAACTTTTATTTTACTCTCTAATTAGACCTTTCGGTATTTAGAAGCCATAGGCTGGAAGGTATGCCCCTGATGATGCTGCTATCATACCTGCAAACTGAATCTCAGTGCTTCTAGTATTTTACCTGAAGTATGGACCACTCTCATCCTTCTATACTTGAGTATTTAGCACGTTGTTCACCTTTACCTTACTTACTTTAAAGTCTCGCATTACATCTTCTATCTCTTTCATGACCTTCCTTCGATATAGGTGGAATTCACATCCACAACTTGAACTTCTATTATGATACTTGCATTTTTTTATAGGATTCATGGAGAGCTTTATACTGACTTCTTATGAGGTCGGTATTTTTCTAACTGGACCTCTGATTTTAAGAGTGATTCTGCAATGTTCTCAATCACTATGTCCATAATTTTCTGGGTTCAATAATCAAACTCCTGATTTACTTAGTTGATGTAACTCTTTAGTTTCTTCTTTCCTCTGATAAACCATTAGGTAGGCTTAAGCTATCTCCCGATCTGTGGCTCATGGTTTTAGTTATTACTTTTAGTTGTTCATGGCGCTATGGAATATTCATGATACAATCCTTTAGCAATTCAATCTTTTGTCTATGACTTGGGCTCAATCCTTTCTTTTAACATATACCAAAACCTTCTATGGCTATATATGTTTTATGTATAAAACTTCAAACCGTTAAGTGTGTTCATAATGTAACCAACTCTGGATCATTGATCGAATAATTCCCTCCATTCCATCTTATCTTTCTTTAAACGTAAGCTATCACTTTTTCTGGTCTTTCTACCCCCTTGTTGCGTCCATACTTAGCTTATCTTAGAGCCCACACATGCTAGAGTTTTCGTGCGACTCATATGATCTCGAATATTACTTTCAATTTTACTTCCTGTTCATTAGTCACGGTAGGTGCCACTTTCCTTTGAAGTGCTTATAATGTTGTTGCGAGATTGTTGTTACATGACCATTTCCTCTTTAGGTCATTGTGCTTAGGTTGAAGCCTTCTTTCTTATCTCCTCGCCTAGTTTTTCGTTGTAGTACTTAGGGAGAACCCTTGACTCTTGTAAAGCTGTGAACTTGTTACAGACCTTTTTGATGTCCTTATTTGCCTATAATCATCCGTAGTTGCTTACTTCTATGCCCTTGTGCTTGTATGGTTTCTTCTGAACTGATATTTTGATTGTCTTCCTAGTGGCACTTTCTTTTATCCTCGTAACATTCATACGGTACCTTTAGCTACCCCGACTCTTGTTTGAATATATCTCAAGTATTATAATGATATTGTTCGAGACTGAATTGTCTATGTTGAGCTCTACTATATTTATCTTACACGATCTGATGACTCATCTGTAACCTCTTGTTTAGCTACAACTGGGATCTTCCTAGCCAATTACTAACTACTCGTTGGCCCATTCTCATATCAATATTCCTCGTAATCTTTCTTGGGTTATTTCCTTTGTCTTAACTTACGTCTCGCACTAGCTCCTTATTTATTAATAACAGCTCGGGCAGGAACCTTTACTTCCTCTTCTTGACGTCATGCTTGCACAATATTCTTAAATCATAGCGTATTTGTAAGATTTGGATAAGTGTCGTCTCATTCCTCTTTCATTTATCGCATTCTTCCTTTACCATTCCCTAGTTACTGGATCCACTTAATTCTAATTTAATACCACACCATTCCATATTCCCCCCTTTAGGGGTGTACTAAGAGTTGGAGCTATGACGACCTGCCTATAGATGTTTTACCTATTTATCTTTGGCGTCCTCTTACATCAATGATACTTACTCGCCTTGCGGCAATCCTTCTGTACCAAGGATGACAAATCCCCTCACTCGCAAGGGTGACACTTAATGCGACTGGTACATATGGTCCCTTAAGCTTAACTTTGCTAACATTGCTTGCTTTAGGGAAGCTTCTTCCTGAATGACCATTCTCTGAATTTCTCATGAACCTTCTTCTATTGTTCGTCATATTATTGCCGGAATGTGATCTGAAATTCTCATGATGCTGACTTTTACCAAATCTCTTAGTCCCTAATTCATATTTAGTGTATCTTATTCACTAGCCCATACTGATTTCTAGTTACTCTAGGGTCTAACTTTTCCTTTTGGTAATTGCGCCAGAGTTGCGAACTTATTTCTCGAAGTGAGGATATGACTTTATGGCCTATATTCTATCATTGTCTCAAGTCATGTCATCTTTTGTCTTTCCCTTCACTTGACTGTAAATTCTATAACACTGTCATCATTTTTTTTTGACATACCGTTATCATCCGTGTATCATATCTTACTCATAATGTTTCATTAACTCTCTTCACATCTCCCGCTAATATTTCTGCATATCCCTTTTCTTGTGAAAACTTCAACACGACATTCTTTCGCTTTTAGCTCTCCATGCTTCATTCATCGGCTCTTCAAGTTGCTTAACGTTCTCGGTTTACTAGGGACGCAAGCCACACTAAGGTAATATTTATCCCTTCAAGGCTTATAGTGCATGTCTTTGTAGTACTCATATCTGGCTGCACTATTTCAAAGTGCACCATCTGGTGTCTCCTAGATCTATTAGCATATTTGCAATATCCTTCGGAAATGTCAACTGACGCAAACAATCCCTCCATCATATCTTCTTATACAACTTTTGTTAACCCTCATAGGGCATATCTGGAAGGGGTGAAACCAGCTGTATGTACTTCTATTACTATTGAATATAACTCAAAAAGCTTATGTTCCTTTGCCTCAATTATAAACGATGTTAACCTTTATTAATTGGGCGCCTCGTACCCTTCTTCATCTTGCTTCTTTCGCTTGTTGAAACTTGTATTTATCTTTTTAATCTCTCGTTGTCTTTCACCAAAAAGGTGGATAGGCATTCTTGCCTTAAGACTTCTTATCAGGAAGCTTACACTTTTCAGTACACCCATGATCTGCTAAAGACCTCATATTTACTTACCGTAAGTATCATACAAAAATCCAATTCTTCTGACTCAGCTCTTCCACAACTATCTCTCTCTCCAACCTTCTTTCCGGATGTAGGCATCGTCTTATTACGAATAAAATAGAATCTCAGAAGTTGAATTCTTATAAGTGAGCTCTACCACACGATCTAGAGTAAGAAGAAAGAGTGACAGTCTTATATGCCCTGTAGCCTCCTGCTTATAAGTGTGGTGCACAACACACCCATAAACAAAACTCTACTAGACACGGCTTGTAGAATCCCTAGGACAGATCTGCTCTGATACCACTTTTGTCACGACCCAAACAGATGGGCCGCGACGGGCACCCGGTACCTTACTAAATCGAGCACCAACGTAACGTATCTTTCTTATTACATCATCATATAAACATGACATACGGGCCTAGTAGGCCAACATAATTATTTATAAACTCAAACATAGGCCGATAGGGCCGTACAATCTTTCACATATACGACATATGTCTACAAGCCTCTAAGAGTACATAAATGTCATAAAGGTCGGGATAGAGTCCCGCCATACCAAACAATACACGTCTAAATCATACTAACCAAACAAGAAACTCCGAAGCAAATGGAGCGCACCAACATCCTCCGCTGAGATGATAGCCTATTTGGAGGGCTCTCGACCTATCTATCGGGACCTGCGAGCATGAAACGCAGCGTCCCCAGGCAAAAGGGACGTCAGTACGAATAATGTACTGAGTATATAAGGCACATAAATAAATACATAAGAGACATGGAAGACATATAGAGTACATGACTCAACCTATAAGTCTGAATAACTTTGTAAATCATAAATTACTTTTGGCGTCATGCGTATGCGTATGAATGTCATGTCATGCATAGGTACATGTTTCATAATATCATCAGCCTCTGAGGGAATCCTATCATATCATATCGGCCACTGCGGGCAAAATCATCATCGTATACCAGCTGATCAGGGGTGGTGGCGCGTATATAACGCCATAACCTTTCCCATATCCCATATACATATATACATACATATATACGCGTATATAATGCCGTTTGAATCATATTTACATATATATGCGTATATAACGCCGTTTGAATCATATTTCAGCCATTGTAGGCAACATCATCATCATATACCAGCTGATCAGGTGGTGGTGCGTATATAACGCTGTAACCTTTTTTCATATCCCATATATATATATATATATATATATATATATATATATATATATATATATATATATATATATATACATATATATATATATATATACGCATATACAACGTCATCTGGTCATGGGTCAATGCATATGAATGCAATGCATAAAAGTACGTCAAGAAAATCATTCGGAATGTCATAAGACCATTTTTCCTCTGAGTAATATCATAAAGTAAACTCTTTTCAACTTTCGTATTTTTATTAGACCCATGAACGGATGATAAAATATTATGGCACACGGAAATTCAAGAACACAGATATCTCTAATACTTCTATGAATAGAGTCATTCATGGAATTTGTGCACGTTCCGTTCGTATCGTATGGATCATGCCAAAGAAAAGAAGGGATAGCCTTAACATACCTGGAGTAGGAATAACTCCGTATAATTATCACATTGGAAACCTTCGTGGATTGAACTTAGACCCAAAATTTGAATTTAAGAATCGACGGTTGGCTTAAATGCCAAAGTAACGAATTGATAAGTTAGGAGTAAGGCTTGAACGCCTGATGAGCATGAAAAATGCTTCTTCCTTTCAGAAAGCAAAACTTTTATGTTTTCCTAAAGTGACATGTTTTTGATTTCTCTTTTGATTCATAAAGCTTTTAAAACAAAGTCTTGCCAAGACTTGAATTTAAGCTTTTGACACATGTCAATGCTTAGATAATGACTCACCTTATGTTAAATGGGGGGTGGGGGCTGCCACGTTTTTCCTTGGGGTGATTTTAATTTATCCACTTATTAGTTAACCGGGTAATGTTTCGTTATCCGGTAATTAATCTATTACCCGCATAATTTAAAAATTATCACAAATAACTTAAAATTCTATTTATTTTCAAAATACTTCATATATACTTTATATATTACACTACCGTGGTCATATTGTACCTTGAATGGTACTAATTTATAATTATCGTATATTATCGCTCGACCCGTATTTTATTCCAAATTGGTCATTCCCAACGAAATTCCTTTTCGTTAATCCGTGTACTCCTTTATCTTTTATAACACTTATTCATCGCTTGTTATAAATAGCATAATCCTTATAATCTCCAAATAATCTTTTAATTGGACCGATGTCAATTACCTTACGACAAATCCAACGTACAATACTACAGAGTGCAACATCATCGTAACTTAATACTGCAAAGCATAAATCCACCGTAGTATTGTTGGGTGCAACACTATCGTAACTTAATACTGTGAGACGTAATGTGACTAGATTCGAGCGAATTGGTGGTTGAATCAAAGGGTAAAGCGATAGTTGAGACGTGAATTGTGTTCGTGGCATCGAGGTAAGTGTTTGGTCTAACCTTAGCTTGAGGGATTAGGAGTTGTATCCTATTTGCTACTTGTTTCTTGTTGAGTACGACGTATAGGCATGGTGAAGAGTATCTATACATTGGTGTCGAGCATGACCGTGAGTCTTAAATTGTGATTTATTGTGTTCTTGAATAATACTACGGATGCTTAAGTTGATGATTCTTTGTATTGAGCAAGGATTATGGTTATTCTCGTGGAAATTACTTATGACTGAGTATTGGTGTTAGCTGAGGTAGTTAGATATTGGAACAAGTTTGGTTATAGTTGTTTCTCCCTTACCGGGACGTAGTTACTTATACTGTCGATTCCCTTGTCGGGATAGCGTAGTTCTTTATTGATCCCTTGTCGGGACTCTTGTTATGATTGTTATTGATTGTATATGTGGATCGGGTTGCATGCCGCAACAATATTATATGTGGATCTGGTTGCATGACGTGCGTCAATATTATATGTGGATCGGGTTACACGCCGCAATAATATTATATGTGGATCGGGTTGCATTCCACAACAATGATATATGTGGATCGGGTTGCACGCCGCAACAATGATATATATGGATCGGGTTGCACGCCGCAACAGTAATAAATGATATGGATCGGGTTGCATGCCGCAATAGTGTCGTTATATATTGGGATCGGGTTGCGCGCTGCAACAATTGTTGATACAAAGTGTTTATAGATTGGATACAAGTTTCTTATTGTTTTGTCGTGAATTCTAAGTTGTCCTTATGTCGTTACTCTTGATTTACTGTTGATATTGATACATCCCCGTAGCATGTACCCCCTCCCCCATCTTTACTTATTTATTCCTATTTTATTATCCGTTGTATATTATATAACTGCACAGGTTCATTTGGTAGTCTAGTCCTAGCCTCGTCACTACTTCGCCGAAGTTAGGATAGGTACTTACCAGCACATGAGATCAGTTGTGCTGATACTACACTCTGCACTATGTGCAGATCCCGAAGTAGCTCTTGGACCATAGCATTTGGGTGGCTACCTTCAGTCCTCGCGGAGATCCAAGGTAGAACTGTAGGCGTCCGCAGGCCCTGGCGTCTCCTCTATCCTTTATTTCCTGTTTCATTTTTTTGATTCGGAAACAGTGTACCTTAATTTTCAGACTTTGTATTTAGCACTCTTAGATCATCTGTGGTACTGTGACACCAATTTTGGGTGATTAAGGCTTAAACAGTTGTATTAGATTCATATTTCAGATATTTTACTACATTTCTTCCGCTTAATGAAGTTTTTTCGATGTTTTTCACATTATTGCGTTATAAATGCTAAAAAGGTATAAAAAATGGATAAATGTAATCTGTTCAATAATTGGCTTGCCTAACTCACATTAATAGGTGCCATCACAACTCCCGAGGGTGAAAAATCTAGGTCGTGCCACCTAAAGATCTTGAGATTTGAGTAGAGTTTTCATACGGATACTCCAAAACGCGTAGCCTTCTCCCTTGAAGACAGGAATGAGTGGTTGTGCCCCACCCAATGCGCTGTTGTTACTTGCCATTGTTCTCTGTCTCACATGTATCACTCAAGTTTGTGTTTTCCTCTACTCACTCTCTAGAACAAGGCTCTGATGCCAAAGATACTAAATAAAGTAAGCAACATACCGAAAATCTGAGGAGAAAAACTACTGAGTACAAGAAGTTTGCTGGAATATTTCTTTACTTCATTGATTAATAAACTGAAGCAAACATTTCCTTTACATAGGATTACAAATAAACAGACTACTAAACCACTAAACTGACCATTATTATCACTAATAAAGCAACAACTATCCACTACCAGTAAACCATAAAACTATATCATAACTAGTTCTAACCAATCCAAGAATATAGGATACTACTAACAAACTCAAATTTGACCAAGTCCTACTTCGAATCATTAGTCAATGTATACATATACATATAGATTTGTCACTTACACCGTAGCTTTGATGTACATCCTTTTTTTTTATTTCACTTATTCATAAGCCTACGCCACTTCAAAGGGGTGGTTTGTCTCTCCTTTTTTGTTTTTCTACTTGGAATTAGAAAGAGCCCGAGTCATACATTTTATTGCAATTTAAAGAAAAAGGTAATTTAGAGAAAAATAGAACACACTAGGGGTGTGTTTGGTACGAAGGAAAATGTTTTCCTAGAAACTATTTTCATGGAAAATGAGTGATTTTATCACTTATTTTTCCTTGTTTGGTTGGTGAGTAGAAAACGTTTCTCGGAAAATCTTTTCTAGTGTTTGGTTAGAGAATAGAAAAAATTTCTTAGGAAAATATTTTTTATGCTACTCTACTCACCCCCTTTTCCCAAAAAATCCCATGTTTCCTCGCCCCCCCCCCCCCCAAAATACCCAACATTTTCAGGACTCTATTCTCTTCAACAATTTAATTATTCTTCTAAAAATTCACACAAAACCAAATGAACTAATGTGTTGCTTTACCTTTTTATGCAAAACTCGAAATTTATGCTCCATAATTATAAAGAAAATACTCTTTTTTTAGTTAAAACATAAAGTACTCTTTCTATAACATGAAAATAAAGTAATTATTTTATTGAAATAAAAGAAAATACCTTTTCTACATCATGAAAAGAAAATACTCATTTTGTTGAAATGAAAGAAAATACTTTTTCTACATCATGAAAAGAAAGTATTTTTTTGTTAAAATGAAAAAAATACTTTTTTATATCATGAAAAAAAAATACTCATTTGTTGAAATTAAAAAAATCTATCTATAACCTGAAAAGAAACCTTCACACACCAAATTCTTGTACCTATTTACTTGATTCTTTCTTATTGTAGCATATACCAGGTTGTGCTGTGTCACGACCCCAGTTCCCCCTCCGTGAACTGTCGTGATGGCACCTAGTCTCTATGACTAGGTAAGCCTAACAAATGCGGAACATAAACGAAACTTGCGGAAGAAATAATCAAAAGCCAAAATAACTTAATGGAAAATAATAGTTAGAATGTCGCTCGGCATATAGAACACAACATTCTCAAAACCAGTACACCATCCCAAAACCCGAAAACTCCCGAAAACATAAGCCTTTGGAGTATCTAACCGTCTAACTCCAGAATATCTAACAAGAAAGAAAAATACATAAGGGCAATGTTTAACAGCTAGAATAAAAAGGGACTTCTCGGTCTGCGAACGCGGTAGATGTACCTCGAAGTCTCTAAGCAGTCGCCTCTCTCAAGGATGGTAGGCTTGAGTAGCGGTACCTGGATCTGCACATGAAAAACATGCGCAGAAGGGGCATGAGTACACCACAGCGGTACTCAGTAAGTGCCAAGCCTAACCTCGGTTGGGTAGTGACGAGGAAGGTCAGGGCCCTACTGAGGTTAAATAAAATATAAGGATTAGCAGTATAGAATAGAACAGTATAAATAAGTACAACAGTGAAATAACACAGGATGTACAGGACCGCAATGACCATACAGAAACAAGGTAAACGCGGGAAGAAAAAACAGCTCAGCACCAATGATAACGATCGGGGATCTCCCAGGATACCGTCCTGTAGTCCTATATGTAATATCCGATGGATCTCCCGGGATCCCGTCCTGTAGTCCAACTCATAGTGCGCGGGGATCTACCAAAATCCCGTTCCGTAGTCCCAAATATAAATACCCAGTACCGAGGGAATCTACTAGGTGCATTCCCGTAGTTCCATATAACTGTGCAGAGGGATCTACCAGAATCCCACATCCGTAGTCCCAAAGTAAACAGGCAAGGGGGAGCTACCGGAATCCCACATCTGTAGTCCCAAAATAAACAGACAAGGGGGAGCTACCGGAATCCCACATCCGTAGTCCCAAAATAAATATACAGTAGCAACAGGAAAATATACAGAAATGGCAATATTTTATATTAAGGCAACAAGTGATTCTAGCCTAGCATGCTGCACAGAATTCAAGTAAGGCAGGTTGAACAAATAAAGCAATTAAGTCACTTAGACATGCTTTCCTAAGCTAACAACAGGATTAATAGAGAAAGTAAAGAAAAGGAAACATGCTAGTAATCACTTAAAGAAAACCGAATTTCCAACAATTAGCATAAGTACGCACTCATCACCTCACGTACAAGGCATTTCAATTCCCAAATATACCAATCCTAAAGGGAAGGTCCCCCACACAAGGTTAGACAAGCCACTTACCTCGAACCGGCTCAAAAAATCAATCTGAAACCACGCTCTTGCCATGAGTACCCGACTCTAAATGGCCCAAATCTATTCAATTTAATTGCATAATATAAATAACATTTCAAGTAACTGATTCTACAATTAAAGTCTAAGCTAATATGCGAAATTATGTAAAATGACCAAAATTCCCCTCGGGCTCACATCTCGGAATTGGTGAAATTTACATTTTCAGAAACCTCGTACTCTCACGAGTCTATACATAACAAGAACACTGAAATCGGAGTCCAAATGACCCCTCAAATCCTCATTTAAAGGTCTCTTAAACTCAAGCCCAAATTACCCATTTTTCCCAAATATTTCACCACTAATTAGGACTTTAATCACATAAAAACGAGTTATGAGATCAAGGATGTTACCTCCAAGTGATTCCCCTTTGTTTTCCTCAAAAATCTCACTCAAAAGGTTCAAACCCAGATGAAAATGGCGAAAGAATAGCTCAAATTCGCGAAGGCAACAATTTATATGTTATGGCCTAGGCATTTTCGCATCTGCGGCCCAATTTTCGCTTTTACAGTACCGCATTTGCGGTCCTTAAACCGCATCTGCGGTTTTTCACTTAAGTCCCAATTTTCGCTTTTGCGGTTCCAGGCTTCCCAGGCCCTTTCCGCTTCTGCGCTCCTATTTCCCGCATCTGCGTCATCACACCTGCGGTCCCCAATCTGCAGGTGTGGAAACACCAGAAGTAGAAAATCTGAATCTTCCTCGAAAATTCCAAACTCTCTGTTAACCATTCGAAATCACCCCGAGGCCCCCGGGACCTCAACCAAAAGCACAAACATCACCTAATACCTTATTCAAACTTGTACCAATCTTCAAAACACTTCAAACAACATCAAATCAACCAAAACACATCGGATTCAAGCCTAGGTTTCTAAAATATTCCGAATTCTGCTTTTGATCAAAAACCCAACCAAACCACATCCGAATGACCTGAAATTTTGCACAAACATCCCAAATGATACAACGGAACTACTGCAACTTTTGGAATTCCATTCTGATCCTCGGATCAAAATCTCGCTATCGAACCGGAAACTTCAAAAATTCAACCTTCGGCATTTCAAGCCTAAATTAGCTACGGACCTCCAAAACACAATCTGAACACGCTCCTAACCCTGAAATCACCCAATGGAGCTAACGAAACCATCAGATTTCCATAAAACCTCGAACTCAACTTCCATTTCTTCCCAAATCTCATAATTCCCTTTATATGCTACCAGAAGCAGAACCCGCTCTCCAACCATATAGGAAACATTACGAACCTTCCGGTCCGCGTAACTCTTATGTCGGGACTGGGCTGTGCGGAGTCTATCCTGAATCACCTTAACCTTCTCCAAAGCATCCTGAACTAAGTTTGTGCCCAATAATCTGGCCTCACCCAGCTCAAACCAACCCATCGGGGATCTACACTATCTACCATATAAAGCCTTACACGGTGCCATCTGAATGCTGGACTGATATCTATTGTTGTAAGCAAACTCCGCCAATGGCAAGAAGTTATCCCAATACCCTCCAAACTCAATCACACACGCACGGAGCATATCCTCAAGAATCTGAATAGTGCGCTCAGACTGTTCGTCCATCTGAGGGTGAAATGTTATACTCAACTCCACCCGAGTACCCAACTCATGCTGAATGGTCCTCCATAATCATGATGTGAACTGAGTACCTCTATCTAAAATGATGGACACTAGAATACCATACAGGCGAACAATCTCCCTGATATAAATCTCTGCCAACCACTCTGAAGAATAAGTAGTACACACAGGAATGAAATGAGCGGACTTGGTCAGCCGATCCACAATTACCCAAATAGCATCAAACTTCCTCAAAGTCCGTGGGAGTCCAACTACAAAGTCCATGGTGATCCGCTCCCACTTCCACTCCGGAATCTCTATCTGCTGAAGCAACCCACCCGGTCTCTGGTGCTCATACTTCACCTGCTGACAGTTGAGACACCAAGCTACGAATCCAACTATATCTTTCTTCATCGGCCTCCACCAATAGTGCTGCCTCAAATCCTGATACATCTTCGTGGCACCCGGGTGGATGGAATACCGTGAACTATGGGCCTCCTCTAGAACCAACTCTCACGGCCCATCAATATTGGGTACACAAATCCGACCATGCATCCTCAATACCCCATCATCACCAATAGTCACATCTCTAGCATCACCGTGCTGAACCTTGTCCTTGAGGACAAGCAAATGAGGGTCATCATACTGCCACTCCCTGATACGATCAAATAAGGAAGACCGAGAAACCACCCAAGCTAGAATCCGACTGGGCTCTAAAAGATCCAATTTCACAAACTGGCTGGCTAAGGCCTGAACATTCATCGCCATAGGCCTCTCCAATGCTGGTAAATATGCCAAACTCCCCAAACTCTCTGCCCGGCGACTCAAGGCATCAGCCACTACATTAGCCTTTCTCGGGTGATACAAAATAGTGATATCATAGTCCTTCAGCAACTCTAACCATCTCCTCTGGCGCAAATTTAGATCTTTTTTCTTGAACAGGTGCTGCAAGCTTCGATGGTCAGTATAAATCTCATAAAGAACCTCGTATAAATAATGGCGCCAAATCTTCAGGGCGTGAACAATGGCAGCTAACTCAAGGTCGTGAACAGGGTAGTTCTTCTCATGTATCTTCAACTATCTGGACGCATAGGCAATCACCCTACCATCCTGCATTAACACTGCTCCGAGGCCAACCCTCGAGGCATCACAATAAACCATATAAGACCCTGAATTTGTAGGCAACATCAAAATTGGGGCTGTGGTCAAAGCCATCTTGAGCTTCTGAAAGCTCGCCTCACACTCTTCCGTCCACTGGAACGGAGCACCCTTCTGGGTCAGTCTGGTCATAGGGGCTGCAATCGATGAAAACCCCTCAACAAAACGACGGTAGTAACCTGCCAAGCCAAGGAAACTACGGATCTCTATAGTTGAGGATGGTCTGGCCAACTCTGCACGGCCTATATCTTCTTTAGATCCACCTGAATAACCTTACTCGATACCACGTGGCCTAGGAATGCCACTGAATCCAACCAAAACTCACATTTCAAGAACTTAGAATATAAATTCTTCTCTCTCAGAGTCTGAAGCACAGTCCTCAGGTGTTGCTCATGATCTTCCCGACTCCGGGAGTACACCAGAATGTCATCAATAAAGACAATGACGAACGAGTCAAGATATGGCCAGAATACACTGTGCATCAAATGCATAAAGGCTGTTGGGCCATTGGTCCGCCCAAATGACATGACAAGGAACTCGTAATGACCATACTGAGTCCTGAAAGAATTCTTTGGGATATATGGCTCCCAAATCTTTAATTGATGGTAACCTGAGCACAAATCAATCTTAGAAAATACTTGTGTGCCCTAAAGCTGGTCAAACATATCATCAATACAAGGCAAAGGATAGCGGTTCTTCATTGTAACCTTGTTCAACTAGTGATAATCAATGCACATACGCATAGAACCATCCTTCTTCTTCACAAACAAGACATGAGCACCCCAAGGCGATACAATGGGCCGAATAAAACCCTTATTAAGCAATTCCTGTAATTGATCCTTCAATTCCTTCAACTCAGGAGGAGCCATACAATACGGGGGAATATAAATAGGATGAGTGCCCGGCAACAGATCAATGCCAAAATCAATATCTCTATCAGGCAGCATGCTTGGAAGATCAACTGGAAACACATCGGGAAAATCCCGTACTACTAGGACTGAATCAACTGAAGGGGTATCGATACTGACATCTCTCACATAAGCTAAAGCACCCCTTCTCAACCAAACACTGAGCTTTAAGAAAAGAAATAACTCTACTGGGAGTGTGATCTAAAGTACCCCTCCACTCAACACGCGGTACACTGGCATAGCCAGTGTCACGGTTTTGGCGTGACAATCAAGAATAACATAATGGGGTGACAACAGTCCATGCCCAAGATAATGTCAAAATCTACCATGTTGAGCAACAATAAATCGGCTCTGGTCTCAAAATCACTAAGAGCAACCAAACACGACCGATAAACACGGTCCACAACAAGAGAATCTCCCACAGGAGTAGAAACATAAATAGGGGAACTCAAAGAATCCTGAGATACATCCAAATGCGGAGTAAAATAAGAAGACACATAAGAGTAAGCGGAGTCTGGATCGAATAGAACCGATGCATCTCTGCGACAAACCCCTATAATACCTGTGATGATAGAATCGGAGGCAACAGCCTCGGTACGGGCAGGAAGGGCATAGTATCTGGCCTAGATTCCCCCTCTAGGGTGACCTCTACCTCCCCGACCTCCACCTCTAGCTAGCTGAGAAGGTGGGGTATCAACTGGAGCTATGACCATAGCCTGAGAACTCTGCGGGACATACTGTGGCTGAGAAGTCTGTGGAGGTGCACCCCTCCCAAGTCTGGGGCAATCCCTCACCATATAACGTGTGTCACCACACTCAAAACAAGATTTGGGAGGACGTGATGGCTGTGACTGGCCCGGTCCAGGTCTGCTAGACTGACCTCTGAAAGCACCCCGCATAGGAGGCGCGCTAGAAACCGGAGGTGTATAATAAGGCTCCTAAGGCCTAGGAGGAGCTGGAGCACTACTGGCTGCTGGAAGAGTTGAATGAACAGGGCAACTCATATAACCCCTACCATGATGACCTGCAGCTGGGGTATGGGCACCAGAATAATGGCCGACTCTCAAGACCTCTTGGCCTCCCTCTCCTTTCTCTCCCTAGCATGAATACCCTCAATCCTCTTAGAAATGTTCACCACCTGCTGATAAGAAATATCCATCTCCAACTTACGATCCATGCTAGATCTGATACTAGGAATAAGGCCCTCAATAAATCGGCGAACCCTCTCACGGACAGTAGAAACCAAGGCTGGGGCATGTCTAGCCAAGCTAGTGTAACGGACAGCATACTCTGAGACAGTCATAGCACCCTGGCGCAAATGCTCAAACTCTACATGTCATGCATCCCTAAGGCTCTAAGGAACATACTCCCTCAGGAACAGATATGAAAACTGAGCCCAAGTCAGTGAAGCAGCCTCATCTGAACTGTCTAACTCATAGGTGCGCCATCACTCATAGGCGGCTCCTCGAAGCTGGAAGGTAGTGAAGGAAACCCCGCTCAATCCTGATATACCCATGGTACGGAGAATGCGGTAACTCTCATCTAGAAATCCCAGGGCATCCTCCGATGCTAGACTGCTGAATACAGGAGGCTTGTACCTCTTGAACCTTTCAAGCCTCAGCTGCTCCTCCTCGAAAGTTGTTGCCCTATCCTCGGGCTGAACTGGCACTACAGGCGGTACAGGAATAATCTCAAGGACTTGTTCAACATGCACTCGCTGCTCAGGAGTGCGGACGGCGGGAGTCTGTGATCCTCCCTTGGCCTGAGATGTAGCTGCAGCAAGGGGAAGCAACCCTGCCTGAGCCATAGTGGTGTACATGCTCATGAACTATGCCAAAGTCTCCTAAAGAGCTGGAGTAGTAGTAGCAGTAGGCGTGTCAGGTGCCTGGACTCCGGCTCAAACTACTGGTGGTACCTCAAAGACAGTTCGCGCAGGTGCTCTGGTTATACCACGTGCGCGTCCTCAACCTATACCCTGGCCCGGCTTCTGACGGCTGCAGTAGGGGGCGCGGGTGCCTGATCATCTCGAGTAGCACGTGTGCTCACCATCTGTGAGAGAATAGAGGACAGAAGTTTAGAATTGTGATGTCAAAATATCGCACGACAAGGAAATCAAATGAAGCGGAAATTTTTCCTAACAGTTACATAGCCTCATGTAGATAAATACAGACGTCTCCGTACCGATCAGCGAGACTCTAATAAACCGGCTTGTGATCCATGACTCCTATGAACCTAGAGCTCTGATACAAACTTGTCACGACCCCAGTTTGCCTTCCATGAACTACCGTAATGGCACCTAGTCTCTACGACTAGGTAAGCCTAACAAATGCGGAACATAAACGAAACTTGCGGAAGAAATAATCAAAAGCCAAAATAACTGAATGGAAAAAAATATTTAGAATGTCATTCGGCATATACAACACAACATTCTCAAAACCAGTACACCATCCCAAAACCCGGAAACTCACGGAAACACAAGCCTTTGGAATATCTAACAGTCTAACTCCAGAATATCTAACAAGAAAGAAAAATACAGAAGGGCAATGTTTAACAGCTAGAATAGAAAGGGATTTCTCAGTCTGCGGACGGGGCAGATGTACCTCAAAGTCTTTAGAGCAGTCGCCTCCCTCAAGGATGGTAGCCCTGAGTAGCAGTACCTGGATCTGCACATGAAAAACATGCGCAGAAGGGGTATGAGTACACCATAGCGGTACTCATTAAGTGTCAAGCCTAACCTCGGTTGGGTAGTGACGAGGAAGATCAGGTCCCTACTGAGGTTAAATAAAATAATAAGGTCAATAGTATAGAACAGAATAGTATAAATAAGTACAGCAGTGAAATAACACAGGATGTACAGGGCAGCAATGACCATACAGAAACAAGGTAAATACGGGAAGGAAATACACCTCAACACCAATGATAACGATCGAGGATCTCCCAAGATACCGTCTTGTAGTCCCATATGTACATATCTGATGGATCTCCCGGGATCCCGACCCGTAGTCCAACTCATAGTGTGTGGGGATATACCAGAATCCCATTCCGTAGTCCCAAATATAAATACCCGGTACTAGGGGAATCTACCGGGTGCATTCTCGTAGTTCCATATAACTGTCCAGAGGGAGCTACCGGAAACCCACATCTATAGTCCCAAAATAAACAGGCAAGGGGGAGCTACCGGAATCCCACATCTGTAGTCCCAAAATAAATACACAATAGCAACAGGAAAATATACAGAAATGGCAATATTTCATATTAAGGCAACAAGTGATTCTAGCCTAGCATGCTGCACAGAATTCAAGTAAGGCAGGTTGAACAAATAAAGCAATTAAGTCACTTAGACATGCTTTCCTAAGCTAACGACAGGCTTAATAGTGCAAGTAAAGGAAAGGAAACATGCTAGTAATCACTTAAAGAAAATTGGATTTCCAACAATTAGCAAAAGTACGCACTCGTCACCTCACGTACAAGGCATTTCAATTACCAAATATATCAATCCTAAGGGAAAGTTCCCCCACACAAGGTTAGACAAGCCACTTACCTCGAACCGGCTAAAAAAATCAATCTGAAACCATGCTCTTGCCACGAGTACTCGACTCCAACTGGCCCAAATCTCTTCAATTCAATTGCATAATGCAAATAACACTTCAAATAACTGATTTTACAATTAAAGTCTAAGCTAATACGTGAAATTATATAAAATGACCAAAATGCCCCTCGGGCTCATTTCTCGGAATCAGGTGAAATTTATATTTTCAGAAACCTCGTACTCTCACAAGTCTATACATAACAAGAATACTGAAATCGGAGTTCAAATGATCTCTCAAATCCTCATTTAAAGGTCTCATTCAAGCCCTAATTACCCATTTTTCCCAAATTTTTCACCACTAATTAGGTCTTTAATCACATAAAAATGAGTTATGAAGTCAAGGATGTTACCTCCAAGTGATTCCCCTTTGTTTTCCTCAAAAATCTCTCTCAAAAGGTTCAAACAACAACAACAACAACAGCCCAGTATAATCCCACAGTGGGGTCTAGGGAGGGTAATATGTACGCAGACCTTACCCATACCCCGAGGGGCAGAGAGGTTGTTTCCAGGAGACCCTCGGCTTAACGCAGCGACAAGAGACGATATATTAGTACTATCAATAGACTCATAATAAAATAACATAAAATAACATAGCATAACATAAAATAAAAATACCAGTAATATAAGAAATATAGGAAGTACGAAAAAGATGAAAGATATAATAATATCCAGCAGATAAAGCCCTGCATCAGTAGCTGACCAGTGGCATCCTAAGACTAACTCCTAACTGGCTAGTCTCACTCTAGTGCGCTGTAGAAATACTCACAACTTCCCCCTAGCCTACAACCTTAATGCTTGACCTCCACAATTCCCTATCAAGGGCCATGTCCTCAGTAATCCTAAGTCGCACCATGTCCTGCCTGATCACCTCTCCCCAATACTTCTTAGGTCTCCCTCTACCTCTCCTCATGCCTACCACAGCCAGTCGTTCACACCTCCTCACCGGTGCCTCAGTGCTCCTCCTCTGAATATGCTTGAACCATCTGAGTCTTGCTTCCCGCATCTTATCCTCCATGGGGGCCACGCCCACCTTCTCTCGAATATCTTCATTCCTAATCTTATCCATCCTTGTATGCCCGCACATCCACCTCAACATCCTCATCTCTGCTACTTTCATCTTCTGGATGTGTGAGTTCTTAACCGGCCAACACTCGGTCCCATACAACATGGCAGGCCTAACCACTGCTCTATAAAACTTATCTTTTAGTAACGTTGGCACTTTTTTGTCACACAGGACTCCCGACGCTAACCTCCACTTCATCCACCCCACCCATATACGGTGTGTGACATCCTCGTCGATCTCCCCGATCCCCTGAATAATTGACCCAAGGTACTTGAAACTACTCCTCTTAGGAATGACTTGAGAGTCAAGCCTCACTTCCACTCCCGTTTCCGTCGGCTCGGCCCCAAATTTGCACTCGAGGTATTCCATCTTCGTCCTGCTCAACCTGAAGCCTTTAGACTCAAGGGCTTGTCTCCAAACCTCTAGCCTCTCGTTGACGTCGCCTCGTGTCTCAAAAGGTTCACACCCGGATGAAAATGGTGAAAGAATAGCTCAAATTCGCGAAGGAAACTATTTATATGTTCTGGCCCAGGCATTTTCGCATCTACGTCCCAATTTCCGCTTCTGCAGTACCGCATTTGCGGTCCTTGAACCGCATCTGTAGTTTTTCACTTAAGTCCCAATTTTTGATTCTGCGATTCCTTTTTCCGCATCTGCGGTATCGCAGATGCGGCCCTTAAGCCGCTTCTATGGTTCCAGCCTTCCCAGGCCCTTTCCGCTTCTGTGCTCCTTTTCCCCGCATCTGCATCATCGCACCTGCGGTCCCCAATCCGGAGGTGCGGAAACACCAGAAGTAGAAAATCTGAAGCTTCCTCGAAAATTCCAAACTCTCTGTTAACCATCCGAAATCACCCCGAGGCCCCCGGGACCTCAACAAAAAGTACAAACATCACCTAATACCTTATTCAAACTTGTACCAATCTTCAAAACACTTCAAACAACATCAAATCAACCAAAACACATCGGATTCAAGCCTAAGTATCTAAAATCTTCCGAATTACGCTTTTGATCAAAAACCCAACCAAACCACGTCCGAATGACCTGAAATTTTGCACACACATCCCAAATGACACAACGCAACTACTGCAACTACTGCAACTCTCAGAATTCCATTCTGACCCTCGGATCATAATCTCTCTATCAAACCGGAAACTTCAAAAATTCAAATTTCGGCATTTCAAGCCTAAATTAGCTACGGACCTCCAAAACACAATCCGAACACGCTCCTAACCCCAAAATCACCCAATGGAGCTAACGGAACCATCATATTTCCATTCCGAATCCGTCTTCACACTGTTCCGACTACGGTCAACTTTCCAACACTTAAGCCTCGTTTAGGGACTAAGTATCCTAAAACTCTCCGAAACTCAAAACCGGACATCCCGGCGAATCAAAATAGCAGAAATAGACTCGGGGACAGTAGTTAATAGGGGATCATGGTGTTAATTCTTAAGATAACCGGCCGAGTCGTCACAAGGTTGGAGTGTGGGGTGGGTTGGTGGGGATGGGAAATAGGGTGAGGAATATTGAAAAAGAGTTTTGGAAAATATTTTCCCTTCTCTTGTAGGGAAAATATTTTCCTCCAATTGGAGGAAAATGAGTTCATGAAGAAAATGTTTTCCAAAACATTTAAGCCAACCAAACATAAAAAAATTGGAAAATATTTTTCAGAAAATATTTTCCTTCATACCAAACACACCCTATGACCAAAAGCATTTTTCTCCTAAACTAAAAGACACCTACCATCTTTTCAAAGAAATACAAGGTTAATACGAGCGTATGACCAAAATAAGGATAAAATATGAAGATTTTGGAGGAAATAAGAGGAAAAGTGTAAGTGTGTGTGTGTTGGGGGCAGAGGTAGACCTACATTGTAGGTTGAGGGGTCACGGGACCCCGTTAGCCTCGGCAAAAACCTTGTATATATATTTTATATATATCTGTACATATATATGGGGACCCTTAAATATTTTACACATGACTCCAAAAACTAAAAAAGCGATTGGCAGAAGTGGTTGATCGGGGTGCTTCAAGTCCATTCATTGTTGGATGACGAGGGTTCGATACGTAACTTCATCTTCTTCTCCTCCTTTTCATTTTAGTTATTTGTTCTCCTTCTTTCTATTTTAGGGTTCTTTTTTCTCCTCTTTTCTATTTTAATTCTTTTTCTCCTCCTTTCTATTTTAGTTATTTTTTCTCCTCCCTTTCATTTTAGTTCTTTGAATACAACGTAATTTATATTTAATAGCAAACTACTTTATTTTTTTATTTTTATCTCTTTTTAAATATAATTATAGTTTACTACTAATACATAATATTCAATTTAATTTATTTTATTTGTTTTCAAATTCCTCCCTTAAATTTAAAAGCCTTAAATGGCAACGTATCGCTTCACAAATAGAAAAATACAAATCCTTCTGGCACAACCTTCTTCAACAATTACTTTGACACCGACTTGACAATGACAACTAAGAGTTTGAGACTCTTCTTCAGTTCTCTGGCAACTAAGCGTTTGAGACTCTTCTTCAATTCTTTGACTATTAACATACACTTATTCTTAATATCTTTAGTAAATTTTTGATAATTTAAACTTTGAACGTATTGAGAGTCAGGGGTTAAATGTAATAATAGGAAGTTTGTGATAGTTAGTTGTATAAGAAAAATAGGTTGTTATATAGTACAGTAAATCTGGAAATCAGATTTACTTGTACATAACCGACCTTCTTCCTAACTGCCAAGCTTGATCTTTCTCTCTCTAGATTCTTCCAATTCAATCAATGGAAATTGTTCTTGCATGTGTCATGTAGTGTTTCAATTGCCCAATCTAGCTCAAATTAACATGGTATTAGAGCAGTGATTCTGAAATTAGGGCTCCGACGTGAATTATGGCAACTACTGAACTGAGAGCTAACGAAATCGACTATTTTATACTAAATCGTGATGAGGTTTCTTCACTCAAACACAATCATCCATTATTGATGCACCAGGACTAGTTCTAGTCCCAATTAAACTCATAGGGCCTGAGAATTATGCCTTGTTCAGTAGGGCAATGAAGCTAGCTCTTATGGGCAAAAGTAAGCTTGGATTCGTTAACAGAACCTGTGTAAAAACTATGTTCAAAGGCTAACTCGCAGAACAATGGGAGAAGTGCAACGCGATTGTACTCTCATGGATTAGTAGCACTGTTGCAGCTGAATTGATGCCCAGCATCATGTTTGCGTCTAGTATGAGGAAAGTGTGGATCGATTTCAAGGAAAGGTTTGATAGATGCAGTTTGACTAAAATATATCATCTATGGACAGAAATCGCCAGTTTGAAACAAGGTACAAATTCTGTAACTACTTACTACTCGAAGATGAATGATCTATGGAGTGAGCTAGATGTGTTAGTTCTTTTGTCTTCATGTGATTGTGAAGAATCTAGGCCATCCATAGAACATCTAGCTAATCAGAGGTTATTACAATTTTTAATGGGATTGAATGAAAGTTATGGTAATGTAAGAAGTAATGTGCTGCTAAGAAGACCTGCAGTTACTGTGAATGAAGCATATGTTATAGTAATACAGAAAGAAAGTCAAAGATCCTTGGGTGTTGGTGATGCAAATAAGATCCTCTAATTATGTTAGCAGGAAGAACTCAAGGCTTCAAGCCTAAGAAAGCAGGGCTAATTTGTGAGCACTATGGGTACAAAGGACACCTAAAAGAAAACTGTTACAAAATTGTTGGATATCCAACTGATTTCAAGAGTAAAAAGAAACTAGCAGGAGCAGGAGGAAGAATTTATGTCAACAATATTGATGTAGACGTGGAAGTCTTCCACAAGGACAAGGACACTTCTTGACAGAAGAACAATATAAACAACTGGTGGGATTGTTGAACAAGCCATCTGGTGGTGAGTGTTCTATCAATATGGCAGGTATTGTTTCTTTATTATCCAGTGCTTCTTTAAGAGAGTGGATAATAGATTCTGGAGCAACACATCACATTACTTGCAATAAGGAAGTTTTAAACAATACAAAAGAATTAGAGGAAAATGAAGGAATTGGAGTGCAATTACCAACAGGAAGTAGAGCTGAGATAACAGACACAGGGAATGCAGTGATTCTAGGAGATCAGTGCATTAGAGATTTCCTATATGTTCCAGACTTTAAGTTTAATCTATTATTTGTAGCAAAGCTAACAAAGGACCTTAAATGCTTTGTTGGATTTTATCCTAACTTCTATTTATTACAGGAGCTCTACAATGGCAAGGTATTAGGGATTGGTAAGAAGTGTGGAGGTTTGTATATGCTGAAGGAAAGAGGTGCAGTAGTAGCAGCTGGATCAATATCAAAAGAACACACAGAGAGTGCACTTTGGCATTTCAGGCTAGGTCATGCTTTATTGGAAGCTATGCAACACATTTCATCCCTACAAGGCAGAATAAATACTAGACAATTAGAATCTTGTTGTATATGTACCTGAGCTAAACAATGTAGATTACCATTTCCTGTCAGCAATTCTAAGTCCTCAGCTATTTTTGAACTTGTTCATCTAGATGTTTGGGGACCCTATAAGGTACCCACTTATGATAGAAAAAAGTATTTAGTTACAGTTGTTGATGATTTCAGCAGATACACTTGGGCTTGTTTGATTCAGTCAAAATGTGAAGTTTGTGCTATGTTGATTTTTTGTCTTTAATTCAGAATCAATTTGGTGTGTGTGTTAAGATTGTAAGATTTGATAATGGGACTGAGTTCTTCAATACACAGTGTAATGAATTGCTGTCATCTCTTGGTATTTTACACCAAAGTAGTTGTCCTTATACACCCCAACAAAAAGGGTGGTTGAAAGGAAGCATAGACACATCTTGGAAGTAGTCAGGGCACTGAAATTTCAGAGTAGGATACCTATCAAATTTTGGGGTGACTGTGTAAAGAGTGTTGTATATTTGATCAATAGAGTACCTTCTTCAGTTTTAGGAGGAAAAACACCTTTTGAATTATTGTTTGGGAAGGTTAGCAAGTTGGATCATCTAAAGGTATTTGGCTGCCTATGTTATGCAAACAATCTGCCTAAGGGAGACAAGTTTGCACCTAGAGCAAGGAAGGAAATTTTCATAGGATATGCTAAAACTCAGAGAAGATACAAGTTATATGATATGGAAACACAGTCCTTTTTTATTAGTAGAGATGTTCAGTTCAGAGAAGACTGCTTCCCTTTCGAAATGGACAATTGTTGAAGAAGGTGACTCATTTCTTTAGCAATCAACTCAATTCCTAATGCCTGATCCCTGTGACAATGCTGATAACTCATGAGCAGCTCACATCCCAGCACTTCCTGCAGATGCTTCTCTGCCTGAAGACGATGTTGAGACTCACATTGAGAATGCTCCACTACAGGACAATCATATCCCAACTGTTGTTGAATCAACTGATGCAGCTAATGAGCAGCCTGAACCAGTAATCACCGAAACCAATGAGCAGCCTGCATCAACAATTATACCACAAGATGATATTCCCCAATGTACTACTAGCATACCCTACTAAAGGTTCATCAGGTCACAGGTATCCTATATCCAACCATGTTGATTATTCACATTTGTTTACCCTATATCAGGCTTATCTACAAGCTTTCTCAATTCTCACTGAACCTAGAAGCTTTAAGGAAGCTGCAACTGATAAGAATTGGATTGAGCCAATGAAGCAAGATGTTAAATCTCTTGAAGATAATCAAACTTGGGAGGTGGTACCCTTACCACTAGGAAAGTAAAAAGTAGGGTCAAAATGGGTGTACAAGATTAAGTACAAGGCAAATGGAGAGGTTGATAGATATAAAGCAAAGTTAGTAGCCAAGGGCTACACTCAACAAGAATTGCTTGACTACCATGAAACTTTTTCACCTGTGGCAAAAATGGTCACAGTTAGGACAGTCATTGCAGTTGCAACATCAAATGACTGGCCATTGTTTCATATGGATGTTAATAATGCTTTTCTCTAAGGTGACTTAGAAGAAGAAGTCTACATGGAGATGCCTCAAGGTTTCCGACAACAGGGGGAGTACATGGTATGCAGGTTGTTGAAATCCTTGTATGGACTCAAACGGGCTTCTAGACAGTGGAATATAAAGCTAACCACTGCCCTTGTGCAAGCTGGATATATACAAAGCCCATATGATCATTCCATTTTTACTAAAAAAAAGAGGAGCTGATATTGTAGTCATTCTAGTGTATGTAGATGACTTACTAATCACAGGAAGTAATGTTGACTTGATACACGAGGCAAAGGATTCCTTGCATGGTAATTTCAAGATGAAGGACCTGGGGGAATTGAGATATTTTTTGGGCACAGAGGTGATGAGGTCAAAAGAAGGAATAGTTCTCAATCAAAGAAAATATGCTTTGGAGTTGATCTCTGAAGTAGGGCTTAGTAGTTGTAAACCTGCTTCCATACCAATGGAACTCAATCACAAGCTAACAACTACAGATTATGATAAGCATATGGGAATCACTGAAGATGCAGAATGGGAGATATAATAGCATATCAGAAACTAATAGGGAAGTTGTTATACTTGACAATCACAAGACCAGACCTATGCTTTGTTGTGTAGGCTCTGAGTCAATTTATGCAAAGGCCAAAACAGTCTCCTTTGAATGCAGCAATGAGGATCATTAGATACATCAAAGGTTCACTAGGCCTTGGTATATTCTTGAAGAAAGGAGAAACGCATACACTCACAGCTTACTGTGACTCTGATTGGGCTACTTGCCCCAATACTAGGAGATCAATCATAGGCTATGTGACACGAACCAAATTGGCAGGCCGCGACAGGTGCTTGAGTCCTACCTGTCAAACATCCCTAAGCATGCGTCTAAGATATGAACCTGAATAACGTCTGCTGCATTACGAAATTAACATACGTAAAGGAAACCTGCCGTCAGGGCTTATGTACGTATACATGCAGAATACAGTGGGCGAGCCGGCAAGGCTTCTATAGACAACTATACATCCAAAACTGAAATCCGACAAGGCCACATACAACCAAACTAGACATAATGTCTACAGACCTCTAATAGAAACACAACTGTACAATGACGGGACTGAGCCACGTCATTCCCATATATATATATATAAACATATCGTACCAAAATCGAATGAAGCTCCGGATCAAGTGGAGCACCAACTCTCATATATATACACACACATCGTACCAAAATCAAAAGCAGCTCCGGATCAAATGGAGCACGCCAACTCTCGCTGATCAGGGATCCTAAGAAGGGGGATCGTCGGCTTGCCTACCTGCACCTGCGGGCATGAAATGCCAGCCCCATGAAATAGGGTGTCAGTACAAAAAATGTACAAATATGTAAGGCATGAAAATTAGTACGTAAAAGAAACAGCTGAAACATAGAATAAGGAAATACATCTTTAAATCTGAATAACTTTGTAAATTCTGTAACGTTTATAATGTCGTACACGTGTGTATAAATGTCGTGTCATGCATAGGTATGAGTGTGCATAATATCATCAAGCCATTGAGGGCATCCCATCATATCGTCTCGGCCACTATGGGCAACATCATCAACATATACCAGCTGATCAATTGGTGGTGCGTATATAACGCCGTAACCTTTTCCCATATCTCATATACATATATTTACATATATACGCGTATATAACACCATCTGGTCATGGGTCAATGCACATGTATAAATGAGTGAAATGCATGAAAAATATGTAATAATCTCAACATTCCTTCCAGATAAACTTTTTCAACTGTGTATTATTCTGAGACCCATGAACAGAAGATAATAGTATTTTTCATGGGGAATCAAGAATATAGACACCCCTACTATTTCTATGAATAGAGTAATTTATGAAAACTGTGTGTTTGCTCATTTCTTCTGTATAATTTGGACCATGCCAAAAGAAAGAAGGGAGGGCTTTTACATACCTAGAGTAGGAACAACTCCATATAATTATCCCATTGGAAACCTTCGTGGATTGAACTTAGAACCCAAAAATCGAATTTAAGCTTCTGCGCTTTTGAACTTGAGGAACAAAATTGGCTTGGATTTTGGATGAATGGATTCTGATTCAACGCTCTTGGTTTCAATGCAATGATTGTTGGACGTTTTTTGAACAATGAGGTTTATTTCCTCAACCTTTCCAACTAATACAGAAGCTCCCCCAACGTTATTTGTTCTTATTGTTGAAAAGAGATAAGACTTTTAAGTCTTATCTTGGTTAACTTTAGACTTTATTTTAAACCTTAGGTGTAGATTAGACACCTATTCATAAATGCTTATGAATCATCTTCTTGTTTGGTGGCCTTGTGCCACGTGGGTGGGGTGGGATATTAATTTTTTTTGCTTGACTTATTTAGTTAACTAAGTAATGTCCTGTTACCCGATAATTAATCAATTACACGCATAATTTAAAAATTATCACAAATTACTTAAAATTCTATTTATTTTTAAAATAATTCATATATACTTTATATATTATACTACCGTGGTCATGTGGTACTTTGCATGGTACTAGTTCCTAATTATCGGGTATTATTGCTTAACCTATATTTTATCCCAAATTGGCCACTTTCAACGAAACTCGTTTTCTTTAATTCGTGTACCCTTTATCCTTCATGACACTTCTTTATCGCTTGTTATAAATAGCGTAAATACGTTAACTTCAAGATGATATCACCCCCGAGTCTACGTCGGTTAACTGAAAACAAAATTTTAACGTATGAAAAATGCGAGATGTAACATCCTTCCCCCCTTAGAAATATTCGTCCTCGAATGTTCAACTCCCTGTGATCTATGTAACTTTTGGCAGGGTCGTCTCTGTAATAACACCACTACCAACTCTTGCCGTAGAAGCTTAATAATCCAACGACACACAGGACCATAATTATGAATAACAACAATGGTTTCACATGACCAACGACAATAACCGACACAAGAATTTATACACGTACCTTATGGTTATGATGTCTCATTCGGACCCTTCTATGGAGGAGGAAATAAGTAGGGATATCTAGACTTCATGTTTTCCTCGGCCTCCCAAGTCATTTCTTCCGCATTGTTGTTTCTCCAAAGTACTTTCACAAAGGCTACCTCCATATTCCGCAGCTTGCGGATTTGTCGGTCTAGGATGGCAATCGGAACTTCCTCGTATGATAAGTCTTCTATAATTTGTACATCATTCGTGGGTACCACTCGGGTAGGATCGCCAATGCACTTCCGTAACATAGATATGTGAAAAATCGGATGGACAGACTCCAACTCCGAGGGCAATTCTAACTCATAAGCTACTTGGCCCACTCTCCGAATGATCCTATAAGGCCCAATATACCGTGGGCTAAGTTTTCCTTCCTTGTCAAACCTCATCACACCCTTCATAGGTGACACTCTTAAGAATACCCAGTCATCAACCCTAAAATCTAAATCTCGACGTCGCACGTCAGAATATGACTTCTAATGACTCTGAGCTGTCAATAGTCGATCCCGAATAAGCTTTACTTTTTCTAGAGCTTGTTGAACTAGGTCTGGCCCATGTAATCCAGATTCTCCAACATCAAACCACCCTATAGGCGATCAACATTTTTGTCTGTAAAGAGCTTCGTATGTAGCCATCCGAATACTGGAATGGTAACTATTATTCTATGCGAACTCAATAAGCGGCATATGATCATCCCAGCTATCTTTGAAGTCTATTATACAAGCTCGTAACATATCCTCCAGTGTTTGAATAGTACGATCAGCCTGTCCGTCTGTCTGGGGATGAAATGTCGTACTAAGATTTACTTGAATCCCCAATCCTTTTTGGAAGGCCCTCCAGAAGTTAGCTGTAAATTAAGCTCCTCTATCCGAGATGATAAATACAGGGACACCATGCAGTCGTACTATCTCATTGATATAAAGCCTCGTATAGTCCTCTGAGGTATATGTAGTTCTAACGGACAGAAAATGGGCTGACTTTGTAAGCCTATCAATAATCACCCATATCGAATCGAACTTATGCTGGGTACGAGGTAAGCATACAATGAAGTCCATATTGATTACTTCCCATTTCCAAGTCGGAATCTCCATAGCTTGCAATAACCCACCGGGTTTCTGATGCTCAATCTTAACCTGCTGATAGTTAGACACTGAGCAACAAACTCCGCTATATCATTTTTCATTCCATCACCAATATACTCCCCTGATATCATGATACATATTTGTCGCTCCTGGATGGATAGAATAACGAAAATAGTGAGTTTCTCACATAAAATGCTGACGCAGCCCTGCAACATTAGGGACACATAATCGTTCTCGATATTTAAGGACCCAATCTTCTGTAATCTCAAACGGTGTCTTCTCTTTCTGAGGGGTGGTATCCCTATAATGATCTAACACAGGATCCTCGTACTGGCGTTCCTTTACTTTAGTTACTAAAGAGGATGTTGTTGTATCCTGAAGAGTAATTCTAATGTCACCTGAGTCTAGTATCCGAACTCTAAGACTAGCTAGCTGATGAACCTCATGGGTTATTCCCCTCTTTTTCGGCTGTAAATATGATAGGTTACCCATAAATCTACGACTGAGGGCGTCGGCTACTATGTTCGCCTTCCCCGGATAGTATAAAATATCAACGTCATAGTCTTTAAGTAGCTCCAACCATCTCCTTTGATGTAGATTCAATTCCTTTTGCTTGAAGATGTACTAGAGGCTCTTATGATCCGTATAGATATCGACATGAATATCATACAAGTAGTGTCTCCACATCTTTAGTGCATGAATCACCCCGGCTAACTCTAAATCATGGGTTGGGTAGTTCTTCTCGTGCTTTCTTAGTTGTCTAGAAGCATAAGCCACAACCTTACCATGCTGCATCAGTACACAACCCAATCCAATGCTTGAAGCATCGCAATAGATAGCATAACCATCGGTCCCTTCTGGAAGCGTTAGAACCGGTGCTGATGTTAATCTGCCCTTTACTGCCTGGAAACTCCGTTCACAAGCATCAGTCTATTGAAACTTTGCTCCCTTCTGAGTCAACTTTGTCAAAGGTGTTGAAAGGGAAGAAAATCCTTCCACGAATATTCTGTAATAACCTACCAAACTGAGAAAGCTACGAACCTCCGTCGGTGTTGTGGGTCTAGGCCAAGTCTTTACTACCTCAAATCTTTTGTGTATCCACCCGGATATCTTCACCCGAAATAGCATGCCCAAGGAAAGCTACAGAGTTCAACCAGAATTCACATTTAGAAAATTTTGCATACAGCTTCCCTTCCTGTAGAACTCTAAGCACAATACGCAGATGATCTGCATGCTCAGCCTCTGAATGAGAATATACCAATATATCATCAATAAATACAATTACGAATAGATCTAAAAAAAGTCCTGAACACACAGTTCATTAAATCCATGAATACTGTTGGGGCATTGGTCAGACCGAACAACATAACTCGAAACTCAAAGTGCCCATATCTAGTCCTGAATGCTGTCTTTGGAATATCTTTATCCTTAACTCTTACCTGATGGTACCCAGACCTCAAGTCTATCTTTGAAAAACATTTGGTACCTTGCAACTGATCAAATAAATCATCAATTCTCGGCAGCGGGTACTTATTCTTGATCGTCACCTTATTCAGCTGCCTATAATCAATACACATTCGTAATGAACCATCTTTTTTCTCACAAACAAAACAGGTGCTCCCCACGGTGACGTACTAGGTCTGATAAAACCTTTTTCAAGCAAGTCCTTTAGTTGTCCTTTCAACTCTTTCAGCTCTACGGGGGCCATTCTATAGGGAGGAATAGATATTGGGTGAGTATCTGGTAGTAGGTCAATAGAAAACTCAATTTCTCGCTCTGGAGGGAGACCCGAAAGCTCATCGGGGAAAATATCGGGAAACTCATTCACCACCGGGATGGACTGAATGGTTGGTGACTCCACTTCCATATCCTGAACCCGAACTAAGTGATAAATACAACCATTTCTGATCATCTTCCTTTCCTTGAGATAGGAAATAAATCTACCTCTCAGCGATGCCGTGTTACCTTTCCACTCCAAAATAGGCTCCCCTGGAAATTGAAATCGGACTATCTTTGATCTACAATCAACGTTGGCATGACAAGAATCCAACCAATTCATACCCATTATAACATCAAATTCTACTATATCTAACTCGATTAAGTCTACTATGGTAGGTCGACCATGAACTACTACTATACAACCCATGTATACTTGCTTAGCTATCACCGAGTCCCCAACAGGTGTAGATACCTCAAAAGGTTTAACCAATTCAGGTTTTATTTCAAACTTACTAGCAACCAACGGAGTAACGTATGATAAGGTGGAACCTGGGTCAATCAGTGTATATACATCATATGAGGAGACTGATAATATACCTGTAACAACATCAGGAGATGACTCCTGGTCATGTCATCCTGCCAACGCATAAATGCGGTTCTGAGGGTTGCTCGAGCTAGATGCTCCGCCTCTACCTCTACCACGACTTATTGGTGCTTGGGGACCTTGACTAGGGGGGTGTATTGATGATGACGAACCAGCTGCAGATCCCGATAGCTGAGCTATGCTTGCATCACCTCTCATCGAGCAATCCCTCATAACGTGTCCCGGATAACCGCAAGTATAACAAACACCTAACCTCTGCCCGGTATGCTACTTACCACATTGAGCACATCATGGCAAAAGCGGCCTCATCTGATTTGACTCACCCCTATACTGAGAACCTGAGGCCCTGGAATTCTGACCAGACCCTGAATATGAAGAACGATCAAATCTCTTACCGCCAAACTGAGGGGGTGCGCTAGCCGAAGGCTGGGATGGATACCTCAAGTACTGCTACCTCTGACCACCTCGAAACTCACCAGAAGGACCCGAGGACCTTGCTCTCTTATTTTGGGCCCTATTATGCTCATGATCGGCCCTCTGTTTCTGTTTACGCTCCTCTACACCCTGAGCGTATGCCTGAATACGAGAAATATCCATGTCTGGCTGAAGTGAAACCGACATACAATCATTAAGCAAGTAGGGCTCTAATCCCATCACGAACCGGTGAACCCAATCCTCCATCTTAGATACAATAGTGGGAGCATACCTAGCCAACGAATCAAACTGAAGATTGTACTCTCGAACACTCGTGTTACCCTGTTGAAGGGTCAAGAACCTATCAACTCTGGCTCGCCTAAGCTCTGGTGGCAGATAATGACGAAGAAAAGCTTCTATAAACTCCTGCCATACCGTTGGAGGGGCATCCTAACCTCTGAACAATTCCCAAGACTCGTACCAATTAACTGCAACATCTCGGAGTCTATAGGAAGCTAGCTCAACTGACTCAATTGCAGTGGCCTTCATTACCCTTAACGTCCTCTGCACCCTATCAATAAATACCTGAGGGTCCTCATTCGGGTCTGCCCCAGTGAATACTTGAGGGTCTAAATTAATAAAGTCACGAACCCTCGCACTCACGGACATATCTGCATGATCAATACCTATTTCCTGACGTCGAGTCTGCACGGCTACTAATCAGGTTAATAATTGAATAGCATATCTCATCTCATGGCCCGGTGCATCTGGCTGAGGAGCTGGACATACAGGGGCAGGCGTTGGAGTTGGTGCCCCTCGGAGCTCTTCAAGAAAGGGCGGGGTATGTGAAGTCTGAGATGGAACCTCACCATGAGACTCTCCCCGAGCCCTGGTAACTCGTGGTTCTCGACTAGTAGTCTCACCGGCCATAGATTTTCCCTTATGGGCGGCCGTACTCTTTGGAGGCATTGCTGAAAATATAACGTATCGTTAGGAACATGAATTCTTGTATCGCACGATCTGAGATAAAAAGAGAGGATAACATCCTATATGTCCTGTAGCCTCCTGTTTATAAGTGTGGTGCATGACACACCCATAAACAAGACCTCTACTAGATACGGTCTGTAGACAACCCTAGGACAGAAATGCTATGATACCACTTTTGTCACGACCCAAATCGATGGGCCGCGACGGGTGCCTGAGTCCTACCTGTCAAATACCCCTAAGCATGCGTCTAAGATATGAACCTGAATGACATTTGCTGCATTACGAATCTAACATACGTGAAGGAAACCTGCCATCAAGGCATATGTATGTATACATGCAGAATAGAGTAGGCGAGCCGGCAAGGCTGCTATAGACAACTATACATCCAAAACTGAAAGCCAACAAGGCCACATATAACCAAACTAGACATATTGTCCACAGGCCTCTAACAGAAACATAATTGTACAAAGACGGGACTGAGCCATGTCATACTCATATATATATATATATATATATATCAAAACAGCTTCGGATCAAATGGAGCACGCCAACTCTCACTAATCAGGGATCCTAAGAAGGGGGACCATCAGTTTGCCTACCTGCACCTGCGGGCATAAAATGTAGGCCCCGTAAAATAGGGCGTCCGTATGAAAAATGTACTGAGTATGTAAGGCATGAAAATTAGTACGTAAAAGACATAGCTGAAATATGGAATAAGGAAACACATCTTTAAATCTGAATAACTTTGTAAATTCTGTAATGTTTATAATGTCATGCACGTGCGTATAAATGTCGTGTCATGCATAGGTATGAGTGTACATAATATCATCAAGTCACTGAGGGCATCCCATCATATCGTCTCAGCCATTATGGGCAACATCATCAACATATACCAGATGATCAGGTGGTGGTGCGTATATAACGTCGTAACCCTTTTCCATATCCCATATACATATATACGTGTATATAACGTCATCTGGTCATGGGTCAATGACATGTATAAATGAGTGAAATGTATGAAAAATACGCAATAATCTCAATATTCCTTCCGGATAAACTTTTTCAACTGTGTGTTATTCTGAGACCCATGAACAGAAGATAATAGTATTTTTCATGGGGAATCAAGAATATAGACATCGTTACTATTTCTATGAATAGAGTAATTTATGGAAACTGTGCGTTTGCACGTTTCTTTTGTATAATTTGGACCATGCCAAAAGAAAGAAGGGAGGGCCTTAACATACCTGGAGTAGGAACAACTCCGTATAATTATCCCGTTGGAAACCTTCGTGGATTGAACTTAGAACCCAAAAATCGAATTTAAGCTTCTGCGCTTTTGAACTTGAGGAACAAAATTGACTTGGATTTTGGACAAATGGATTCTGATTCAACGCTCTTGGTTTCAATGCAAGGATTGTTGGACGTTTTTTGAACAATGAGGTTTATTTCCTCAACCTTCCCAACTAAGACAGAAGCTCCCCAGCATCATTTGTTCTGATTGTTGAAAAGAGATTAGACTTTTAAGTCTTATCTTGATTAACTTTAGACTTTATTTTAAACCTTAGGTGTAGACTAGACACCTATTCATAAATGCTTATGAATCATCTTCTTGTTTGGTGGCCTTGTGCCACGTGGGGTAGGGCTGGGATATTAATTTTTTTTTTATCCACTTATTAATTAACTGGGTAATGTCCTGTTACCTTGTAATTAATCAATTACCCGCATAATTTAAAAATTACCATAAATTACTTAAAATTCTATTTATTTTTAAAATACTTTATATATACTTTATATATTATACTACCGTGGTTATGTGGTACCTTGCACAGTACTAGTTCCTAATTGTCGGGTATTATTGCTCGACCCGTATTTTATCCCAAATTGGTCACTTTCAACGAAACTCGTTTTCTTTAATTCGTGTACCCTTTATCCTTCATGATACTTCTTTATCGCTTGTTATAAATAGCGTAAATACGCTAACGTTAAGATGATCTCGCCCCCGAGTCTACGTCGGTTAACTGAAAACGAAATTTTAACGTATGAAAAACGCGAGATGTAACACTATGTTGTGAAGTTAGGAGACTCATTGTTATCTTGGAAGTCTAAAAAAACAACAAACAGTCAGTAGAAGCTCGGCAGAAGCAAAATACAGGAGCATGGCAGCTGTAGTTGCAGAAATCATTTGGGTAACAGGATTATTAGGAGAATTGGGAGTGAAAGTGCAGAAGCCAATACATCTACATTGTGATAGCAAAGCTGCGATACAAATAGCAGCAAATCCTATCTTTCATGAAAGGACAAAACATATAGAAATCGATTGTCATTTTGTAAGAGAAAGAATCAAGGCATGCTTGATCACTGCCAACTACATTCCTTCCAGGCAACAACTAGCTGACTTGATGACAAAGAGATTAGGAACACTATAACACCAGCTACTACTCTCCAAGCTTGGAGTGTTTGATGTCTTTAACACTCCAGCTTGAGGGGGAGTATTGAGAGTTAGGGGTTAAAATGTAATAATAGGAAGTTGGGGGTAGTTAGTTGTATAAGAAAAATAGGTTGTTATATAGTAGAAATCAAATTTACTTGTACATAACCGGCCTTCTTCCTACTGCCAAGCTTGATCTTTCTCTCTCTAGATTCTTCCAATTCAATCAATGGAAATTGTTCTTCATGTGTCATGTAGTGTTTTAATTGTTCAATCTAGCTCAAATTAACAGAACGCCCTTTTGATCACTGACCTTCTTTTTTAAAAAAAAAAATAAAAAACAAGAAATTTTAAAGGGTGAATGAAACATGCTTAATCAAACACCTTCCCATTCCATAGCACCTATTTTGTGAAGAAATTTCTCTCTGTTTGGTTCTTTCTTTTTCTTTAGAACTTCTTTTTGTTTATACTTGGATGATAAGTCATTATAATCATTAAGTTTTTCAAGAGTTGCACGCCGAATTTTATCGCTAGATAAGCACACAATGGTGCCCCCGTCGTGCTCAAATCCTAGGTCCACCTCTGATAATGGGGGGGGGGGACTTTATCCCCTTTGCCCAGAAACCAAACAGGACTTGCAATGTTCAGGTTATTCACCAACCTTTGCTGCTGAAAACAGGTCTCGGAAAGAAGCAACGTAGTTAAAAGTACTAACACAATTTTTCTCCGTGCGTCTTTCCTTGTGAACCCTTGAAGCTTACTACCTCTCTTGTATCAAATCATTTCACAGCTTGTACAAACAAGCTCGAGCCAAAGTTACGCAAAAGTGCAAAAAACAAAGAAAAAGATTGAACAAAAGAAAAAGGATTTTCTTCAAATTGACACCTCATATATTCACAAAACAATGCCCTTGCCTTCACTACAAAAACTTTTACCCAGAGCAACGCCCTACCATTCCATCTTCTCTGGTAGATATATACCAAGCTTATGACTTCTATTCTAAATTGTAGAGCCTAAAAAATAACTTACCTGAAGGCATAAGCCTTATACTACGATCTTTCTTGCATCTCTATGGGGACTCATCGAGCAAAATTCACAGCTCGGAGCCCTCAGCTGAGTACTAACCTATGTCTAACCACTGTTCAAGTCACCAATCACCAGGAAAAAGAAACCCACCTACTAGTCCATCCTTGCTCTTCCAAGTTCGAGAAATGATCTCAATCTGCATTTACATCAGTCCTGAGAACTTCTAAAACTGTTGCATTGCAAAAGAAGCATCTCTCACAATTCAGGAGGTGTCTGGAAATGCAGCCTAAGCAAGAAACATGAGAACAGGGCACAAATTGAGCATTTGCTTGACATGCATAGCAGATGCAGCAGATGCTGTCATCATAATCTGTTTCGCCCCCATATCCTATTCTCTCAAATTCTACCACCTCTGACTGACAGATTAGCAGACTTGAAAATTTCTCCAGTTGCCTGATTTTCTTCAGATAATCAGCTCCCCTGAATAAGCTAGCCTGAAATTCGTGAAAAGAAAGTTAGAATACAGATTAGGCAACCCAAAAGCAATTACTATTGAAACCCTTAAAAACACATTCGCATACATAAGCAGTCACCAAAAACAGCAAATGAGCACAGAGATGTCGTTTACTTCAGGACTTTAGCTAGGGATATCTAATCAGAGAAGCAGAAAAAGCCACCTAATCTTGGGATCTTCAATGCAAAATTACCTCATGGAGGCCTAGGTGATTTCTCCCTCTATCCCTCCCTTAGTTTTCTGCTTTTTCATTGCCAAATCTAAAATCATAGTACCCAGAAAAACAAAAACAGAAGCAATTTCGTTGGCTCTAAACCCATTTTTCATACCAGTGTGAAACTGGAAGTAGCCTAGGGAATTATCAAATTAATGAAGTGGAATAGCGACTAACCCAATTGTACTCCAAAAGATACTGAAATCCAGAGACTACAGTATCAGGGCAGTCCATACTGGCAAAAATCCCAACCATGTCATTCTGCCCAGTTTCTGGTTCCCTGCTAGCATCGATCAAATTAAGAATGATTCCAGCAAGGGGTGCTAAAATCATCCCTTTATTGACTTTCTCTGGGGACTGACCTGGACGCCTTAGGAATCTGCAAGAATAACACAACTGAATACCAAAAACAACTGAAGGAAACAACACAAAAACACACACACAGAGAAAAGGGCTCAATAGTCAATACCATGTTAACAGGCAAACATCTCGTTTTGATAAAAATAAATGCAAAGAACCAACTATATTTTGATAATGCAGGACTAAGATGAAGGCAAGCACAGAATTTTTTAAGTCAAATGCAAGTCTGCAAATTGAAAGTTATTTTTTCCTAGTCAGAAGTATCAGGTTTCACTCCTTTCTCCTAATATCAATCTCATTGCTCAGCCCACAGGGCTTTGATTCAAAGGTAAAGCAAGTAAAGCGTTAGATGTGCGATAAAGGCACAACATCAATTCGAACCATGCTGCTGATTAAGGCCTAGTATATAAATGGGAGAAGGGTCGAGGGACAGGCCCATACTCCACCGCGTTTCATTCCAATATGCGAACTAGCGATGGACCAGCTAAACCATAGGGATTTCTAGGTCATTGAGAAAAGGTATCAATCTCATTACTTGAGATGGTGGCTGCCAATTTACTATTTGAACGTGAGCCAACTAATTCAGAAAAGAAACGATCTCATAAAGGAGCAGCTCAACTCGTCCGGAGAATAAATCAATGTTTTCATTCAAATAATTCATCTTTGGTTGTTTCGGAGACAGAAACAAAATAAGCAGGAAAAATAACTCCATACTCCCTCACTCGAAAGATGCCTTATAAATATTTAATCAAAACACTAAAGGTGTTTAACATAAATGATGAAACTTACAGGTCTAAAAGATCAGGATCAGCTGCAGAAATTAAGTGGTTTAGTATAAAGACGATAACTTCAGTCAGCCTTCGCAAATTTGTATCTGCTCCAGAGAGAAATGCTTGAGGGATCTCATGGGTACAAAACTCCAACACCCTAGCAAGATTGCATGATAGGTCAAATATGACGCTGCATTTCCTTTGCTGAAACTCCAACACCTAAAAAGCACAATTGACACATTTTAATAGAGAAATAAGAAGAAGAAAAAAAAGTAACAAAAGATTTCTTCAATCCATAAACTACTATTCCACCTGTGTAGACAGTATGCAAAAAGTCGCCTTCGCTTAAAAACAACACCACCACCACCACTATCTTGTAAAACGTAGGTAGACACTCTAAACCTAGATGTGATGAAAATTAAGTTCTTTTTTTATTTAAGAACTGTCGAGAATATTCCTTTTTTTTTTACAATATTATACTAGATGACTTCATTAAAGAAACCATGAGTAGAATATCACAACAACACAACCCAGTAAAATCCCATTAGTGCGGTCCGGGGAGGGTAGAGTGTACGCAGACCTTACCCTATCCCGGAAGGGTCAAAAGCAATTCACTAAGTATACCCAAAAAAAAATTCCGGAGGTAAATAAAACATGCAGGGTTCAAAATCCTTTAATTTGTATCAATACTCTCTCATATGGAACACAACCTCTCAAACATATCAGAAAATAACAAAAGCTATTACCACGGGTAAATTAGAAATGACATACAACAAAAAGACAATGTAATAGAAGTCAATACACAGAAATTCCTCAGTGTGGTCAGGTGAAAAGAGATGGATAAGAGGAGGGAAAGTAAAAGTAGAAGGCTAATGTAATCCTTTGCTTGGTTAAAAGAGAAGGAGTATGAATATTAACTTTTCCAAAATACCTGAAATAGGACAAAACAGGACATCATTTTGGTGTACATAGCACTACCACAAAAAAAACGTAGGTAAATGATTAATCAATGAACTGTACCCTCTCTAGATCCCCTATTCTTCATTGATCCAAACATAAAAGGATATTAGATTCTCAAGGGAATAATACCTTGTAAGTTTCCTGCATCTCGCGAACCGAAACTGAGAATTCTGTCATTGCCCAGCTCAGAGTGTTGAACAAACGATTCAGAAAAGTAGAAAATAATTCTTCATCATGAATGCAAACCTCCCGCAATAATTTCTTCACATTAACAAAGCAGCAGAATTAGATCTACGAGCTACTCTAATTTTTTTCCTGGGAAGGAGGGATAAGCAGGATAAAAATGATAACTGTCAAGACAAAAGATAAATTATCACCAAGTCACCTGATATATAACTGATGAAGAGGAAGATGATTCGCCACGTTTTGATGAACCAAAACCTGAACCCTTGCACAACCGGAGAAGTATATTTGTTACAGGAATCCAAGATCTATTGTCAAAAGCAGACAGTAGTGCTTTAGGCATTCTCTGCGTTGCGGCTTCATTGCATTCAAAAGTAGCCAAGAACTCCTTGTACTGCACTAAGACAGAAATAGACTGCAGAAGAAGATCTCGCATCTCCGCACTGGATATCCTTGGATCATTGAAGTGGGTGACAGCGAAAGTAACCTGAAGAAGGAAAAATTAATAGCAAATACACGTAAAAGAAATGAAGCTAAATAATCTCGCACATAACAGGAAACAAGTACCAAAAGCAATCTAGCATCAATCATGTGGATCATTCCGGAACCAACCAAGCTATAGTACGAAAATCTTTTTGTCCAAAAACTGTTTCTTATAAATACTTCTCTTTTGTTACGTTAGCTTTAGAGGGTGTTGGTGCATTCTATTTCAGCATATTAAAATAAGCAACTATGCAAATACCACTGGCATTATAGACTTAGTCCTAAAAGTACCATAGAAAAAAAAGGCATGTGACTAGAGTGAGAGACAGAGAGACGAATGAGAGATGGAGAATTGAGACATACAAACGATGTAAGTCCTTGCTTGAGAAATATTGTAGCAGGGACGAAAGGAGGGTCACTTTTACGAAGTACATGGAAGCAGTCCACCTGTCATTGAGACAAAAGAAAGGAAGATTACTTTCAAAAATTGTGGCAACTAACAAACCGACCAAATAAATGGCATGAAAATAGCAGGCAAAATATTTGCTAATGATGAGCATTTGAAAGCATAAAGCATTTTCCATATTTCTATGCCCAGAAATACAGCTACATATAGATAACAGTTTAAACTTTCTTCTCCAAGCTCTTCCTTTCTCTTTGCAGATCGGACATGAAAAAGAAAGGAAGGGGAAAAACAGAATGTACAAATACCACAATGTACATTATATACGATAAGTCAGGTTTGTTCGATCCATTCAAGCCCATTCCCCTAAAACTACCAAACACAGCAGCCTAGTAATGAAAGGTGCAGAGATAGAAAGGCAGATGGAAGCAAGGATGGCAGGAAAACGGTAGGCAAGAAAAAGTTTTTGGTTCACTTGGCTACTGTCTTTCACTAAAAGTTGTAGGTCCTTCTCGGCTTCGCTATCCACGCCTGAAGAAAATCAAGCGGCACTAGCAAAGAGGTAGAAAAAAATTCATGCGCAAAATAAAAAGTGCAGTAAAGCATATATACAAACGATGAGTCACTCTTTGATACAAGAAAAGGGCCAATTATGGTGGAGTTCCAAAATAGTATGCAGAGTAGGAAATTTTATTACCAAGGTTTCCAAATAGTACTCGGGAGTATAGATGAAGACTGAGTCCTCTTTGCTAAGAATTAAAAGCAACTGAACAATCCACATACATGCTGCATACACCCCCCTCTGCTTCCACCGAGAAAATAGAGAAACACGATACCTGTTAGATGATAGACAGCAAAAGCTAAGCTATACCTCCTTGAAAGCAGACAGCAGCTACTCATTTAATATGGAAAATATACTGATGCATAATAGCCAAAACATTATTTGGAAATACAACAAAACATGTGATGATCATATTACCAAGCACAATGTCTGACACAATCCATTACTTCTTCTCTGTATACGCTACGAGCCTCCTTCAGACGCTTTACATGTTCCCCGCAAATTTTTTCTCTGATCTGCTTATCAGTTTCTTCTAGAAGAGAGATTGACTGTGATTGCCGAGACATATATGATGACGCCTACAATTGAAATAAGAGAATCATTCAAATATGATGTGAATCCATGAAACGTGACAAGGAAGAAAGTGTTCTTCCGCAGCAATGAATTCAAGTGCCGTCAGAATGGAATAAGAAAAGAAAGGTTGATTCAACTGGCAGGACAGAACAATCAATAATGTTAACCAAAAATGAGGGAAAATATCAGGAGCCATGTCCTCACACAAGAGAGAAGCAGATAGAACTAGTTCCGCACCTACTATATCAATCAAGTATGCCTTAATCTCATATTTGAATGAATCCGTCAATTCCATATTTGCATGAATCCGTCATATGAATCCTCTATATCCACTCCGTTCAATTTATGTCCATTCTATTCGGTATCAGAGAATTCATCATAGTTAGACTAATTTTACACTGGTTGTCAACCTACCCAAATCCTGCCCCCACTATTTGCTAGGGCCATCAACCTCGCCACTATTTTGAAACCTACCATATCATGAAATACATTCTCATGAAGAGAGACAGCACATATAACTGATCCGACATCCAGCACTTGAAACATGAAATTCGACTTCTGGACATTTCCCTCAGGCAGTACACTATCAAACTAACATATAACACCTTAGCTAGGGGGACAACAAATATAGATGAGATCGCTAATCATTGCATAGGACATTAATTTCAAACAAGCAGGACAACTTAGAAATACGCGATCATTAATCATTAATCATATACAGGACATTATTTCGCAAGGCCAAATGTTGATCAGGTGGTTGCTTTTAATACTTTACTCGGGCCACAAAGAGGTGAAATGCATATCAAAGGCCACTACCTTAGCTTACGGTTCTGCAAAATAGCTTAATTAAACGCCACCAAAATAAATCCCTTCATTTCACGAAGTGCCAATGGGGAACAGCCAAGAGATCTAACTCATGGTGCCTTTACCTCATCTGCGCCACTCAAATATTATATGCAAAAAAGGTAGCTTAATCACTACATTTTAGTAAGGGGAAAATCTAGTCACCTGCTTGAAGTTAGGTGCAAGACCTAAATGATACAGCAAGAGCATGGCATCAAGTAGCTCCTCTTCTTTCAGTGTTGCTGAAGAAACGCTGTTCTCTCTGGAAACATATCTCATTTGCTGCATAGGACGGAAGCCAAAGTCTGATTCAGATTGGTCACTTGTACTTGGTTTATCCGCTATGTCATCGTTCAAACTACTGGTGCTGCATTCTGCAGCAACATGAGCAGACCTCTCACGAATAGAGCTGCAATGTCCCCGCGAACCTTTTGTCATGTGTCTGATAGGATCTTTTGATATTCTTGTAAAATCAGCATCATAAGTAGAGCAACAGCATGGCTTCTGCTTACTTAATTTATCAATCTCCCATTAACCAATAATTAACCAATTACCCGAATCACTTCCTCCTGCTGCTCACTACTAATAGGATGGGACTTTGCTAGGTGATTAAATGAACCACCAAGCCTAGGAATATCAACCCGATGAGGATCATTCTTGAGAAACAAGCCTACAGGAAAATTTTGCTGGCCTCCTCTGTGTAGGAAACCAACATCAGATGCTCCAGAGTCCTTCATCCAACCACCAATGTCCCCAAAACCTTCAGACAAGAAATGGAGTATGACACTAAACACAGAAACAAGCACAGAATTGCTTGAAACACCAGGAGGCGGCAAATTTCGATCTGCACCCCTGTTTTTAAGTAGAATGTTTTGTAAAAATGTCCTGAATACAGAGCCAGGTAGCTGAGGAGGTGCTGTAGGTGGCATGAACTGCATTACCAGGCGGCAGAGGTCCCTCTGCTTCTCTTCAACCTGCAGAAGGAATAGGTTGAATTTGCTTGTGGATGAAGAAATATTTAACGAAATAGCAAGCCTTTCTAGACTTTCTAGTAGAAGGGATGGGCATATGTGATGCAATGATTCTTTGATGAAACATGATCAGCAAAAAATTGGTTGATGCACTTAGTACAGGAACCAAGGCAACTTTAAAAGCCAGCTAAACAGAAAAGCTGGGCAAAAAGATGATCCATATATGCACTAAAATCCATCATATCATCGTCCAAATGTATGATTAAAAAAGAGCAGCCAAGCAACTATAATATATTGAAGAACGTAAGACTTTAGCCACCCAAAATCATGCCGGACTAGGTGGTGCAGTATTGTTACTTACACAGCCTTATTGGGAAGATACGCATATAATTTAAGGAACTACATGGAAAGTTTGAATACAAATGACTAATGACTTGGTGTTTTTTATCTAAAAATGCCACCTTTTGCCAACAAAAAAACCAAGCAACATAAATAAGAATTGTCAAGGCTCCAAAAGGTTAGATTTCCTCTCTGTTTTTATGCGCGTCATGGAGTAATATTTTTACTTAGATGTCCAAAGCCAGCTTTATGGATGAAGATTCAGTACAATTTCCTGAGCAAGTCAACCAAAACTTTTTCTCTTTATTCTGACAGGTGCAACTCAGTGCAAAAACTGGATCAAGTAGGAGCGCTACAATTTAAGCCAAAGCTCTGGAACATCTGGCTGAAAGAATTGCAATAATTTCCAAATTGCTGGATGAATAAATGTTCCTATTAAACTTGATCAAGTGAGAAATATCAATTTTAATGGTCAAGTCATACTTTTGGCTGACAGGTTGAATTAGTTTTTAAATTGCTACATACAAAAATTATGGTGTTATTCCTCCTCAGCAAGCAGTTCAATCATAATAGTGAAACTGGAATACGACATCAACCATCAGCTGCTCCTTACATCGCTGACTACCATATTAAAGGATTAGAGCTTCCATTTCAACAAACAATATTCCATTCAGGTATCCTTTAAAGACATTACAGAACAAATGAGTCATGTTTAACTTGTTACAGGACCTTCTTGGAATACCCACCATCTCATTCAAGTATAACGTAGGAATATTAGACTAAGAGCCAACATGAGCATGGAACAGCATAGGATGAGGAGAGAAGCACATAAAATGCCAACATAAGTTCAGTTCCATTCACAAATAGAATACCTTGTTAATTGCTTCTGACAAAGCGGTTGTAGTCAGGACCAGGCTAGCCTCATTTGACATGTCCTCACACGAGCCAGGCCACCATACAGAAGGCATCAGACTTTGAAGATCCTGCTTGTTAGGACTCTTCCGCGACAAAAACCCTTCAAACAAATGGTCAAAATTTGAAGATTTCCACCACAGTATCATCATTTCTTCCCGCCTTAAGATGTGGCATGCCAAAGCCAGATATGTATATGAACCTGAGTAAGGACAGTCTGTAAGGCTCAACGGTGCTGTTTTACATAAGGTCGAAAGTGCACTTATAATATGTTCAAACAAAATTCTTGACTCTGAGAATTCTAATAAAGAATCGAGTATGCTGTCCAAACTCATATAGTCATGTGGAGGATGTATCCTAAAGACCTCCATTATCAGTGATAAAAGTGGGCCACAAGCTATGTACTTTGTGCTTCCATCTTCAGCAGCAAGTGCAGAGAATAACTCCTCGCATATCCCACGAGAGACAGGATGAGAAAGTTTTTCAAATGACACAAACCTTTTCAATCTTCGCAATTTCTCAACAGAACTGAACTCTGCCCTTCCCACACGCTGCATTTCAATTAGCCTTCCAAAACAATTAAGCAAATCAGTAGCAAGTGAACTTCTGGTTGGTGGAGGCTGAATGGGAAGAAAACCTTTCACTGGGTACCTGAAAGGAATTCCCCCGAAGTTTAACTCACAACGTTCACCTTGAGAAAGAGAAATTGCTGGATAATATCCCAATCCAGGTACCATCTTACGAATACCAATAAATGCTACACCAAGTGAAACTCCATTTCGGTAAAATGATATCTCATCACCATCCAAATCAATACAACATCCAATCACATCACCAACAACCCATGGCTGACCATAAGACTGAGCTTCCTTATTCCATTTACTGACCCTTTTTCCATCATATGCATATGAATCGTCAGCGTCACCCACACCCTTATGATCAGTGAATGGGCAGGAAAGAGTCGCCCAGCCTAGCTGTTGTATACCAGAAGTTTCAAGAGTTACTTCATACATCCATTTCCCTTTCCAGACACAAGCATTGGCCCTTGCACTGCTGAATAAAGAATGACTCTCCATGAGCAAGGGCGGTTTGACTATTCGAAGATCACCACATATGCTCGATTCTTCTATTTGAGTAACCTGATGTTTACAACCATCAGCAGCAGTCAAAACCCCTTCTCTTTTTCTCTCCATACCAGTCTTCATATTCATTTGGTACTTCAGGAATTCATTCTTTATGACTGAACGAACCACTTTAGCATCTATTGCACTAGAAAGTGGTTTGATAGATTTGTACGGAAGATCAAAGATGTGCTCAAGGGTTCTCTCCACAGATTGATCGCCAAAATCATCACAATACGAAATAAGACGAGTTTTCTGGGAACTCTCCTTCCTATTTTCGCCATTCAATACTACAGCCAACCCAGAAGAAAGGCCACCAATACGTATGCCGTCTTCTGCCATTAGCAAGAATAGTACTCCAACAGCAATCAATCTTCACTCGCCCCAACCGCGAAACAGCATCAAAAGTCTCCAGTCAAAACCGAGAAGCAGAGATATCAATCATTCAACTGCCCACCGAAAAATCCAAATCTCGAAATGGAAAGGAAACTAATCCACTGAATATTTCCCTAGAAGCAATAAAACTTACAGCTCCTTTCTCCTACAAAAGCAAAACAAACAAACTCAGAAAATTGATAAATAAAATATAAAGGCTCTAAACTCCAATTAGAATGAAATTTTGAGCTTTGACCTCCAGTTAATTGCACTTTACCTCTAATGATCGTTCAAACAGACTAAATACCTAATAGCAGTATTGTAAATACGATTTTGCATATTCTCATCTCACTCCACCGCTTAAATTCGAAGAAATCATAACCAGAAATCAAAACTTAAATAGTAGCAATGTCGAATTCAATTCACAATTCATACTGTACAAAATACCACAAAAAAATTAAAACAAATACGAATAAATAAATAAATAAAACAGTATAAGCTATCATAGAGGAAACGGAAGTTCAAAATTCAACGCCAAAAAAAAACTGAAAATAGTAGAAATACTTACAGGTAAGAAGATACTATACATATAGAGCAAAGTGACAGGCTTTTTTTGCTTTAAGCTGTGTTGGTTCAAAGAAATAGAAGCGGCGGCTGAAGAACAGTGGGGTTATTCAAGTACGCCATTGATAAATGAAGAGAGAGAAAGCAGAAGAGTTTTTTTTTTGTTAGAGAGAGAAGAGGAAATGAAGAGTTGGGATTTGATTTTGATTTTGATTTTGATTTTGGTTTTGTTTTTTCAACTTTCTGTTTTGGGGTTTTTTTGTGTGTGTGTGTTTTGCTTGCCAAAAACTTGGGAAGTAAAGAAGAAAATGAACCTACAGCCTACGGGGAGGGGGCACAGACCATACGGCAATAACCCCCAACCCCTGGCGGCTACGAGCAGTGGTCAGTGGTGGCCCGAGTCATATAATTTTATTCAAACTTTACTTTTCATGAATAGTAATTTTATTTTTCTACGCTAATGGTATTGTTTGATGGTTAACACATAGAAACATTGTAATTCGACTTATATGGTATAATTTTATAATAACACTCATCTTTTATAATAATATTTTACTATAATGGTCAAGTTTTCTTTGAAACTAATATTTATATTATGTTCTTCGCTCTAAGAGCTAAGATATTTAAAATAAATGAGGTTGTTATATAAAATTTCACTGTATACTTATTTTGTTTTGTAAGAATATGATCAAACAAAAAATTAACGAGTTGAATTTGATGTCTATGATCATGTTTTATTCTCTTCATGAATAAAACTTTTAAGAATACACTGAAAAGATCTTGAAATTGTGATTCAAAATCATGGTGTTATGAACATATTGCCAAAGGAAAAAATAGAAAAAGGAAATGAGAATGTAAAGGATGACTATAGACCGAGTGTGGGGACTAGGTTCTTAACAGCCCAACTTGCCTTGGTCCTGTTCGGCGCGTTTCCTACACAAGCCCTAGGAGTGTATGGAAACACGTGGCAAATAAAAAGAGGAACTGATCTAAAATAAAGGGTGTTAAACGGGTGGGCCGAGGCGAGCTGGGTTGGGATTTTTTGTACCCGTACGGGCCATGGTCCTGGCCGGTTACGGGTTGGAACTTACCGGGTTTAACGGGTTCGGGTTCATCCGGGTAAAAATTGAACCGTAAAGGTTATGGGTTGAGGGGCCCGGCCGGATTTAGTGTATTTTTTAATTTTTTTTTTTTGTATTTTGTATAACTATTGTAAGTTATATTAATACTTTGTACTAATATAAAGAATACAAGGAAAATGGGAAAAATTGCATTTATAAATTGCAAGTGCTACATTTATTTCATAATTCAAACTTACAAATTGAAAGGTTTACATTTAACAACAAGTAAATTAACCAAAAAAGAGTAAATTCAAAGGTTTTGCATTGCCTTAGTAAGTTCTTCATAATCAATATGAACTGAGTGACCTTCTTCTAGAGTGTTAAATTCGGATGGGTTACCATGTGTTAATATATCTCCAAGTTCCTCGTCTTCTGGGCTATCAACATACGTCTTTGATTTCTTCGTTCCGATCTAATCCAATCTCTGAAACATACTAAAACTTCCAAAGCATTGCTTCCCAATGAGTGACGGGTGTCTCCAAGTTGTTGTCTTGCTTGGCTAAATGCACTCTCTGATGCAACAGTTGAAATTGGCACATTCAGCACATCCCGAGCCATAGCGAAAAGAACAGGAAATTGCTTTCCATTCTCATGCCACCATCCCAACGGCGAAAATTCCTTTGTGCGAGGCTCTTTTTGCTTCTGCAAGTAGAATTGAAATTCATCAATGTTCCTGCTACTGATTTGAGTGTTAGAAAATATTGGCTAAATACACTCTCTGATGTAACATTCATCATCCACAGTAGCAGAAGTGGTACAGTGCATAGTGGGATTAACATTGCCTACACTACGAGCAGCATCATCAATTACATTTGCATAATAATTATATAATTGTTGTAAATATTCATTTAGCTTGTCCATACAATTATATAAATCTTGGGTTTCAGTTGGTCCAATCTCCATATAAGTATATAAAGCATTCATTAATTTGTGACAATCAGACATCTTAATAGAAGGATTTAAAACAGCACCAATTAAGTAAATCGGAGGAATTAGAAAGAAATATTTTTTGAATTTTGCTTGCATTTTTTCCACAACATCCTTATATTTTTCCTTCTTCTTAAATTCAAAGAGTAGAAAAGAAATTTCAGCTATATGTACTAAAGTCATAGTAACAGTAGGGTAATATGCTCCAGAAAACTCAACAGTAGTTGTATAAAATTTATGTAAAAATTTAACATCATTAATGACCTCCCAAGTAGTAGTTATTAACACACGATTTGGATCAGTACAATGCGCATTAGCAACTTCAGTTATTGGGAATCTATATTTGTAGCAACATTTTAAAAATATATATGTATAATTCCATCTAGTAACAATTTCGTCTGGCATGAATCTGGGTTTAAGGTTATACTAGACACACTTATTCTTAAATTCCTTTATTCTAGATTGTCTATTATTTCCTTGAATAACATCAACTGCTCTTCTAACATGAGTAATCTCAGTTGAAAATAAATCAAGGCCACTTTTAACAATTAAATTATAAACATGACATGCATACCTAACATGAAAAATTTCATCAAGAGGTGATTGCAAATGCAGTTTTAATATTGAAATTGCGGCATTATTGTTAGAAGCATTATCAAAAGACATACACAATACTTTTTGCTTGAGATTATAAAATTCAACAAGTTCACAAATAGTACTACTTATAAATGCAGTAGTATGACTCTGATCTTCATCATATCTAAAAGCGATAATACGTTTTTGCATACAAGTAGTATCATCTATCCAATGACATGTAATTGTCAAATAATCATTTCCATTAACAGCATGGCCAATATCAGAAGTTAGAGAAACTCTACAAAGAAGGTGGCTAGACAACCCAAAGCAATCATTTTTGCTAACTCCTCACGATCCTTCATTTTATCATATTTCATAAGTCCTCCAGTAGTAGGGTTAAGAGTTGTTTGATTTCCATCACCATCAGAGCCCCATTCTTTGGGATGTTCAATTCTCATATGTCTAATAAGCGTCTCAGTCCCCCCTAAATTTCCTCCAGTCAAATGTTTAAAATCATTTTTACAAAGTTTTCATCTAACTTTATCAGTACCTTGAATTATTTCAAAAAAATTCCAAACCTTACTTCTGTTTCTACGATTAGTAGTCGGGGCCAGAAGTGGTCTACTACTAGTGCCACGACCACCACCCCTTGTAGCAACTCCAACACTACCAGCTTCGGCACTAGTGGGTGTAGCTGATATTTCATCTTCCATTCCTAATTCATTATCTTTTATTCCAAAATCTTCTTGTAATTGTTCATAATCTATATTATCATTAGGCGATGTTTCGGAAACATGTGTAAATGGGGTATTACTATTACTACCAGATGCTGAAGGACTACCTCTTTTTTTTATTTCCCCTACCAGCAACTTTTCTACACGCTCTTTTAGCAGCATTAAATATATTGTAAAAATTAAAGTATAAGCTAAAATTAAATATGCAATTAAAATAGTAAATAAGAGAAAGAGTTGGAGGGAGTGCACCGAATTCGATAATAAATTGAGCACTTGATTACGCAATTCCGATGTTACCACGAACAAACGTCAAGCAAGTATTTCAATTTTGAAGTTCAATTGTTCAAACTTCAAAATCCGAATGATAAAACATGATAAATTAAATTCAAGAAAAAAGAGCCAAATAAAATTGAGAATTTGAGTTTGAGACTTGAAATCTTGAAAATTGGAGAATGAGAGAATGAGAGAAATTGAGATTGAGAAATGAGAGTTGAGTGAAGAAATAAAGAAGAGGGGGTGTATTTATAATTTTAGAGAAGGTTAATTTTGTAAATTGAAAAAAGGTTAAATTTTAAAGAAAAAAGAGGCTATTAATGCAATTAACCCGTTGGGCAATGGATCCCTGCTAGGGGTGACCGTTGTCAACATAGTGGGCCCCACTGATTTCAAAAAATTAAAAAAAAAAAAAAAAAAGAATTAGCCGTTGTACCGGTCCGGTCCGGGCCAGTTAAATCAGTACACGACACTGTTCACATGGACCGGGTTTGATCGGTCCGGTTAATCGTTACAAAAAAATAAACGGACCAACCCCCTCTACCCCTCCTACCCAGCCCACCCGGCCCCCTATGTACCGGGCCGGTCCGGTTCCGGTTTTAACCGGTCTGGGCCGGTCCGGTTATGGGTCAACCCGGCCCGTTAGACACCTCTAACTAAAATACACTGGTTGCTTATGTTGTGCTAACTTTCTAAGATATTATCTGCCCTCGTATAGGATCTTCCAAAAATATATTATTTTTAACAAATTCGATACGCGCCTGATTATATTTTCCGAAAGTGCAAACAACATAGTTGGTGGCTATGGGTGACGACCTTAGCGAATCAGTAACCGAGTCAATTTGGTTTTGATGTTAAGCTGTGGATAGATTAGTTACGAAATGTCTAGGATCTGATTCTCTCACAAACGAAAGGTTGTGCATTTTTCTTCTTCTATCAACATGCGGCACTTGCACTGGATAATTGAATCTGTTTATGAATGGTTTAAAATTTCTGTTTTGATTAGCTAATCGAAAGTACTCGAGGAGTATCAAAACAGTTTTGAACCTGATAATAAGTAGTAATATATATTGAAAATTACAAAATATTATAAGAATAGTCGAGTTCCAAATAAGTTGGGGTTGGATATATGACCTCAATCTGCGAGTCCTTCTCATAAATTTCTATCATTTTTATGATTATTTTTTGCCTTTCAATTCCTAAAGCAAGTTTGATGGGGAAAAAAATTCATGCAGCTAGTTTGGGAAGTGCCTTGCTTTTCCCTAACAGCATATAGCCTTGAGAATCTCAAACTCGATTAAGATCGTTTTAATTCTAGTTATGTATTTCCTTTATAGGTTATCCTTTTTTTTTCTTCTTTTCTTTTTGGTGGTAATCCACTACTAATTAGTTTGGGAAATTAGGGAAAGTTAGTTCTATGTCTACATTTTCAAGTTTGGTCCAGTTTGATTTCATGATTATATCAATTTCTCCTCTAATATTTCCGGTCAATATTCGTCGGAGCACCAGATTTTCCGGCCAAACTCCGGCGTAGGTTCGACAAGTTTTTGGCGCATCGACGTTGCTGCTAAGAATCAATATCTTCTTCCTTTTCACTTGATAATTACTTTCTTAAATTTCTATTCTTTAGTAGGCCTTGAAGGATTTTGAAAATTTTGGGTTTGTTACCAGAATATTTTGTCGGTTATAGCCATTTTGAAAATCAATTTCGATTTTAACATTGAGTAGTTTACAGATCCACAAATCATTACCGTGAGCGTCATTACAACTACCGATGATCACAAATCCGTTATATTCTCCGATCACATCATCCGCTGGAAAACTCGTCGTTAGCCACGCGGAATACGTCCCACGTTTCCCCTTCTTTCGCCAGCATTCTTACAAAAACACCAACATAACCGCTGTATTTCTTTCTCGCGTATTTTGAATCCTCTGCACATAATAAAACTGCAAATTTTTTTTCCTTCCATAGTTAATTACTGAGTATTTTTCTTCAGACGTAAATAAAGTAAAAAAAACGGGTATAAAACGGATTTTTTCTATTGAATTTTTTTGTGATCTCAAAAGATATAAAACGGATTTTTGGCTATAAGGGTAATTTGTAGAAGATATTAGTTTTCATTTCTAGGTTTTTTCCTACCCTATTCTCCTGGTTCCGTGGGTGTTTGTGCATTTTGCAGGTATCATTTTTGGGAGGTGCACACGCACAAGCAGTAAAGTAGCAGCTATACACCAGGTTCCGCAGCATCGGGAGTATACCAAGTCGGGAGTCCCAAGTTCTATTCACGGGAATTGGTACCTCCCGCCTCTTGTTTCTCTGTCCCCGGTGTTAATTACTTTATTAGCATAGTATTTCGTACTAGTCTAGTCAGTTTAGTGGGCTTGTAGTTACTATTTGCTCCCTTTGTTGTTTTGTGTGGTATTTTTTTCTCCGTTTCATTTTTAGACCTTCGTAGGAATAGAGACTGTGGTTTGTAATGGCAGAGTAGGGTCATGTCCTCGGGGAGGTTGGATAGTGAGGAGGGGGTAGGGCAAGGGTCGGGGGTGGGATGGGGCCCAAAAGGGGTAAAGGGAACAAGGTAGCATGTAGGTTGAGAGTTGGATCGTGGAATATAGGGACGTTGACGGGTAAGTCTATAGAGTTGGCGAAGATTCTCCAGAAGAGAAGGGTCAATATAGCGTGTGTGCAAGAGACTAGGTGGGTAGGATTGAAGGTGAGGAATGTAGACGGGTATAAATTGTGGTTCTCCGGAGTCGTGAAAGGCAAGAACAGAGTGGGCATTTTGGTGGACAGGGAGCTTAGAGAGTCAGTGGTAGAGGTAAGACGGGTGAATGACAGATTGATGGCGATTAAGGTAGTAGTTGGAGGGAGCATTCTGAATGTCATTAGCACTTACGCGCCGCAAACAGGCTTGGACGAGGAGGTAAAAAGGTGCTTTTAGGAGGCGTTGGATGAGGTGGTGTGGGGTATTCCGTCGACGGAGAAGCTATTCATAGGAAGGGATTTCAATGGTCATATTGGGTCGTCGGCTGGTGGGTATAGTGAGGTGCACGGTGGCTTCGGCTTTGGTGATAGGAACGGGGGTGGTACCTCACTGTTGGATTTCGCTAGAGCTTTTGAGTTGGTGATCGTGAACTCTATGTTTCCGAAGAGGGAGGAACATTTGGTTACTTTCTGGAGTATGGTGGCTAAGACTCAAATTGACTATCTCCTCCTCAGGAGGCGTGATAGGGGGTTGTGCGAGGATTGCAAGGTGATACCGAGTGAGAACCTCGCAACTCAACATAGGCTCCTAGTGATGGACGTCAGTATTTTGATGAAGAGGAAGAAGAGGTTTATACGGGGTCCGTAGAGGATCAGGTGGGGAGCTTTGTCTAAGGATACTGCGCAAGAGTTGGAGGGGCGGCTGACAAATATGGGTGCCTGGAAGAGTGGTGGGGACGCTAGTGCTATGTGGACGGCGACGACGGACTGTATAAGGGAGGCAACAAGAGAAGTGTTAGGAGTTTCGAAAGGCTATTATTACGGGCACCAAGGCGACTGGTGGTAGAATGACGTGGTCCAAGGTAAAGTGGAAGCCAAGAAAGCGTGCATACATTAAGTTAGTAGAGAGCATCGACGAGGATCAAAGGAGAGTGAACAGAGAAAGATATAAGGAGGCTAGGAAGGAGGCGAAAGTAGCAGTCACAGAGGCTAAGACCGCTGCTTTTTATCGGCTTTATGAGGAACTGGGGGGAAAAGGTAGGGATAAGAAGTTATTTCTATTGGCCAAAGCGAGAGAGAAGAAGTCTAGCGATCTGGATTAAGTGAGGTGTATCAAAGACGAGGACAGTCGAGTATTGATGGAAGAGGCCCAGATTAGGCAAAGATGGCAGTTGTACTTTCATAAACTTTTAAATGAAGAGAGGGATGGAAACATTGTGTTAGGGCAATTAGGGCACTCCGAGAGTCACCGAGACTTTAGATATTGTAGGCACATTAAGGTTGAGGAGGTCGTGGGTGCGATGGGTAATATGAGTCAAGACAAAGCGACCGGACCTGATGAGATTCCAGTAGAGTATTGGAGATATGCGGGTAGGGCATGCTTGGAGTGGCTGACTGAGCTGTTTAATGTTATCTTCAAGACAAAGAGGATGCCTGATGAGTGGCGATGGAGTACAATGGTTCCGGTGTACAAGAACAAAGGGAATATCCAGAATTGTAACAACTATAGGGGTATCAAGTTACTAAATCATACCATGAAAGTCTGGGAGAGGGTGGTGGAAATGAGGATAAGGAGGGCGATGTCTATATCGGAAAACCAGTTCGGGTTCATGCAGGGCCGTTCTACTACGGAAGCTATCCACCTTATCAGGAGGTTGATGGAACTATACAGGGATAGGAAGAAGGATTTGCATATGGTATTTATTGACCTAGAGAAGGCATATGACAAGGTCTCTAGGGACGTCCTTTGGAGGTGTCTGGAGGTAAAAAGTGTGTCGGTGCCTTACATTAGGGCGATAAAGGATATGTATGATGGAGCTATGACTCGGGTTAGGACTGTGGGAGGTGACTCAGAGCCTTTTCCGGTGGTTATGGGATTACACCAAGGATCTGCGCTCAGCCCGTTCTTATTTGCTCTGGCGATGGACGCACTGACACACCATATCTTAAGGAGAGGTGCCATGGTATATGTTGTTCGCTGATGATATAGTTCTGATTGATGAGACGCGAGGCGGCGTTAATGGGAGACTGGAGGTATGGAGGCAGACTCTAGAGTCTAAAGGTTTCAAGTTGAGTAGGACTAAGACAGAATATGTGGAATGTAAGTTCAACAACGTGACGGGGGAAGCGGATATGGAAGTTAGGCTTGACTCACAGGTCATCCTCAAGAGAGAAAGTTTTAAGTACTTAGGGTCTATTATCCAGGGAGATGGGGAGATATATGGGGATGTTATGCACCGTATAGGAGTGGGGTGGATGAAATGGAGGTTAGCGTCTGGAGTCCTGTGTGACAAGAATATTCCACCGAAACTCAAAGTTAAGTTCTATAAAGCGGTGGTTAGACCGACCATGTTGTATGGAGCTGAGTGTTGGCCAGTCAAGAATTCACATATCCAAAAGATGAAAGTAGCAGAAATGAGGATGTTGAGATGGATGTGTGGACATACTAGGCTGGATAAGATTCTGAATGAAGATATTCGGGAGAGGGTGGGCGTGGCTCCTGTGGACGACAAGATGCAGGAAGCACGGCTTAAATGGTTCGGACACGTGTGGAGAAGAAGCCTAGATGTACCGGTTAGGAGGTGTGAGCGGTTGACTTTGGCAGGTACGAGAAGAGGCAGAGGGCGGCCTATTGGGACGAGGTGATCAGGCAGGATATGGCGCGACTTCAGATTTCCGAGGACATGACTCTTGATAGGAACATGTGGAGGTCAAGCATTAGGGTGGTAGGCTAGGGGGTAGTCGAGAGTTCTTCCCTCTTTGTACCGGATAGTCTGTTAGAGTTTCATTAGGTTTGTTAGCGGTCTTCGTTGTATTCACATTGGTGTTTTGCATAGTTTGGTGTTATTGTCCTTTCACTTATTTGTGGTTGTTATTTTCTTTCTGGTATCTTTTATTGTTACATGTCTTTTCTCTTATTTCTTTTTTGATATTATTGCCTTTCCTATTGAGCCGAGAGTCTCCTGGAAATAGCCTCTCTGTCCTTTTCGGGGTAGGGATAAGGTCTGCGTACACTCTACTCTCCCCGGACCCCACTAATGGGATTTTACTGGGTATATTGTTATTGTTGTTGTTGGTCCAGTTTGGTTTCAAAGCAAACCTATAGGGGAAGTTAGTTCCAATTTTGGTCCAGTTTCAGTGGTTTTTGTTTCATATTCTTTTTATTTCTGCAAAAATTGAAAATATCTAGTATTATTTAATGATGTTTAATTGAATAAAAATTTCAAGAGATTTAAAAAGGGTTTTGAAAACAAGTCGCATAAGCAAAGCGCACGTAATTCACGCTCAGAACAAGGCTAGAATAAACTAGAATACAAATACTTTTTCCTCAATTGCAGCAACAACAAATAGCAACAACCCAATATAATTCCATATAATTGTAATTCCGCATAGTTGGGTCTGAGGAGAATAGTGTGTACGCATACCTTACTCCTATCTTGTGAAGATAGAGAAGATGTTTCCAATAAACCTTCGGCTCAATTAAAGCATAAGCACTACATAAACAAAAAAGGACAACACCGAAAAGCCATGTAAAAACAACATAAATAACAAGAAGATAGTAAGATGACCAAAAATACAAGAATGAAACTTTTCCTGAATTAAAAATCACACAAAAAAAAATTAGAATTATTTAAATTTTATTTGAGAGATTATGTTGAGTCTAGGATTGCAATTTAGCTCGTAACTTCATTCTACATCTAAATGATATAGGATTCAAATTTCACCGAACGGAAAAGGGCTAAATATATCCTTATACTATGAGAAAAGGTTTATATATACCCTTTGTTATATTTTGGGTCCAAATATTCTCCTATCATTATACTATTGATTCAAATATACTCATTTTCCGTTAAGTTTGTGCAAGATGGACATCCAATCCGACGTAACACTGACATTTGATGAGGTGGATGTCACGTGGCTTGTCACCTTAGCGCCCCTAACCCATTTTATCCCTCACTTCTATTTTATTTTCCACCACTAGAATTTCTTTCTCTACGCCATCATTACCACTAGGGGTGTACAAATAAAACCGACAAACCACACCAACCCGATAATTCGAGTCAAACCGAGAAAAAAAACCCGATTATGGTTTGGTGTTGGAAAAAAAAATCCCGACCATAATTGGTTTGGTTTGGTTTTAACTAAAGAAAGTCAAACCGAAACCAAACCAACCCGACATTACATATATAGAAATTTTAGATATATTTAATATATAAATATACTTATTGTGATGTAATTTATAAATATTTCTTAAATTTTTTCATAATTTTATCATTTAAGGTATTATTTCAAGGTTGGACTTAGAACTTTTGAATGTTCCAATAAGTTTTATAGCCATTAACATTAGTAAATTAAATAATGCTAACAAAAACCCAAATCAAAATCAAATCAATACTAATGCTAACAAAAGACATTCAAATCAATACTACGAACGGGAATGTATTGAATATCTATTTTTTGTTTTGTAATAATTTAGATAAAAATGCATAACCTATTTTTATTTTTTCTTTAGCGTTTAGTCATGTAATTAATATTCCCTTATTAGTCTATTTATTTTAGCATGACTTAGTACTTTTAGATTATATTTATTTTTATTATGGCTTTTTAATTAGCAATATTTACATTACATAATTTTATTGTCGTTATTATTGAATATTTTAGGATAATGCCATGACACATCCCATATTTTGTATTATTTTCTTGGAAAATACTTTATATAGTTATATCTTACTAGGATTAAAGAAATATTTTGAGCACAATTTATATGTTTTGTTCTATGAAGATTTTACCGGAAAAAATCTCGAAAAACCCGAAAATCCGAGAAAAACCGAGAGTGAAAAAACCGAGTTTTATTGGTTTGGTTTGGTCTTTAGATTTAATAACCCGACACAATTGATTTAGTTTGGTAATTGTAAAATCCGAACTAACCCGACCTATGTACACCCCTAATTATCACCATTATCGCCACCATGAAAAATATTATATTCAAAGTTTAGTTTTTTATACTTATATGTTTGTTTCTCCACTCGTTGTTTGTATGGGATTCAATACAATCCGAATCTTCTCGAATTTCAAATGAAGTTCTCTTCCTCGAGAAACTAGATGATCTCTTTATGTACTATTAGTGTACATGATATTGGGGATGACTAATTGAAGTATTTCTTTTTGCAGACTTAGGTGCTCAAAGCATTTGTAGATGGGTAACATTTAGTCTCACACCGTTCAGATACTTCGATTTGGTCCGAGTTGACTAGCTAAAAATTCAATATTGTTCATGATGGCGGTTATACTGGCAATAATGGTGTAGGGAAAGAAAATTTTAGTGGTGAAAAAACAAATATAGGGGAGGGTAAGATGGGCTAAGGTGGCATGCCATGTGACATCCACCTCATCAAATGTCAGTACCACGTAGGATTGGATGTTCACATTGGACAAACTTAACGGAATAAAGGGTGTAGACATGTAATTTTTGACCCTCCCCGAAATTTTATACCTTTTAGTGCTTAGATATTAGTTTTAGGTCTAACAGTACTATTTTGAATATTTTAAAATTTTTTGCTTTATTTTGTCTTAAAAATAAAATTTACAAAAATATTTTCCTTTATTTTAGCTAATTGGTTTTGACTACCACCTTTTAATTTTTCTTACTTTTCATAAAATTGAAAAAAAAACGATAGTAAGCAAGTTTTTTAAAAAAAAAATTACATATTTTTATTTGTTTTGATTTTAAGTTGTACATATGCAGTAAACATTGAGTAATATTTTATATTTTCTTTAATATAGCAATGTTAATCTTTCTTTTAAAACTTTAGATAAGTAGTAGTATTTTACTTAGCTATTTTGTCTAAAAATAAAAAGAGAAGGAAATGATCAATTAACCAACTCACATGGCATACTACAATCAAATCTTTTTTACCTTTCAATCTACAATGACACACTCCACTTACTTTATTTTTCCATAAATTATTTTTATTTTAGACATACACAATACACACGGTGCACTCTTAATTGTTTTATCTTCATTTGCCTCACATCATCAGCACTCTACACATTTTTATTTTTATATAAGCATACTTCATTTTTATGAAAGGGTACCACACATCTTTTTGGATTTCTTGCAACTTCCTCCAAGCAAGAAGAATAGATAATGGGGACAAGACTTTGAGAGGAAGGGAGGATTTTTGGGAAAAAGAGAGAGTGAGTGGAAGATAATAGAAAAGTTAAGCATTATTTGGGCACAATAAAGAGAGGTCACGGACAGAGATGGGAGAATGAAAAAGGAAGGTTTGGAAAATCAGCAATCTCCTTCTCTGATTTTGGTCTTCTTGGAACAACCAGGAAAAGACAAAAAAAAACAAATTCAGTTTAGCCCTTTTCATCTTCGGATTTCATTTTTTTTCCAGTTTTTTAGTTTAATTTAAATCTCAGAAAAATACAAAAAAAAATGTTTCTTCTTCTTTCCAATTTCAATTTTCGTTTTAAAAGATAGAATTTGGTTGAAGTCCGAGTTTGGATTCGAAATTCCGGTGCCGATTCGAGTTTCCGTTCGAGGTTCGTGGCTTAGCTCGCGGTTTCTGCTCAATTGCGTTGCTGTTCTCGTTTCAATTTTTGGGAGTTGAAATCTCTGTATTTGTTGAATTTTCATATAGTGGAAGAACTTACTCAACGGGTTCAATTCTTTCTTCTTTCTCTTTATCTCGCTTACGAATTGAGCCTTAACTAAGCCATTAGAAGATGGATTAATTAGTGATGATTACGGATTTATTAATATGTTTCTCTTTGGTGATGATCGTGTCAATTGTTTTGTTATTGCTTAAATCTTTTCTGCTATTTTTGTTTTTAGTCAAAATGAGCTTGAAAGTGTGTTCTGGATCGCAATTTTATATAATTATGGTGTTGGATTCGTTTTGAACGTTTGAAGCCAATTCACTAAGAAAATTACAGCATGTTGGTTTGAGATTCCTTTTTGGTCTAAACTCTAAAACATAGATAGGTTTTTTTTTTTTTCAATAACCTTTATAGACTTTTAATGCAAGATAGAATCATTGTATTTCCATGAATTTGCTTTACCACTGCTTGGATCCATCAATTTGTATCGAAAGTAACAAGCATGTTTCCTGAATGTTGTCTAAGCTAGTTTTGTCATTTGGTATTAGCTTAACTATTTCATAAGTATGTAGGTCTGTTTTCCTTGATCGCATATTCTTGGTTTATTTTTGTCCTTTTAGAGTAGTATGCGTATTTGGAAGGAGTCTGGCTTGCCTTTGCATTACAGTTCCACCCACATTCATTTTTGAGATAATATGGGTAAGCTTAAATGAGTTTTACCAATTTCATGTAGTAATGATATCTATAAAAATGGTACAGTAGGCGCTTATGTCTTAAACGACTCGTATATGCATTATGCTCGTTTCCTCTTATGCGTGTTAGGATGATGCATTGATCTAGATATTTAATGTTATCTTTATATATGTTCCTTTATTTTGTCTTTGTCTGTCTTGTTTCCCTTTCTTATGCGTTTGGTCATTGATAACACAATTTTTGCTAGACATTTGTTAGATGTGATATTTACTTTTTTGTGGTTTGGTGATTTAATCAAATTGGATGGCGAAATAAGCCGAAGGTTTGGGGCAAAAATAATGATAATTTGGATCTTAAATCTTCATTGCTATTGTTTATAGTTTTATTATTCGTTTACCCCGCTAGGAGCATGCTTAGGCCGACTATATTTGGGTAAGCAAACCTTTAGGACATTTATATTTTAGTTTTGTTAAGGTGAGAGGTTGTCCCTTTAGTAGATTGTATTATCCGGGGAATGCTCCGAAGTACTTTGTACATATTTTGGAGGCCGTGACGAGCTTGTGAAGGAAGCATGGTGTAATATCTTATTTTGTTTCTATTTTCATTTTTGTTTTTCATTTGTTTGTCTTTTATTTAGGTAGGGACAACCTTGAACCTTTTGTGTCTATTTTTTTTTGGTGTGTTTTTACCTCAATTTGGATATTTTAAAAGCCAACTTGATCATGTACGCAATCGTAATTTTTACGGGACCTGGGGAGCGCCTAACACCTTCTCCCGAGTCAAATGAACCCCCTTACGAATCTCTGATGTAGACTTAGTTTTGGAGTCCAAAGTGTTTTAAAAGGAAAATTATTTTTAAAAAAAAATGGTGACCTGACACACCGAAACCAATGTCAGGTGGCGACTCTGAGTTAATCCCTTGAATGCAATATTTTGTCACTTTCGAATTTGAAAACCCTTTTGAACTTCACAAATCTTTTTATTATTTAAAAAGGGGTTAATGGAGTGAAAAAAAGGGTGTAACAAAGGGTATATTCAAACTAATAATATTATGGTAGGGATATATTTGGACCCAAAATATAATTAAAGATATATTTAAATATTTTCTAATAGTACAAGAGTATATTTGACCATTATTCGTTTCTTCAAGGTCCCAATAAATGAAAGAAGTGAGATTTTTAAAGCAAAATTGGGATGTATAAATGAAACAACAAGGGCCATATCATATCCATTACTAAACAATAAGCAATTGCCATGCTAATCATGTATCTATATATATATATATATATATATATATATATATATATATATATATATAAAGAGAGAATTGAAAAATTGACTTGGCACCTCTCCTAGACCAAGAATCCTATGTATCTTTTATCTCTTTTTTTTGAATTTTTTACTTTATTCTCTTCATCCAACTTAATATTTAAAATTTAAAACTTACTTCATAAATTCTCTTTATTGCACCTCATCGCAAAAGTCACCTGAAATTTATTTTTCCCTCATTTTACTTGCATTTCTCACTCATTCTTTTCATTTAATTATTAATTATTAATTATTCTTTGCAAATTCCAAAATTCATTAGTAACGAGGAACCGTTACTGGATGTGGAGAGTCCAAAAGTCACTATTAAAAGCCACGACCGTTTCTCTCAAGTCCCAAAGTATATCACAAACCCAAAATATATGTTAGCTTTTACGTTTTACTGCTTCGTCCTCAAATCTCTTCATCATTTGTTATCTCTTCCTCTACCAAGGTACTTTCACTGGACCAGTTGATTGCGTTAGATTCTAATGTGTTATTGGTATATCATTGACAAACAGAGACTTCCAATCTTTCCTCCACTTCCGTTCCTATCGCTGGTGAAGAATATTTGACAAGACTCAAGAAAGGATAAGAAAAAAAGAACAATGAAGAAGAAAGCTACCATGACTCTCAAAGGCTCCATGTTGTTTCCATATCCTGTGGATCTCTCCCTACTTCCGCACCCGACATGTGAGTTTGTCTTTTGGATTTGAAACTGTTAGAAAAAAAAAAGATGACAGTTTGTAACTGTGAAAATTTTGAAGATGTTGCGGTATTCAAATCTTATAGATAAACAGAGAAAAATATTTGGAATTATTTATTTAGTTAAGATAATTTTAGTATGCAGAGTGTCTCCATACTAGACCGTATATTTTGATATTGAGGCATCAATTCTATGAATAATACAGGAAAACTTGCAGTTATTTGCTAATTAAAGAAAATTGAATATGTAGAGTGTCATTGATTCGTCATTGGTGATATTAGAGAGAGATTATTTTTTCGACTATAAAACCTTCTATAACATTTATTGTACTTTAGACGATGACGAAGAGATACCTGCAAGGCATATGATTCATCATCCCTTTTAATTTGAGCTTGTATTTGGATTACTCACAAAGTTAGATGCATGGATTTGAAGGATAAAATATTGAACTTTTCTGAAATGTAGATTTTTTTTATTGGTAATGTCACACCTCCTTTTCGCGCGCCCGCCCCGAAGGGTTAGATGCGCGAGGGAGTTTTTCCAATTTAAGTGATAATATTCGAAATGGGATTATTTATTTAATTCAGAGTCGCCACTTGGGAAAGGTTTGGCTTTTGGTGTCCCAAGTCACCGGTTTATCTTGAATCCCAAATCGAGGAAATTTTCGACTTTTCCAAATGAAGTCTGCGAACCAGAAATTCTAAGTAAGGAATTCTGTTGACCCGAGGGAAGGTGTTAGGCACCCTCGAATCCCGTGGTTCTAGCACGGTCGCTTAAATTGTTATAATGGCTAAATATCTGATTTAAATACATGTTGTGACTTATGTGCTTTATTAAGTTTAAACCGCTTTTATTATTATCATTTAGTTTTATAGAATTGCAACGTCGCGAAAATGCATATCGAACCACGTCACAATCAATGCACCCGTGATCGTCGACACATTTTGACTCCGTTGAGATTTGGATTTGGGTCACATCAATGTGCACCCGTGTTTAAGAAGGTTAAATTATTAAGCCGCTCCTAAAGAGTCTAGCGCGTTATTATTTTTGTAGAAGGCCATGAAATTCACTAAACGGCATATCCCGAATTCTAAAAATTTATTATGGTTATTTATTGAGGGCCCCGCAATTTTGCATTTTATTTGGCGAGGCTCGTCTCTATTTTAGAAAGGATATCCTAAAGTGACTACATTTCTAATGCGTTTGTCTCTAAAACTAGAAGAAAAAGGTACATGCTAATTTAATTATATGCTTTGGCCTAATCCGGATTCTTATGGTTAATTATTTACAAAGTTGAGAAAACATTGTACTTCAATGGAAAAATGCTTTAATTTGACAAAGAAATCCGTTTATTCTAACGGAATACAACACTTAATCCGAATAAACATCTTTAAGTTCGAATTTAGATTAACTTGCTTAAACAGGGTTAATAGAATTCCTTATTAAAGAATACTACCGATGATATTCAAAACTAGTCCTATAAACTGCCTAAAGAAATCGAAACTGGGTGATTCAAAACTGTATTATATTTGGCTAGATTTAACAGCCATTTGCCTCTACTTATTCAAAGCATGCTGAAAGAGTGAATTTAATTTTAACAATCACACTAAATAGTTTCACATTCCATGAGTTATATTTACATCCTGTATGCTACTAAACGAATCAAACACCACAGTTTCAAATAAACATTAATTAAGTACAAACTTACTAATGTATTCTTTATTAGGCTACAAGTTAAAGGATTTATACAACTTTAACAATATTCGCAAAGCTATAAGTAAGGCAACAGATGATAAAATAATCAGCTACACCAATGTGAGACTCGAGATGTGTACTTGGAAATACTGAAAATGCAAAGGAGGAGAGGAAGAAGATAGGAAAATCAGCAACAGCAAGAAACAGAATAGCAGCAGCAGCAACAAGCAAAATAATTGGAATAGAATCAAGATCCCAGCTAGACCAAGTCCCAGAGTAAACCAACAAACAACCAGTAGACTCAGTTGGATTTAGAAGAAATCAGTATTGGACAAACAGGTCGAGACCAGTGAAATCAAGACAGCAAGAAGAATGCAATTTCTAGTTTTGTCTGTCTGTGTTATCAAACAGAGTTCTTTTCCAGTTTTTCTGCTTTTCAGAACTTCAACTCTCAATCTCCAAACTAAGTTTTCTGTGTGTATTCTCTTTTTCTCTGTCTGTCTGTGTGTATCTATGTCTATCTTCAGGTTTGTGTGCCTGTCTATGTATATATGTGTATGTGTTCAACCCCTCTTATCAGATCTCTCTCCTCAAACTGATGGAAGTCCTTCCTTTTATAAACCTAAAATCAACCCTTTAACAGCCTTTTTAGACAATTAGAACACCCCTCCCATGTGCTCTCCTATTTTCAGATTCCAACTTAGCTAATTAAGTATAAACAAATCCCATGATATTCCCTAGCAGACTTACTTTTGAGTAATGTTTATTATTTCTGAAGCTAAAGTAGAGTATGGGCAGCAGAATGTAATCTGATAGCATATGCTGTCAAACTATTTTAAATCAAAACGCCTTTATGCAGGACCCAGGCTGTGCACAAATGCACCTGTGGTGCACAAATGCACATGTTGTGCACAAGTGCACATGCCCTCCAATTTCAGAACTGTAACTAAACAAAACATTCATTTTACATTTCTGATTCAAATTAACAATTATAAGTACTAAACTCAGTTCCTAATTGATTCAGGCAATGCTTAGCAGAAGCAAATCAATTTGTTATTGTTCAGGCAATCGAAACTAATTGACGACACATGTCGACTCGACTATATTAATCATAACACGCACAATCGTAGCCAAAATCAGACATTTAACAGTATCACACAAGGGTTTCAGATTGCAATGTTAATGCAGAATGGCCCTAGGGACTAAATGAACGAACCAATTCAAATTCATTTGATTGTACAGCTTACACATACACCTTATCAGTGAACAGAAGAGGGACTTAATCAAACACGTAGGTTCAGGCAAAGTGGGCAGGACACAGTTGATAAAATTCAAAACACAAATTTCACAAAACATGAACAGCCCCTTAAACAACACATGGACTAAAAATAAAGAAAAAAGGAAAACAAAAACTCACCTTAAATCCGAAAAATCAAAAGCCTTAGCTTGGATTCGAACAGACCTTTCTTAAGGCTGAACGGACTTTAATCGAAGTGTTTCTCAGATGAGAAACACTTCGATTAAGGTCCTTTAGACCTTAATCTCTTCGGCTTGAACAGATACGGAACAGGCACGGAGAAACCTAGGGTTCAAAAAAAAATTAGATCTGGGATTCGTGTTTCCCTGGTTAGATTCGGACCAAACCAAGCATGGTTTGGTCACGAGGGGGGTCTGGGGATTATATGGTGTGAAGTTGAGGTCGATTGGTGTAAGTCAGGTTCCGACTCGAATCTTCAAATGAAGATTCGAGACGGTGGGAGGGGATTTGAGCTAAGTGGTTAAAAGATCCATGTTCAGGATGGCAAGGGGGTTCTATGGTGTTAAGGGTGTGGTCACCGGCGTCCATGCCGCCGGCTTTCATGGTGAAGAATACATGGGCGGCTAGGGTTTGGAGGCCTGAGGTCTGATGAAGACGACCTAAGGCAGGGGGGGGGGGGGGTTTGGACTAGGGCGCGGGGTGAAGGGTTGTAGGTTTATATAGTTAGTGGATAGATGGATCCTGGCCGTTGGATGAGACACGATGAAGGGTCAGGATCCTTCGACTAACGGGAAACGGTGTCGTTTCAAGGGTAAAGGGTTGAGGTCGGTCCGGGTGAGACGGGTCGGGTCTGTTAGTGGGTACGGGGTGAGAGATCTTGGTCGTTGATCTTTCAGAGATCAACGGCTCAGATCAGACTCAATCACTACGACGTCGTTTGGACGTCCTTGAAGTAGGCTGGTCCGGACCGGGGCAAGCACAGGTTTTGGGCTGGGTTGTTTGGGTTTTGAATTAAAATGAAAAATCAGCCCAAACTGATTTTCAAATCAACTTTGCACTTATCTTTTATTTATATATTTTTTATTTTATTATTTTTTTTAAAAACAAAAACCAAGTAAATCAAATTAAAATTAAATAGACACTTAATACAATTATTTGTACACGTATATTAAAATATTTAAAGCAGGTAAAATCAAACAAAACAAAAATCACGGACAAAGATGCCTATTTATGATTTTTCTTTTTAATAACCGGATTATGGTTCCAACTACGCATGACACATATATATTTTTTTGTATTTTGTTTTAATAAAAATAAAAATGGACAAAAAATCATAAATAATTAACAAAATGCCACGTAAAACCCGAAAATTGTACAGCAGGACCATTTGTTAATATTTTTCATTTCTTTTGGAGCGATTGTCGCGTAAGACAAAAATCACGTGCTCACAGCTGCCCCTCTTTGTTCGGAAACACGAAGGGTTTTCGTGCAAAGATAAAGTGAGCGGATATGAGCGATTTTTGCCTATGGACTACTCCGTGTGAAGCATGTTTTTGAAAGTTTTGACCGAATCTTTGCTTCAAAGATTTCCTACATATCCTGGGCTAAACAGGAATCAGGTCAATGTAGTTCGGGAAGCTTCAGTGGCTGGGACTACCATGGGATTGCAATGTTTGTTGTTACTGTTGTTGCTGTTGTCACCTGCTTTACTGACCGCCTTATTACAACCAAAGAAAAATTGAAACTGAACTAAACACTTATATGCATGTCAACTGCTAGTTACAAGATTCCTATCTATGATTCTTTTGCGACTTGATCTAGGGTCTTAGCTGATTCTGCTTGTAGACTCCGATCTGAATCTTGATGCTTGCAAGTTGTAGGTGCTTGTTTAACCTCTGGGATACTCAGTGAGACGTGACTGGCAGAGTTCTGGACCTTAATCAAATCTTGGAACGATCCGCCTTCCATTTTCTCCGGTATCTCGGGACATCTTCTTTTTGTCTTTTTCTTTTGATTCTGAGTTGAGACTCATCTCGTGGGTCATTTCGATCCGTGTGGCTCGAGGTTAGACCTGCGGGAGAAAACAAACAAACGAACGAAATTTTCTGCCCCAGTTTCACTAGGAAAATTTCGTTAATTATTCGCCAGGAAGTTCCTAAAATTGATGAAGGAAGATAAAAATGCTCAGTTCAGGATTGGAGCCCTAATACCGACTAGCTGGGGAGAAGTTCAGTTTTAGAGTTTGAAACTCTAATACTAACCGACTGGGGAAAAGTTCAGTTTAGGGTTTAAAACCCTAATGCTGATTAAAGGAAAAGGTTCAGTTTAGGGTTTAAAACCCTAATGCTGACTAAAGGAAAAATTCAGTTTAGGGTTTAAAACCCTAATGCTGATTGCATGGAAAAGCTCAGTTTAGGGTTTAAAACCCTAATGCTGGCTGAATGGAAAAAAGTTCAGTTTAGGGTTTAAAACCCTAATGCTGACTAAAGGAAAAATTCAGTTTAGGGTTTAAAACCCTAATGCTGATTGCATGGAAAAACTCAGTTTAGGGTTTAAAACCCTAATGCTGGCTGAATGAAAAAAAAATCAGTTTAGGGTTTAAAACTCTAATGCTGACTAAAGGAAAAATTCAGTTTAGGGTTTAAAACCCTAATGCTGGCTGAATGGAAAAAAGTTCAGTTTAGGGTATAAAACCCTAATGCTGACTAAAGGAAAAATTCAGTTTAGGGTTTAAAACCCTAATGCTGATTGCACGGAAAAGCTAAGTTTAGGGTTTAAAACCCTAATGCTGGCTGAATGGAAAAATTCAGTTTAGGGTTTAAAACCCTAATGCTGATTAAAGGAAAAATTCAGTTTAGAGTTTAAAACCCTAATGCTGATTGCATGGAAAAACTCAGTTTAGGGTTTAAAACCCTAATGCTGGCTGAATGGAAAAAATTCAGTTTAGGGTTTAAAACCCTAATGCTGACTGAATGGAAAAATTCAGTTTAGGGTTTAAAACCCTAATGCTGACTAAAGGAAAAATTCAGTTTAGGGTTTAAAACCCTAATGCTGATTGCATGGAAAAACTCAGTTTAGGGTTTAAAACCCTAATGCTGGTTGAATGGAAAAAGTTCAGTTTAGGGTTTAAAACCTTAATGCTGACTAAAGGAAAAATTCAGTTTAGGGTTTAAAACCCTAATGCTGACTGGCTGGGGACAGAATTCGAGAACAACAACTGACCTCTTTTTTTTTAATTTTCTTGTTTTAGTAGAAGATAAAAGGGAGTTTCGTGGAATCTTACCTTTCGAGTGAATTCCTTATTGCCAAAATATTTCTTGTACCCATGTACCTTCTTTTTTGGGCGACACCTGCTTCTTGCACAGTTGTCTTGGATTAAACATGTTTCAACTTTTCAGACAAAGAACAATTGTTAGTTCGGAAATGACGGTTGGTTTGGTGACCTTGATCGTTCCCGGTTGCTTTGTTGCATCTTCATTTCTGTTGCGAAGTCCCGCCATTGATTTGATTCATATGTCGAAACCCTTTAGACTGCTCAGGCTTGTATTTCCAGATTCTGTGATGATTTGCCTCGTAAGGCTCTTTTTTTCTTTTCTCTCTTTTTTGTCCCGTTTTGCTTGGAGGTTCTCAACGGGGATTTTATTGGAGGTATTCTGCGGGGATTTGTACAAAAGGAAGCTCTGTGAGGGAATATTTACAAAGTGGATTCTTTGTGTGGATTTTTGTACAATGGGGCATGCTGGGGATTTGTTTTGAAGCGGGCTTTCTAGGATTTGTTGGGGTAAGCTTGTTGGGGAATTTTTACAAAGGGACTCGCTGGGGATGTGCTGGGGAAATTCCAACGGGGATTTTTTTTTTATATATATCGGGGAGACTCTGTGGGGGATTGTACAAGGGGAGACTCTGTGGGGATTCGTCCGAAGGCGGACTTGCTGGGGGAAATTTCTCTTTTTCCCTCTTTACTTCGAACGCCATCAAACATCGTGATTCATCAAGTTTGGACAGACGTACCAACGAAACGGGGTGTTTTCCTTCATGAAACAAAATTCCGTGAAAACAAACCTGCCACCTGCCCTTTCCGGTATATCCTGAACTTGGGGTTAAAAAATAAAAAGGGATTCGAAGAGAAACAAAAGAAAGGAGAAAAACAAATTTCAAGAAGGGAGTGTCCCTTTTGGGACGAGAAAGACTTATCTGAGGAAGATAATGCTGGCTTTAAATGACATGACATGCTCTTTGGACTGGACGCCTGACCTTCCATGAACTTGCGTTTCCCTGAACCAGAACGGATCTGTGATTCCAAACCGGTGGAACTTTGCCGAGACCTCCTTGGGGTGGAGTCATTCTTTTCGGCCAACAGCGCCCTTTGCGGGTTTTCGCTGGCTGACCTCTCTCATTTCTCTTCCTGTCATCGCTTGATAGCACTCTTTGGTGAGTTTTTACTAAACAAGCTCTCTCTCATTTTGGTTTCTCTACTCCCGTCGCCTCGTGGTGCCCGAAGGTTTTCACCGACGAGACTCTCTCATTTTATCTTTCTCAATTCAGAGTGTGCCGGTCTCCATTTGTGACGCTTATTGGTTTCCCACTATCTTTGGTAATTGATCTGAAGGCTTGTGCTTGGTAAAGAGAGGTAGATGATACTAACTTCTAAACTGCTCGACGTGCCCCGGTTTCAATTTCAGGGTGAATGAGATTTTATTGTTGGTGTGACTGAACCTCAGGGAGAGGCTGCCTACGTATCCTTTCGGAATCAAGTCAAACGTAGTTCAGGCCTCAATCAATGTTTTTTTTTAAGCGACTCAAAGGCTTGTAGAGAGAATTGGGTAGTGTTTGGGGAGTAGTGGGGAATAAAACCTCCTTCATTTCAAATGTGTCAAGACTATTGAAGTATAATTCAGACGTAGTATCTCTTAACTGCATCTGCATTTACTGCTGTGTCGGGGTCATTTCCTTCGATATCACCTAAATACAATGCTCCTCTCGGCAATATCTTCCTTATGATGTATGGGCCTTTCCAATTTGGAGCAAACTTCCCTTTTGCTTCCTCATGATGCGGCAGAATACGCCTCAGTACCAGCTGACCTACTTCGAAATTCCTGGGTCGGACTTTCTTGTTGTAAGCACGGGCCATTCTTCGTTGGTACAACTGTCCGTGACAAACCGCGGCCATTCGCTTTTCATCAATCAAAGTCAATTGCTCTAACCGAGTCTTGACCCACTCGCTGTCTTCGATTTCTGCTTCGACAATGGTTCGAAGCGAAGGAATTTCTACCTCTGCCGGTATTACAGCCTCGGTCCCATAAACTAGAAGATAAGGAGTCGCTCCTACTGATGTGCGTACTGTAGTGCGATACCCCAACAATGCAAATGGTAACTGCTCACGCCACTGTCGGGAACTTTGGATGGTTTTTCTCAAAATCATCTTGATGTTTTTGTTTGCCGCTTCCACAGCACCATTGGCCTTTGGCCGATAAGGAGTAGAATTCCTATGCGTTATCTTGAATTGCTCGCATACATCTCCCATTAAGTGACTGTTCAAGTTTGTTGCGTTATCTGTAATGATAGTCGCAGGAATACCGAAACGACAGATAAGATTTGAGTGTACGAAATCCACTACAGCTTTTTTAGTGTCCGACTTGAGGGTGACAGCCTCTACCCATTTTGTGAAGTAATCGATGACAACCAGTATGAATCTATGTCCATTCGAAGCCTTTGGTTCGATTGGTCCAATAACGTCCATGCCCCAGGCGACAAATGGCCAAGGTGCAGACATGGGATGCAGTTCCGTGGGAGGTGCATGAATCAAATCAACGTGCACCTGACACTGATGACACTTCCGAACGAAGCTAAAGCAATCCTTTTCCATGGTCATCCAGTAATAACCTGCTCAAAGGATTTTCTTCGCTAAGACATACCCGTTCATGTGAGGTCCGCACACACTTGCGTGTACTTCGTGCATGATCTTTCTCGCTTCCTCGATATCGACACATCTTAGGAGATTGAGGTCCGGGGTCCTCTTATATAACAATTCACCGCTCAGAAAGAAACCACTTGCATGTCGCCTAATGGTCCTCTTTTGATCTCCAGTAGCGTGCTCGGGGTATTCTTGTGTCTTCAGGAACCTCTTGATGTCATGGTACCAAGGCTGCGTATTTGATCCCGCCTCGATTACATTATAGTAACTGTGTCTTTCCTTGATTTGGATTTCCAAAGGATCGACGTGGGCGTTGCCCGGGTAGGGTAGCATTGAAGCCAAAGTAGCAAGTGCATCTGCCAGTTCATTGTGACACCTCGGGATATACCTGAACTCTATTGATGTAAAGCGCTTGCTGAGGTCCTCCACATGCTGTCGGTATGGGATAAGTTTGACATCCCGAGTTTCCCATTCACCTTGGACTTGTCGGATAATCAGGTCAGAATCTCCCATAATCAGTAAGTCTTCGACATCCTGATCGATTGCCATATGCATGCCCATGATGCAGGCTTCATACTCAGCTGTATTATTTGTGCAAAAGAAACGTAGTCTAGCTGTGGCGGGATAATGCTGACCGGAAGGCGAGATCAAAATTGCCCCAATCCCTACACCTTTGGCATTCACGGCTCCATCAAAGAACATCTTCCAAACATGAGCGTCCTCCGAGACCACCTCTACGGCGTTTACTTCTTCATCTGGAAAGTAGGTACTCAATGGCTGGTATTCCTCATCGACCGGATTTTCGGCCAAATGATCTGCTAGCGCCTGGGATTTCATTGCCGTGTGAGTGACATATACTATGTCGAATTCAGTAAGCAGGATTTGCCACTTGGCCAGTCTCCCAGTAGGCATCGGTTTCTGAAATATATACTTCAAAGGATCCAGCCTGCTTATGAGGAAAGTAGTGTGGGCTTGGAGATAATGTCTCAGCTTTTGAGCAACCCACGTCAGAGCGCAACATGTCCTTTCCAGCAGAGTGTATTTGGCCTCGTAGCCGGTGAATTTCTTGCTCAAGTAGTAGATTGCTTGCTCCTTCTTTCCGGTTATGTCGTGTTGCCCGAGGACGCAACCGAAAGAGTTCTCCAAGACTGTTAGATACAAGAAAAGTGGCCTCCCTGGTTCTGGAGGGACCAAGACTGGGGGATTCGAAAGGTATTCTTTGACTTTATCAAAGGCTTCTTGACACTCAGCTGTCCATTTAATCGCCGCATCTTTCCTTAACAGCTTGAATATGGGCTCACACGTGCTTGTCAGCTGGGCAATAAATCGACTGATGTAGTTCAACCTGCCCAACAAACTCATCACGTCTTTCTTCATTCTCGGGGGAGGTAGATCTCTGATAGATTTTATCTTAGTTGGATCTAGTTCGATACCTCTCCTGCTTACGATGAAGCCTAAAAGTTTGCCTGACGGAACTCCGAAAGCACATTTTGCTGGGTTCAACTTCAAGTCATACTTCCTTAATCTCTCGAAGAACTTCCTCAAGTCTTGGATGTGATTATCCTGCGTCCTGGACTTGACTATCACGTCATCCACATATACCTCTATTTCCTGATGCATCATGTCATGAAAAATGGCAGTCATGGCCCTCATGTAAGTAGCCCCAGCATTCTTCAGACCAAATGGCATGACCCGGTAACAGTAGGTGCCCCAAGGCGTGGTGAAGGCAGTTTTCTCGGCGTCCTCTTCATCCATCAGTACCTGATGATACCCAGCGTAACAATCTACAAAAGACTGTATCTCGTGTTTGGCACAATTATCAACGAGGATGTGGATGTTGGGCAGCGGGAAATTATCTTTAGGACTTGCTCTGTTCAGATCTCGGTAATCTACACATACCCGAGTCTTCCCGTCCTTTTTCGGTACTGGAACCACATTTGCCAACCATGTTGTATATTGGACTACCTGAATCACTCCCGTTTTCAATTGTTTGGTGATCTCCTCTTTAATCTTGTCACTGACCTCAGTTTTGAACTTTCGTTGCTTTTGTTGGACTGGAGGACAATCAGGATGGATCGGCAATTTATGAACCACTAGATCAACACCTAGTCCCGGCATGTCATCATATGACCAAGCAAACACGTCTTTAAATTCAAAAAGAAGTTGAATCATCGCATCTCGCGTTTTCTCGTCCGTGTGAATGCTTATTTTGGTCTCCTGAATTTCTTCAGGAGTTCCTAAATTAACCCGTTCAGTGTCATTCAGATTTGGCTTAGGTTTATTCTCGAAATGTTCCAACTCTCGGTTTATTTCCCTAAAAGCTTCTTCCTCATCATATTCTGGTTTTGGGTTCATTAATTCACAGTTAAATAGCTCGTTGTGATCTGGGCGTGAAGTCCGCAAGCATGTCATATTTAAAGCCGCATTATTATAACTGAAAGGAAAGATAAAAGGAAAAATAACAAAAATCAGAACAAAAGAAAGAATGGGAAAGCAATGATGATTTTTTTTCATTTTCTTTGGAAAGTTGGAAGACAACAATGTTTACAACTTAGGAATTCAAAACAACAATTGAAAGGAAGAAAACGTTCAAGTTATGTCCTGGAGACAACTTGTGACACAGGAAAGGTGGCAGGACAGGTCTACCCGGACTTCCATCTAATCGGGAATGGCGTGGCCTCCCAGTTTTGAAGTTTGGCGTTCGGCCCCACGTACAGCATCTCAGCAGTGCTTGTGCCTTCACCTGGTTGAACCATGTGAACCTCGTAGAGCATTTCTCTCATCGCCCCACATATCTCCTCGATTTCCTCAGCTGTGAAGACCTCATCGTCTTCTTCTTCGGCGTATCTTGGCCTGATGAAGGTTTCATACAAATACGGCAATGGTCGAGGTAACTTCCAACCCTCATTTTTCCTTTTCTTTGCCCACTCTTCGTCTGTTGGAGTAGGTTTGAAGCCTAGTCCAAAAGGTTTCTTGGTGACTGGCAAGGTGATGGGTTTTGTTATTCCCTGAAGGGTTCGTCCAAGCCCTTTCCCTGGCCTAAATCCGTGCCGGATCATCTCTTTGGCCACCATAACCGAGGCGTTAGACAAGAAAGGCTAAGGGCAAGGTATCCCCTCTTCATGCTGCTCTGCCAGTACAATCTCGAAAGCTTGATAGACCGTATGTTCGCTCCCTTCTCTTGGTTCAAGGTATGGGATAGATGGGTCCCGATAAATATCATGCTCATCTTCCCTATGGACCACGATCTCTCGGTCTTCGTACTCGAACTTCACCATCTGGTGAAGAGTGGAAGGCACGGCTCCTGCCGCATGGATCCAAGGTCTGCCGAGGAGGAAATTGTAGGATGTATCCATGTCGAGCACCTGAAAGGTTACTTCAAACTCGACTGGTCCTATGACCAACAACAGGTCTATTTCCCCCATGGTATCTCTCTTGATGCCGTCGAAAGCCCTTACGCAGACATTGTTGGGTCGGATTCTTCCGGTCCCAATTTCCATTCTTTGTAGTGTGGAGAGCGGGCAAATGTCAACACCTGATCCCCCATCCAACATTACCCGCTTGACATAGTAGTCCTCGCATTTAACTGTTAGATGCAAGGCCTTGTTGTGTGCCGCTCCTTCCGGGGGTAAATCATTCTTGCTGAAAGAGATTTGGTTAACGGCGAAGAATCTTTCTGTCATCCGCTCTAGTTGTTCAACCGAGGTTTCAACTGGCACACATGTTTCATTCAGGGTCTTTAGTAAGATCTTTTGATGCTCGGCCGACCTCATTAACAATGATAGCATGGACACTTGCTCGGGGTACTTGCGCAGTTGATCTATCACTTTGTAATCCGGCATTTTCATTTGTTGGAAGAACACCTCCACTTCTTCAACGCTTACAGGCTTCTTTGGTGGGAAGCGCTTTTGTGTGGCGTTGTTCAGTTCTTGGGTATTTGAATACTTTCCACTGAAAGTATTTTCTGGAAGTTCTCCCATGACCTCTTTACCTTTGTACATTACCAAAGTCTTTTGATAATTCCACGGCACTGTGGACGGGTTGGTCATTGGCTTTTGTGGCACGCGTCCGATAACCACTGGCTCATTCAGCCGAGGTGGTTGAATCGTCCCCCGGACCACATAGGCCCCTTTTGGCACGTACATAGGTTTTGTCTTTTTGATCCCGAAGTTCTGCGTCTTCTCAGCTCAACCTCGTGGTATGTAAAGAATCCCATCCTTTACCGGTACCACTTTCTTCTCCACCTTCTTTTCAGGCTCTTTCTTTGTAGCTTCGGCCTCCTCCCTCTTTTCTGGTTTCTGGTCTATCTCAGGCATCTTCCCCGTGTCGACAATGGCAATTATAGCTTTCAGAGCAAGGTCGAATTCTTTGTCTTCGCAAATCATTCCGATCAGCGACCCATTATTGTGAGCAGGCAATGGATTGTTAGTCACATTTGGGATCTCCTCGTCCCTTAGCACTATTTTCCCTTGCTCTATCAAATTCTCGACCACTCTTTTCAACGACCAGCAGTCATTTGTATCATGTCCCTCGGCCCCTGAATGATAGGCGCATCTGACTCCAGCTTTGTAAGAAGGTGACGTCGGGTTTTGCCTCATTTGAGGGATTGGTTGTAAGAAACCCAACTGGACTAGCTTCGGGAACAAAGTAGAGTATGGTTCACCGATGGGCGTGAAAGTCCGCCTTCGAGGTGGCTCCTGAGGGCGGAAGTTATTCTGGGGAGGTTGCGGGTTATAGTGGTTGCGGTAAGGAGGCAGATTTCTGGGAGGTGGAGCTTGGCCTCGGTTGGCTTGTTGCGGCGGATGGGCATAAGGCTGGGCATTCATGACCATATAGGGTTGATGAGCATATGCCAAATTTGAGTGGGGGTAGTAGTGTTGTGGGGTCCTTTCCGGAAAACGGGGCCTGGGATGACGATACTCCCTTGCTTCCGAGGCTGCCATGGTCGTTTCTTCCTTCTTCTTCCCTCTTGCCATTCCTCCGGACCCGCTTTGGATTGCTTGGTAGGTTGCTCTTATGGCTGCTTGACTCAGAATCCTACCTGTTTTCAGACCATTCTCCACCATCTCTCCAATCTTGATTGCTTCTGCAAATGGCTTTCCCATGGCTGACATCATGTTTTGGAAGTAGTCAGACTCTTGAGCCTGGAGAAAAGTAGTGACCATTTCCACTTCATCCATGGGAGGCTTCACCCTTGACGCCTGCTCACGCCACTTAATAGCATATTCTCTGAAGCTTTCTGAAGGTCTCTTCTTTAAATTCGACAGAGAATTTCGGTCTGGCGCAATGTCGATGTTATACTGGAATTGTTTCACAAAATCTCTGGCGAGATCATCCCATATATGCCATCAGGACATTTCCTGGTCCATATACCATTCCGAGGCTATCCCTACTAGACTTTCCCCAAAATATGCCATTAGCAGTTCTTCTTTTCCGCCGGCTCCCCGCAATTGGTTGCAGTATTTCTTAAGATGTGCAATAGGGTCACCGTGCCCATCGTATTTCTCAAACTTTGGGGTCTTGAAACCCGCTGGCAGGTGCACGTGAGGGAACATGCATAGGTCGGCGTAAGAGACGCTCTTCTGCCCGCTCAATCCTTGCATATTCTTCAAACTTTGTTCAAGGCTTCTCATTCTCTTGGCAATCTCATTTTGTTCTGCAATTCTGGGGTTCTGATCCTGCCCGGGTGCAAGCTCGCACTGAGGTGGTGGAGGATTAGTGCTGGTAGCGAACCTAGTTGGTTCCATTGAGAACGATGGTGCTTGGAATGTAAAAGAGGATGAGTCAAAGCTCGGCTTGTATGTGGCAGGCTGTGCCGTAATCGGGCAAGGCGGTGCAGTAAAGATGTTCATGCTTGCATCGGTGGCTGACATTCGGGGATGAGGCTCAGAAGGCGATCCAACAGAGAAGGCTGAGGTGGCTGGGTACCCGAATGGGGTAGCAGGATAATTTATGGGGACATTAGAAGTCCCACTTGACCTGGAGAATAATTCAGGGAATCCGGGGACGACACTTGGCGGCTCTTTCCCATTATTCCAGTCGTCCAGCATTTCCAACATGCGGAGCTGTAGGATTCTATTTTCCTCCGCAGTTGCGGATTCAGGTGTGAGGACGGCTGAGATCGAGCTTTCCTCGAAAACAGGGATTGTTTGCAACGGAATTTCTGAAGACATTTCCACACTTCCTTTTGACCTGGTGAAGTAAGTGTGAGTACTGCTTTTGGTCCTAACAACAGGTAGTTGAACACTTCTCCTTGACCTCGTGAAGTATGAGTGCGAGGCCAGACTTTCACCAAACCAACCGTCTTTTCCAAAAACCCTGAGGTACTCAACGACAAACGCACGGCTAATTTGCAGCAAATAACAGATAGTCAATCTCACGTTGGGCATGATGTACCTATACAGTTGAGTGGATTACTACATGTTTGCTACGAGAGCATGCGTCATTCCGGCATTTTTCCTCTTATTATTTTTTCCCTTTTTTTTCTTTTTCTTCTTTTTTTTTATGTTTTTTTTTATTTTGCAGTAAAAGAAATGCGACCGGATCCGATGAGGATTGCCTACGTATCACGATGCCTACGTGAATCAGATTCATTACGTAATTCGAGACACACAAATGAGCGTAGAAAGCAGCACACCTTTTATTGTTAAAATGGTCTATTACAAGCTATATTTTGCCAAAGGAAAAACAAACTTTGAAAATAAACCTAGACTCAAAACAGACTAAAATCACTCTTACGGAAAAACAGGTAGAAGATGCTAAGACATAGACTTGACTTATGAGTACATTATGGTTTTGAGAATTGGTGTCCGCGGGGCATCGTTCGGCCTCGCCGCGGTCCTAGGTGTGAGATCTCTCTCGAGTTGTTCCAGCTCATGCATGGTCTGCTTGACATAACTCATCACTGCCGAAAGGACGGTAACGCTGGTCATGTTCTCACATCGTAGACATCATCGGGTGATGGCATGGGCAATGACCTTGATCCTATTTCTGGTTTGCTTCTTCTCTATAAGTAGGCATTTTATCTGATCGCTGCACATCTTGAATACCTGAGCATCCTGAATATGCTGATTCTTCAGTTGCCGTACTTCTAACTTCATTCGGGCCAACAAGTCGTACAAGTATCTGCTCTCAATTTGGAGATCCTTGGCCTGATTAGCTGCTTTGATTTCAAGTGTAGCCATCTCTCTTTTCATTTTAGCAACAGTTTTCTCGTGGTCGCCTTCCAATTGATTCAGGTATCGGCGATGCTTATCTACTCTTGTATCCCACTGTGCCCTGAGCTCTGCTATGACGTTTTCGGATTTCTCCAAACCATCTTGCCATTCCCTGATTTCACTTTTTAGCCTTTTTATCAGCTGCTCGTCTGATCGATGCCTTGGCTGTTTATCCGCATCCACCCTTATCTGTTTGATCTGGGCTCTGAGCATTTCGTTTTCCTGAATTGACTTGTTCCGCTCTCCCAGATTGGTAGCAACTTGCACATTGTGCTCATATTTCAAGCCTTCCACTTGTCGCTTCAACCTGCTGATTTCGGCGCAATAGCCTCTTTCCTTCGGTAACCAATTCCACTGCTTTTGCGATGATTCGGTGAAATTCCGGATGTGGGGTCTCTTAGCCGGCCTTTCATGCTCAAATTCCCTTCTATACCATGCAAGGTAACCTGGCGCCGTCTCTCCTTTGGCTCGATCCCGCACGCAAGTATCTGATTTCAAATATTGACACTCACTCCAGATCTGGCGAATCTTCGTTTCTGGGAATTGTCCGTTAGGACTTATCTCAACTGCTTGAGTGCTAAGATCTTCTTCATGAGGTACTGTCTGGCATCTTCCGAACTGTCTCAAAACTCGGCAGGGTGCGTAAGGTTGAATGCTCTTAAGCCCCATCAGTAAGAAATGAGTTTTAGCTGCCGACATATATAGGATCTCATCAACAGGCAACCATCCTAGCGTCCATTGTATTTGGCTGGCAGTAAGAGCTTGAAAGAACGAGGTCCATGCCAGGACTCCTTTGGGCAAACTGATCTCTTTGGTTCTCGTGTAAAATTCTTCTATGCAAGTCTTTTCTGGGGAACCATGGCTCAAAATCTCGGAATGATGGCAGATGTGCTCGGTCATCCATATTTGTAGGAGCAAGTTACAACCTTCGAAGAAGTTTCCCCCAGCTTTACAAGCTGTAAGAGCTCGAAAGATGTCAGATACCACCATAGGTGCGAGAGTACTGTCATTTTGCATGAGTAAAGTGCTGACGACCCCGGATATCTTCAAATCAATGTTTCCGTCTTTCCTTGGAAATACCAGAAGGCCCAGGAACATCATCATGAAAGCTACCCGTCTGTGTTTGTCTCACTTCTGACGAACACCTTTGTTGCACAGTTTGTTGATTGGATTATTGAATCCCCCCTCATGACCGTACCTATCATATATGAAGCATGGAGTACAAAATCCGGCTGCCAGATCCGGGTTGTGGACCGTTCTGGGTATCTTTAATGAATCTAGGAACCGATGTACCGTGACAACTCTTGGGGCGACCAAGTATTTTTGCCTCAACGGAAGTTCAGCATTCCCGAGGTACCCGACCATTTCTTCCAAAGTCGGGGTGAGTTCAAAATCAGAGAAATGGAAAACATTGTGCGCCGGGTCCCAGTAGGTAACCAGAGCTCTTATGATATCTCCCCGAGGCTGGATTTCCAACAAACCCACGAGACCTTTCAGATATTTCTTGACCTCATTTTGTCCTTCAACACCTAGATCATTCCACCATAGCCGTAACTTGACAGGGATTTTGGTCATTATTGAAAAATGTTCATTTTGCATCGTGCTCATCCTGCACATTTATTAAGGCGATTTTAACAAAAATGACTTGACTCAAAAATATTTTACAAAGGGGATAAAGTTTTGAACACGGCCTTTAAACACTTCGGGGACGAAGATTTTAAGGCTGTGTGGGTCAACTGGACAAAAATGCTAAACAAGACCCAAAGGTGGATGTTTATGCAAAGTCAGCCTTCCGGCGTCCCTTTTCGGGAACATTCGGCTATTTATGACAAAACAGTATCACCTGACTTATTTATGACTCTTTTAAAATTTGACACATTTTTTTTCTTTTTTTATTTATTTATTTATTGATTTTGGCTATTTTAGCAAAAATGGGGTTGAACCCGACGAGGGTTGCCTACGTATCTCACATCCGGTGAGAATCAAACCGGCGTAGTTCGGGCTATCGTGAATAGAGAAAATCAAATAAACCTAGAAAACAAGAATATATATTTTTATACTATTTTTTTTTCTTTTGAAAAGAGATAAAGACTAAAGAAAATATTTATTATTTTTTTAGGAAATATTTGGACTATTAGTCTGAATTTATAAAAGGGGTACTACGAAAGAAACAACATTTTTTTTTGAATTATGAATTTTCCGTTTTTTTTTTACTTTTAAATAAATACCTTCTCTTTTTTTTTGATTTTGAAAATGATAAAAAGAAAATTTTTATATTATATTTTTTTAAAATCAAACTAGAAGACAATCTTTTTTTTTTTGTATATATTTTTTTTAGAAGAAATTCTGGCGAGGTTTCGACACTACTCGGACATTGGTTTTTCCAAAAGAAGTAATTATCTCCCTACGCTGCTATTTTTCCCTTTTATTTTTAGAAACCGGTCAGCATGCGGAACTGAAGCAAATAAATGCGCAAAACAAATAGGATGCAGCAGGATGGTCTTTTCATTTCAGGTTGCTAGTCCTAGACGGACCCAACCCCTGTGTTGAGTCCCCTAAGTCAAATGCAACATGATGCAAATAAGCGTTCCTACTAGGGATCCGGCATGAAGTTTCGTTATACTAGGTTCACAACCTGGGTATTTGTTCTAGACTGTGTACCCGAGCGGACAACTCGAGTCGAGGAGGGGGCTACGTACCGGGGACCCGCGAGATCGTCCGGCTTTGTAACTTGTCCGACCTCTTTCTTATTTCAGGTATTGACACTAACAGAATAGGGAGTCTCGACCAGCGAGCTTCTCCCCGGAGGTAAGAAGAGAAGGGTTTCGGCATAGTTTATATACAGTTCAAATAATATCAAAACGGTAAAAGACAACATTTAGCACATTATGCAAAAGCATGTAATAAAGATCAGATAATAAATCCAAATATAACAATTATTCTAAGCTCGAATTCTTGAACCCTGAACCAGTGGTTCTGGGTTGCATCTCCCCAGCGGAGTCGCCAGAGCTGTCACACCTCCTTTTCGCGCGCCCGCCCCCGAAGGGTTAGATGCGCGAGGGAGTTTTTCCAATTTAAGTGACAATATTCGAAATGAGATTATTTATTTAATTCAGAGTCGCCACTTGGGAAAGGTTTGGCTTTTGGTGTCCCAAGTCACCGGTTTATCTTGAATCCCAAATCGAGGAAATTTTCGACTTTTCCAAATGAAGTCTGCGAACCAGAAATTCTAAGTAAGGAATTCTGTTGACCCGAGGGAAGGTGTTAGGCACCCTCGAATCCCGTGGTTCTAGCACGGTCGCTTAAATTGTTATAATGGTTAAATATCTGATTTAAATACATGTTGTGACTTATGTGCTTTATTAAGTTTAAACCGCTTTTATTATTATCATTTAGTTTTATAGAATTGCAACGTCGCGAAAATGCATCTCGAACCACGTCACAATCAATGCACCCGTGATCGTCGACACATTTTGACTCCGTTGAGATTTGGATTTGGGTCACATCAATGTGCACCCGTGTTTAAGAAGGTTAAATTATTAAGCTGCGCCTAAAGAGTCTAGCGCGTTATTATTTTTGTAGAAGGCCATGAAATTCACTAAACGGCCTATCCCGAATTCTAAAAATTTATTATGGTTATTTATTGAGGGCCCTGCAATTTTGCGTTTTATTTGGCGAGGCTCGTCTTTATTTTAGAAAGGATATCCTAAAGTGGCTACATTTCTAATGCGTTTGTCTCTAAAACTAGAAGAAAAAGGTACATGCTAATTTAATTATATGCTTTGGCCTAATCCGGATTCTTATGGTTAATTATTTACAAAGTTGAGAAAACATTGTACTTCAATGGAAAAATGCTTTAATTTGACAAAGAAATCCGTTTATTCTAACGGAATACAACACTTAATCCGAATAAACATCTTTAAGTCGAATTTAGATTAACTTGCTTAAACAGGGTTAATAGAATTCCTTATTAAAGAATACTACCGATGATATTCAAAACTAGTCCTATAAACTGCCTAAAGAAATCGAAACTGGGTGATTCAAAACTGTATTATATTTGGCTAGATTTAACAGCCATTTGCCTCTACTTATTCAAAGCATGCTGAAAGAGTGAATTTAATTTTAACAATCGCACTAAATAGTTTCACATTCCATGAGTTATATTTACATCTTGTATGCTACTAAACGAATCAAACACCACAGTTTCAAATAAACATTAATTAAGTACAAACTTACTAATGTATTCTCTATTAGGCTACAAGTTAAAGGATTTATACAACTTTAACAATATTCGCAAAGCTATAAGTAAGGCAACAGATGATAAAATAATCAGCTACACCAATGTGAGACTCGAGATGTGTACCTGGAAATACTGAAAATGCAAAGGAGGAGAGGAAGAAGATAGGAAAATCAGCAGCAGCAAGAAACAGAATAGCAGCAGCAGCAACAAGCAAAATAATTGGAATAGAATCAAGATCCCAGCTAGACCAAGTCCCAGAGTAAACCAACAAACAACCAGTAGACTCAGTTGGATTTAGAAGAAATCAGTATTGGACAAACAGGTCGAGACCAGTGAAATCAAGACAGCAAGAAGAATGCAATTTCTAGTTTTGTCTGTCTGTGTTATCAAACAGAGTTCTTTTCCAGTTTTTCTGCTTTTCAGAACTTCAACTCTCAATCTCCAAACTAAGTTTTCTGTGTGTATTCTCTTTTTCTCTGTCTGTCTGTGTGTATCTATGTCTATCTTCAGGTCTGTGTGCCTGTCTATGTATATATGTGTATGTGTTCAGCCCCTCTTATCAGATCTCTCTCCTCAAACTGATGGAAGTCCTTCCTTTTATAAACCTAAAATCAACCTTTTAACAGCCTGTTTAGACAATTAGAACACCCCTCCCATGTGCTCTCCTATTTTCAGATTCCAACTTAGCTAATTAAGTATAAACAAACCCCATGATATTCCCTAGCAGACTTACTTTTGAGTAATGTTTATTATTTCTGAAGCTAAAGTAGAGTATGGGCAGCAGAATGTAATCTGATAGCATATGCTGTCAAACTATTTTAAATCAAAACGCCTTTATGCAGGACCCAGGCTGTGCACAAATGCACCTGTGGTGCACAAATGCACATGTTGTGCACAAGTGCACATGCCCTCCAATTTCAGAACTGTAACTAAACAAAACATTCATTTTACATTTCTGATTCAAATTAACAATTATAAGTACTAAACTCAGTTCCTAATTGATTCAGGCAATGCTTAGCAGAAGCAAATCAATTTGTTATTGTTCAGGCAATCTAAACTAATTGACGACACATGTCGACTCGACTATATTAATCATAACACGCACAATCGTAGCCAAAATCAGACATTTAACAGTATCACACAAGGGTTTCAGATTGCAATGTTAATGCAGAATGGCCCTAGGGACTAAATGAACGAACCAATTCAAATTCATTTGATTGTACAGCTTACACATACACCTTATCAGTGAACAGAAGAGGGACTTAATCAAACACGTAGGTTCAGGCAAAGTGGACAGGACACAATTGATAAAATTCAAAACACAAATTTCACAAAACATGAACAGCCCCTTAAACAACACATGGACTAAAAATAAAGAAAAAAGGAAAACAAAAACTCACCTTAAATCCGAAAAATCAAAAGCCTTAGCTTGGATTCGAACAGACCTTTCTTAAGGCTGAACGGACTTTAATCGAAGTGTTTCTCAGATGAGAAACAGTTCGATTAAGGTCCTTTAGACCTTAATCTCTTCGGCTTGAACAGATACGGAACAGGCACGGAGAAACCTAGGGTTCAAAAAAAAAAATTAGATCTGGGATTCGTGTTTCCCTGGTTAGATTCGGACCAAACCAAGCATGGTTTGGTCACGAGGGGGTCTGGGGATTATATGGTGTGAAGTTGAGGTCGATTGGTGTAAGTCAGGTTCCGACTCGAATCTTCAAATAAAGATTCGAGACGGTGGGAGGGGATTTGAGCTAAGTGGTTAAAAGATCCATGTTCAGGATGGCAAGGGGGTTCTATGGTGTTAAGGGTGTGGTCACCGGCGTCCATGCCGCCGGCTTTCATGGTGAAGAATACATGGGCGGCTAGGGTTTGGAGGCCTGAGGTCTGATGAAGACGACCTAAGGCAGGGGGGGGGGTTTGGACTAGGGCGCGGGGTGAAGGGTTGTAGGTTTATATAGTTAGTGGATAGATGGATCCTGGCCGTTGGATGAGACACGATGAAGGGTCAGGATCCTTCGACTAACGGGAAACGGTGTCGTTTCAAGGGTAAAGGGTTGAGGTCGGTCCGGGTGAGACGGGTCGGGTCTGTTAGTGGGTACGGGGTGAGAGATCTTGGTCGTTGATCTTTCAGAGATCAACGGCTCAGATCAGACTCAATCACTACGACGTCGTTTGGACGTCCTTGAAGTAGGCTGGTCCGGACCGGGGCAAGCACAGGTTTTGGGCTGGGTTGTTTGGGTTTTGAATTAAAATGAAAAATCAGCCCAAACTGATTTTCAAATCAACTTTGCACTTATCTTTTATTTATATATTTTTTATTTTATTATTTTTTTTAAAAAACAAAAACCAAGTAAATCAAATTAAAATTAAATAGACACTTAATACAATTATTTGTACACGTATATTAAAATATTTAAAGCAGGTAAAATCAAACAAAACAAAAATCACGGACAAAGATGCCTATTTATGATTTTTCTTTTTTAATAACCGGATTACGGTTCCAACTACGCATGACACATACATTTTTTTTGTATTTTGTTTTAATAAAAATAAAAATGGACAAAAAATCATAAATAATTAACAAAATGCCACGTAAAACCCGAAAATTGTACAGCAGGACCATTTGTTAATATTTTTCATTTCTTTTGGAGCGATTGTCGCGTAAGACAAAAATCACGTGCTCACAGGTAAACAAATACGTGGAACTCACGTTTGTATGATTGCCTAACCAGATTTTCGTTTGTCTAAGATAATAATCATTTTGAATATTATTTATTAACTACACGTAGGTAAATGTTACATATCTTATTTTTCGAGTAATGATTCTATTAAAGTTATTCATTTAATTGGCAATTCTAGATTTTGAGCTTGTAGTTTCCCAGATAAATTTTCCGTACTATATGTTTTTTCTATTATAGCCACGAATTCTTAAAGTTTATCCTCCTCCAGTGTAAATGCTGTTGTTTCTTCTTCTTCTTCTTTTTTTTTTTTTTTTTTAATATGGAAATAGTGATATGGAGAATGGTAGAGCTAACGGAGGAAGAGAGACATCCAAGTTAGAAATACATTAGCGTTTTTCTCAATTGATGCGCTTTTAGTTTGTTGTCTATTAGTAACTAACTTGACGAGGATACACTGTTGTATGATTACTTAATTTATTATATTTCTATTAAAGCAGAATATTTAATTACTATTTAAAGAAAGTTTTTGAAGCATCTCATCAAGTCAATGTCCTTTAGTACATGCTAAAATGTATCAACTCCTTATCTTCATGGAATACATAATATCTAAACGACAAAACTTAGTATATATCTTGGTTTTTCGTAACCTTCATGTTGTTTAACTTTACTCATATAGTTGATTTTACACGATTAAGCTATCATGGAAGATAAAAGCGAATCACAAAGTAGAGAAGCTGCCATTCCCCTAAAATAAATATGATAATATGTAGGATTAAATTTAAGCACCCTTAAATTATTAACAAAAAGATATTTTTCCTTTTTTTTTTCCTTTGTCTCATTTCTTTCAGTATTTCTTACTGAATTTTACAGCTACCCTCCTTCCCGTTCTAACTTCCTTTAATGATTTTATGTGTTTGAACATCGAGAGGAATTCCAAGAAAGTTACGTGCATCAAAGTAGCAGCTTTATTCTTATAGTATACCTTTATTGTTTCCTTTTTTTTTTGTTAATCGGAAGGTAATTTTAATTTACTTTGTACTTACGAGCTATGACTTTTCATGAATTTGATTTTCTATATATATATATATTTTAGTTTCAGGTCCATGTGCTCAGAGGGAGGTTCACGGCTAACAAACACATACTATATTTTTATTTTCTTTTGTTTCTCTTTTCAGGTTCATGCGCTGATGGAAAATTTCCCATTAACATTCTATTCAATGGTTTTATGTGTTTAAACATCATGAGTATTTGCAAGAAATTTTGACAAGCTTTAAAATTATTGCTTTAGTCATTACTGGGAGTAGGAATATTTCTTTGGCGTGCCTTTATCGTTTCTTTTTTGTTTTGTTAATTAATATGTAATTTTCAGTAGTTTTTCTTAAATTTCTTTACTTTGTATTTTTGGGTTGTAATTCTATTAAGATTTTAAGTTTTATTTTTTATTTTTTATCAAGCTGATGCTGTTATGGAGAAGTTTGAGGCTAATAAACACGTCTTATGTTCTATAAATCTATAATTTTGTTCTTATTAGCATGTTAGTTTTACTTCGTGCGTTTATATTGTAAAATTTCGTTTCTTTGTAGAAACAATTTTTTTTGACTGAATGTAGGGATTAATGACTATACCTTTATATTTTACTTATTTGCATCATTTTTTTTATTTTTCCATTTTCTTCCATTAAAATTATGATTTTAATATTTAGTTTGTAAGATACTTTTTCTGACTGCGCTAGTGATTTAATAAAATTTAATAAAATTTTGCCATTGCATGTGCTTAGATTTCCTTTCTTATCTTATCGAACTATTCCTCACTTTACTCATGTGAAAATGTTCCTTTCAGTTCACTTAGCAGAAATATTTTTATGAGTTCGTGTTAGTGAATTTAAACCTTCAAATATTAAGTTGATATAGGTATGATGATTACCGATAATTCATATAATAAACTTCAATTAACATGAAATTGAAACATAATTATTATTGTTGAGTACAAGGAAAAGAATATATTATAATTAACATGAGATAATTGAAACATAATTATTAAGTTGTCATTTTTTACTCGGAAAGGATATTATTATATTTTCTTTTCTTTGTATCTTGCGTATCTTAGTTGTCTTTTTTCATTTATTTTAATAGCTTAGGTAGCGGCAAGATGAGAAACTACCAAAGAGTTTAATCAAATGTGCACCGATTCTTAATCAAAAAAATTTAATGAACTAAAAACGGGTCAAATACTTTAATCCATAATTGGCTCTTTATATATATACACTCCAGATTTTTTAAAAATGAATTTCACATCTATTATTTTTAGTCGACTATAGTAATCTTTAGTTTTTTTTCCTGAGGGAATGAGGTGGCTCGTGAATAATGGAGAAAGGGAGCGAAGACATTTGGTGAAGGGAAAAGGGTCGAATGTATCCTCCAACCTTTGGATATTTTCTACATTTAACCTTTGTTATATTGTTCGACTAAATTTACTCCTACCGTTATATTATTTGGCCAAATTTACCCTCACCATCAACATACTTTAATAATTACCCCTCACCCTGTTAGATAACCCAAAATCTCCCACATCACTTTTATTTAAATCACTTGTTTCTTCTTCTTAATCCATTATTTTCAGAAACTATTATTGATGATGCTAAATGTACTAAACTATATTGCACCCACTTCTCTTCTTGTGATAATGAGTTTGGAATTGGTTTAAATTTTTTATTTTTCAACCATATACACACTTCAGAATCCAGTAGGTACATTTGTTGTGTATTATATGCGGCTGCTCATCATGTATATACATGTGTATTCGAATATATTTTATAATTGTCTGGTTAGTATAGAGTTCAATCGACTAACTGAAAAATGCACAATGCGTAGGCATTTGATTAAAGCAAAGTTGAATTCGACAATGCAAAGTCTACAAGGAACTTCAACTTCTATCACTTACACCTGCAAAATCTCCAAACCTTTGGTGCAAAGAATTCATTAAAATTGGGGTATTGTAAATACTTTTGAATTTTAGACAAGCTACCTAATTTAGATTTTTCAAGTTGCTATACTTTGTTTACTAATCGCTGTATTATTTTAATATTTCTTTCTCTTATTTCTTTTTTCAATTAAGAAAGTAGATAAATCCCAATTATTTTAAAAATAGTTGATCAAGAAAAAGAATAAGTGACTTAACTAAAATGATTTGGGAGATTCTTGGTCACTTGATACATTGAAGGATAATTTTTAAAAGTTTGCAATGATAGAGGTAAATTTGGCCGAATAATATAACAGTAGGGGTAATTTGGCTGAATAATATAACGGAAATTAGATGTAGATAATATTCAAAAGTAGAGGGATAAATTTGGACATTTTCCCTTTTTATTAGAAGAAACTCGTTAATTATAGGAAGATAGGGGGAGTACCATTGTAAGAAAATGCAACGCATCATCCTTTTACCTACAAAACTTCTAATTTGACTTCAAAAAATATATTATTAATCTGTGAACTTGACAGGTGACCAAGTGCTTTTGCTTAAAAAGACTAAAGAGGAAAAAATAAATCCTGAAAATTACATCATAGTAAAATGAAATAAAAAATAAGATAAGCAATGACTCATCCTTTTCTTCCAATTAAGCCCTTGCCATTATGACCTAATGACACCTGTGACTGTTTTTAACTTATAAAACACAATAATGCAAATTCTTATAATTGATAATTTGCCCGTACTACAAAGGTGACTACAATCAGTTTGTTAACGTCAGAGTTAGGGCCAATTCCTGTGGTTGACTTATGAATTCAAGAGTGTGTGAGGAAGGGGTGGGCATAAAATTCGAAAAATAAAAAAATAGGATTGGATCGGATCGGATCGAATTAATTCGTTTCTTCGGTATTAATTCGGTATATTTTTTTCAAAAGTTCGGTACTTCGGAGCGGTTCTCGATATTGAACGTTCGATAGTGTTCTTCTCTCATGTTTCATTCTTTTCAAGTGCACTCATCTCGTCAGATATTTTCGACAATATAGTCCGATTTATTCAGTCAATGATTTTTTATTAACAGAATCATTGATGAACACAGAAAATAATTGTGACCTTTTGGGTGTGAAAATAACATTTTTTGTAAAATAAAAGGAGTGTGAAGAATATTCATTTGAATCTGTGGTAGAACCTGGAAACTAAATCCTTATGTTTTGGTCGTTACCTTTTAAAGCATGTGAAGGTGTACAACCTTCCAAGAAAAGAAAAGAAAAACCAAAAAGGGTATGTGAAAAACATTTTTGTAATTTGATGAGTAACCCTTCTATAATATTAAATTCACATTATTGATCAATAACTATATGACTATTTTCTGTCACTAAATTAAATACTATACATGAAGTCGAAAGTAGGACAGGTGGAGACCTTTTGAACAAGCAATAATTTTATAAATTCCTTGCTATTGTTGCCGACCACAAATGTGGAATGCATATAATTCAATTCAATTCATTTGCATTTTGGGACACATATTTGAGTTTGACTTAACACAAAGAGTGCAAGTTGCAAAATAGGTATTAGAGTCACATAGTGTTCTTTCCCCAAACCTTGGAAAGCAACTGAATTGACAGCATTACTTGTTTAGACATAGACTTATTAAAATTATAGACTATGTCCAATATTAATTTTGCCCTTTGTTTTAATAAAAATTACCGCCATTGACTATTACTTTCGCGAGTTATATAATGTTTTTTACAAAAAAGATCTATGGAAATTTGCGCTTAAGCTCTCATTTTCTCAACATTTTGAATGAAATGCTCAGATTTTTTTTATATGGTAATAATATTGTCAACTTTTTCTCTGAAAGATATTCTTGTACTCATATTTTCGTATTAAAGTCTGTTAAGTTAAATTCCAAAGTTTCAATGATGACAATGTTTACTTACCTTGTTTTGCAGGAATCACCAAAAGAAAAGAAAACTAATGAGAAGTTGTTCAAAGACGTGATTGCTGAATTAATGGACAAAAAGAAGGAATAAAAAATTAGCACATCTATTCGGCCTCAATCAAAGGAAATCAGATTACAAATCAAGGAGCTATTGCCAGCAAATATTCAGTATCCTTAATTAAGCTCAATCAAAAGCTTGATTGTCTTGTAACGAAAGCCTGTGACAAGGAAAGTCACGATCGAATCCGGCCCTTCCCAAGAGCAGGATTCGAAGAGGCACCCTTTGGGTCAAATCCTTTTAAAGATCTCGTGCCTCTATTTTCGGTCAAGGCTCAACGACTCTTTTCTCTCCTATAAGAAGTCTGCTAAGATCAAATGGAAGACTTGCGCAACTACACACATTATTATCTAATTTTCTCTACTTCTTAGCCTAAACACTGTAATCCTTTGTTTACCAGTATCTCAAAAATAGGAAGAATTAGAACACAAAAGAGAGCTGTGTCATTATTCAAGATTCATTGCTGTTATATTTCGTTGGTGGTGAACGAATCAAAACCATCTGTACTGTAATACTTTCAAGATCTAAAGGGAACCCTTGTGACCCAAGGGAAACTGGATGTAAGTACCACACTGGTACCGAACCAATATAAAATTATTATGTGTCATTCTCTTTCCATTTACATTTATTCTACATTCTGCTCTTAACCTAGTCAACTAAAATCATAGTTAGTCGACTATTTTTTAATAGACCACAATTCATCCCCCTCCCCCCTTTTGCTTTCAATTGGTATCAGAGCAAGACTCACAAACTTTGCTGAACAGCTAGTGAGGAAAAGATCATGGGATCAAATACAGTTGTCGGTACATTATTTCAAGAGGGAACCTCTCAAGTTCGACCACCATACTTCAACGGACATCAAGTAATAGTATTCACTGATCCACTTGATTTGGATGACTACACTGATGAGCAAGCTGCTGTCATAACTGTGAATGCTAAAGCAGAAAATCTGTTGTACAATACTATCAGTGGTGAAGAGTATGAAAAGATCTCAAACTGTGAAACTGCTAAGGAAATGTGGGACAAATTGGAAGTCACATATGAAGGAACCAACAAGGTAAAAGAAACGAGGATAATTTTTTTGGTTCGTGAGTATGGCTATTTCAAATGAAGAACGGAGAATCTGCTGAAGAAGTGTTCTCTAGGTTCAGCAAAATTCTTGGAGATCTCAAATCTTTTGGTAGAATAATAAAAAGCGGAGAACAAGTCAGAAAAATTCTTAGAAATCTACCTACAATTTGGAAACCAAAGGTCATTGCTCTCGAATGTCAGGATCTTGACAAAATGTCCTAAGGTGAACTCAGAGGTGACTTAATAGCTTTTGAGAAAACTCACTTGAATAGACAAATTCAACAAGAAAAGAAAAAAATAGTTGCCTTCAAAACAATTGTAGCTGAACCAGAAGATGAAAAAGAAGAGGAAGGAGGAGAACAGGATGAAAATACAGCCATGCTTTCTCAAGTTGTAACTAGCATGGTGAAGAAAAACAGAAATATCAGAAGAGGTAAACCAAACTTCAGAAAGGGAGAACAAACAATGAAAATATGAAAAATGCTACGAATGTAGAAAACATGGACACATTCAAGCTGATTGTCCTGAACTAATGAAGAAGCTAAGCATGAACCTTCAAAGGAAGAAGTCTTTTGGAGCCTGGAGTGATGAAGAAGAGTCTGATCATGAAGAAATTGCAAATATATGTTTCATGGCCATGGAAGATGATAGCTATGAGGAATCAGGAGAGCGTGGATTCTCAGGAAACAAAAGAGCAAATGAAGAAGAAGACTCAGGTCAACTTGGTCTCATGGCAGAAGAGAGAACTAGTGAGGTACATCTCCGACTTGCCCTAATTGTTATGAACTTCAAGAATTTATTGATATTGCTCTTGCAGATATTGAAAGAGTTCTAAATAAACTCAGAAAGATCCAAAAAGAATAGAAAGATTGGGTCTTGAAGCTGGAAGTTTGTGAAATTGGGTGTGATATGCTACAGGAAGAAGTTAATGAACTTTAACTTCAATTGAATGGATTGCAAAAATCCACTAGTCATAGTTCAGTCAAATCAAATCATACTGTTCATTACAAACAGAAGAAATCTCATATATGTTCCTTTAGTGGTAAAAATGACCATAGTACTAACCAATACAGGAACAGAATCAAAGCAGAAAAAAACTCTAAAAATTCTAATAGTCCATCTTGTTTTTATTGTGGTAAAAGGGGTTACACCTCAAATCGTTGCAGATTCAAGGATAACAAGAGATAGGTCTGGCGACCCAAATTTTCAAATCAAACTAACACTCAGCATTCTAACCATTCAAGACCCAAGCAAGCTTGGGTACCTAAAACAAGTAATTTTGTTTTACAGGAACACCGCAAGAAAAATCAAAAAGGAAAATGTTATCTCGATAGAGCGTGTTCCAAACATATGACTGGTGACAAATAATTGTTCAAGACAGTTACCAAACTAGATGGAGGAACAAATACCTTTGGAGACAAATCCAAAGGAAATGTAATTGGTGTTGGAAAAGTTCCTCTGAGCTCCACATGTGATGTAGATGAAGTTTACCTAGTTGATGAACTCGGCTACAATCTTCTAAGTATTAGTCAACTATGACTACGAGGTTCGTTTTAAGAAACATGGTTGGTTTATAGAAGATGAATCAGGTAAAGTCATTCTTTCAGGTAATAGAGACAGAAATGTCTATACTATTAGCAACTTAGATAATCTTGGGGATCAAATTTGTCTTGCTTCCATAATTGATGATCCCTGGGTCTGACATAGAAAACTTGGTCATGCCAGCATGCATACTATTTAAAAGCTTTCTAAACATGATCTCATTATTGGACTTCCAAAACTAGATTTTCAAAGGATCATATTTGTGATGCATGTCAACTAGGAAAATAAACTCGCTCATCCTTCAAAATCAAGAACATTGTTTCCACCTCCAAACCTCTCCAACTATTGCATATGGATTTATTTGGTCCAACTAGAACTGCTAGCATATGTAGTAGGAAATATGCTTTTGTCATTATGGATGATTTCTCTAGATTTACTTGGGTTATGTTTTTAAGTCATAAAGATGATGCTCTAAAGAATTTTGAAGTTTTCGGTAAGAAGGTTCAACGAGAAAAGGGATACTACATCTCTTCTATCAGAAGTGATCATGGAGGAGAATTTGAAAGCAGAGCCTTTAAAAACTTTTGCAACGATTAAGGAATCTCTCACAACTCCTCTTCACCAAGATCTCCGGAACAAAATGGAGTGGTAGAGCGTAAAAATAGAACTTTACAGGACATGACAAGAATCATGATTGCGGAAAACTCTCTACCTCACCATTTCTGGGCAGAAGCGGTAAGCACAACATGCCATATCATCAATAGGTGTCTAATTCGACCAATCCTCAAAAAGACCCTGTATGAACTGTGGAATGGTAAGAAACCCAATATTAGCTATTTTCACCCGTTTGGATGAAAATGCTTTATTCACAACAATGGAAAGGACAATTTGGGTAAGTTCGATACTAAAAGTGATGAAGGTATATTTCTTGGTTACTCTCCTTCAAATAGAGCATATAGAGTTTATAATAAGAAAATAATATGCATTGAAGAATCAATTCATGTTATATTTGTTGATACTAACCCTCACCCAAGGAATGAAAGACTTCCTGAAGATGAGGAAATTCCTTTTGTCCCTAAATCTGTCATTGTAGGAAACGATCATCAAAGTGAGTCAGCTGATCAGCAAATTCAACCAGCTGAAGAGTCTGTAGAAATTCATGAACCATCTCAAGCAGATCAGTCGACTAATGTAGAAAGAGAACCTTCCTCAAACACTCCAAATGAATGGAAAAGCGAACCTGACTACCCTCGCAAATTCATTATAGGAGATCCACGTGAATGCATCACTACAAGAAGATCTCAAAAGAACAAATCTCATGTGGCTCTTATTTCTCAACTTGAGCCAAAGAAAGTGGATGAAGCTCGAAAAGATACTCACTGGATAAGTGCTATGAAAGAGGAACTAGATCAATTTGAAAGAAATAAAGTATGAGAATTGGTTCCAAGACCTTCAAGCTCCTCCATCATTAGAACTAAATGGGTATTCAGAAACAAATTGAATGAATCTGGTCAAGTGGTTCGAAATAAAGCAAGGTTGGTTGCTCAAAGATACTCTCAGCATGAAGGCATCAACTATGATGAAACCTTTGCTCCTGTAGCAAGACTCGAATCCATACGAATATTACTTGCTTTCGTTGCTCGCAAATAATTCAAGCTATTTCAAATGGATGTTATAAGTGCGTTCCTAAATGGCTATATCTTCGAAAAAGTATATGTGAAACAACCACTAGAATTTGCAAACGTCACCTTTCCTGATCATGTATACAAGCTGACTAAAGCTTTGTAAACAAGCTCCGCGTGCCTGGTATTAAAGGTTAATTTCTTTTCTTCTAAATCAAGGATTCAAAAGAGGTAATATCGGTACAACCCTATTTATTAAGCATTCTAGTTCAGGTAATCTTATTACTCAAATTTATGTTGATGACATTATTTTTGGTTGTCCTAACTCTGTTCTATGTGAAAAATTTGTTCTTTCCATGAAAGGAGAATTTGAGATGAGCATGATGCGAGAACTGACATCCTTTCTCGGACTTCAAATCAAACAGTCTCCTAAAGGAATTTTCATTAGCCAAACCAAGTACACTAAGGATCTTATCAAAAAGTTTGGCATGGAAAATGCTAAGTCAATCGGCACTCCAATAAGCCCAACAACAATGCTCGATGAGGACAACAATGAAAAAAATGTTGATGAAACCATGTATAGATGGATGATTGGATTCCTATTGTATCTCACTGCTAGTTGACCAGATATTATGTTCAGTTCATGCAAGTGCGCAAGATTTTAGTCGGCTCCTAAGGAATCCCATCTCACTGCTGTTAAACAAATTATTAGATATCTAATTGGTACTTCTGAGCTAGGATTATGGTATGATCGTTCTAACAATTTTGCTTTAAGAGGCTTTTCAGATGCAGATTTTGCAAGTGACAAGATTGATAGAAAAAGCACAAGTGGCACGTGTCAACTCTTGGAAAATGCATTAGTATCTTGGCATAGCAAGAAATAAAATTGTGTTGCCATATCAACGACTGAAACATAATATTTAGTTGTTGGAAGCTGTTGTACACAAGTTCTATGGATTATGCATCAACTTCTCGACTATGATTTATCTCTTACCTCTACTTCTATATTTTGTGATAATACCAGTGCTATTTGTTTATCAAAAAATTCTGTGCATCATTCTAGAGAAAATCATATAGAAATTAAGTATTATTTTATCCGTGAACATGTCGCTAAAGGTGATATTATTTCAGAATTTATTATTACTGATTCTCAACTTGCTGATATTTTTACTAAACCATTTTTGGAAGAAAGATTTTGTTTTCTCCGGAAAAAGATTGGCATTTTGCCAAATTTGTATAACAAATCTTTTACCGTGTTATAAAATATTTTATTTCCTTAAGTATGTGTGGTTTAATTAATTTTCTTGTAAGTGTAATAATTGCTTCTTCATCAATACCGCCGATCAGTCACTTTAGAAGCATCACTTCCTTCTGAACCCGCATTTTCCCTTAATCAAGGCGACCCTTCGTTCCTTTCAAAAGTATCGATAAAAACCCTTCCGTCCGTGTTACTCTCTCCATTCTCATCAAAGCCAACCATCTCACCATGTCCAAAAGAAACCCCTCTTCTTCCACTGCAGCTAGATGCAGCCGAAGATTTCAAAAACCCCTCAATCCTGAAGAACCTGTAGACTTGGAGTCTTCCATTAACTCATATTTCCTCAAAACGGATAATGAGAGTAGTGAATCTTCCGAAAATCCTCCCATTATCTAGAAAAGGATAGTCAAAAGACCTATGGAGAAAACTCCCAAAAAGGCTGCATGCAAGAAAGGAAAAGTGGAGAACACTGAATTTAGTCCTGAAGACAAATTGATCTTTTATGGCCCAAGTGAAAAAATAAGGTTTGAGTCCTACAAGTCAAAATCTATGGCTTATGGACGCTCTGTAAGTCTCTCTCTCATGAAAAATCTACATTGTAATGTGACTGCTATATTTGATTTTCAGCATCTTTCTTCTCTGTTTGATACTATTGAAAACTCTGTTTATGAGGAACTAGTAAGGATGTTTTATGTAAACCTATTTGTGAATGACAAAGATGACTTGGAATCTATGGTGTTGGGCACTAGAATTGTTTTAGACTCTTATCAATTTGAAAAGATTTTCTCTGCTAAGTTTAATGGGTTTGATATTTTTGTGCAAAATTCGTGGCCAAAAGATTTTGAAGTTTCCTTTGAAGAACCAAAACCTTCTTATCTGATAATCCTCCTGATATCGGTCCCAAGAAACTTAAGTTTGAACATCGTATCTTGGCCCACATGATTGCTACTACTCTTCTCCCTAAACTGGGTCCCTTAGCTCCCCCACTAGAGATGTTTTTGTACTTTATTGTCTTGTTAACAATAAAAGACTAGATTGGTTTGTGTGGATTCGCCAATACATGCTTGAAAGTATCAGGGACATATATTCTTATGCTGCATGTTTACCATATGGTCTTCTCATCTCACAAATTCTTGAAGTCATGAAGGTAGATTTGGCACCCTTTACACTTAAGCACATAACCAACACTTACGATAAGACAACTTTTTCAATGATGAGGTACACCTTGAGTGATGATGGATGGGTTAAGCGCGCCAAAGTTGAAAGTATTCCAGTACCAGTTGAAGTTCAAACTGAACAACCAACATCTCAGTCGACTGCCTCTCAAAATCTTCAGCAATTTCAGCACTATCTAGATGAGGTAAAACTACTACTGGTTGAGATGAAGGAACATGTACACAAAATTAGGGAAGTTACTAAGGAGACAGGTATAGATGTGGCTAAGCTCATAATGGATATAGGAGCCACAAGGAGGCAAGGAACCATGGCATTCAATTCCATGAGTGAAAAGATGGACAATCTTGTCAAAGATGTCGAAAACTCCCATGACTCCTTCTGCACCAAAGTGATAAACACTCTCAATTATTTCCTAGGAAGAACTTAACATCTGTGTGATGGTGTTACAAACAATATTTTCTTTTCTTATGCTTTTGTTTGCTTGCTTTCTTTTTATAACAATATTTTCTTTTTATGGTTTTAAACAAACTTTCTTTTGCTTGTGTCTGTACAAATTATGCCTCTGCTGAAGGCACTACTTATATACATTACTTCCTATGTTACTTGTGTTGTGTGCTTTCCTTTCCTTTTTGATTGATGTCAAAGGGGGAGAACAGTAGAGAAGTAAAACAACCACTCAGGAGGAGACAACACTCATTCAGGGGGAGATGGCATCAACTCAGGGGGAGCAACTTAGGAAGTGAAATAAAAATGGAACTCTCATAATTAATGTTTGCTCTTTCTTGATTGTCATCATAAAAAAAGAGGGGATTGTTAAGTTAAATTCCAAAGTTTCAATGATGACAATGTTCACTTACCTTGTTTTGCAGGAATCATCAAAAGGAAAGAAAACTAATGAGAAGTTGTTCAAAGATGTGATTGCTGAATTAATGGACAAGAAGAAGGAATAAAAAATTAGCACATCCATTCAGCCTCAAAAAAAGGAAATCAGATTAAAAATCAAGGAGCTATTACCAGCAAATATTCAGTATCCTTAATTAAGCTCAATCAAAGGCTTGATTGTGTCGTAAATGAAAGCCTGTGACAAGGAAGTCACGATCGAATCCGACCATTCCCAAGAGCAGAATTGGAAGAGGCATCCCTTGGGTCAAATCCTTTTAAAGATCTTGTGCCTCTATTTTCGGTCAAGGCTCAACGACTCTTTTCTCTCCCATAAGAAGTCTGCTAAGATCAAATGGAAGACTTGCGCAACTACACACATTATTTTCTAAGTCTCTCTACTTCTTAGCCTAAACACTGTAATCCTTTGTTTACCAGTATCTCAAAAGATAGGAAGAATTAGAACACAAAAGAGAGCTGTGTCATTGTTCAAGATTCATTGCTATTATACTTCGTTGGCGGTGAACGAATCAAAACCATATGTACTATAATACTTTCAAGATCTAAAGGGAACCCTTGTGACCCAAGAGAAACTGGATGTAAGTACCGCACCGATATCGACCAGTATAAAATCGTTGTGTGTCATTCTCTTTCCATTTACTGTTATTCTACATTCTGCTTTAACCTAGTCAACTAAAATCATAGTTAGTCGACTATTCTTTTAATATATTAGTTATTTTTAATAGACCACAATTCACTCCTCTCTTGTACTTTCAAAGTCTACGTCTGAACTCTAATATTAGGTTACAAATGCGAAAGGATGTTGAATATATTTGCCCCAGAAGGGATATATAAGGATTTCTACAGTGATTTATTAAAGCCTTGGATTATTCTGTTCATTACCTTAAATTTTTGTTTTTTTCGTTGTCGCAAGTTTAATCACTTGCTTCTAAAAATAAAAAACAAAGAAACTATATTTATTCAACTTAGCAGTAATAGCTACATCAAGGCGATCATAAACTGGGGAAACATCTCCCAAATACCTTCCAAAGTTCCAAAATTTATTAAAATATTATGCTCCGAAAAAAAACTAAAATATTTATGCTGAGAATTAATTACAGATCTCTTAAAGTGATGCAAGATACTAAGAAAACCCTGACGGTGTTTCAGGGGAGAGGGAGAGTACGTAGAAGCTACGGATTCGGCCGAATTCAATAGCTTTGGTCCAAACTATGTATTTGTCTTAAAAAATTCATTGAATATATATAAATTATTAATTTAGAAACCAATTAATTAAAATATTTAGAATCACGAACCAATAAGTTTCAAATTCTAGCTCTGTCTCTGTTGTGTTTCTTATTAAGAGTTTTCCAGAAGATAGATATTTGCATAACTCCTTTTATAACATCTAATACTCCTTTGTGTTACCTTTTTGAACAAATCTATATTATATTCAAAAGAGAGTAGTATGCATTGTGGTTAAGCCAAGTGGCAAGCTAAAATGAAGCCATTTGGCAATTTTATGACAACATTAATAATTAGAAATTATAAATGGAAGCATACTTAATGGAAGTAGTTTAATGAATCTTATACATAATCTAAATAGCTCTTAGACAAATCTAATCTATATATCTATATTTATATTTATATGTATATTGTATCTATATATTGATCCACTCATAGATTTTCTTCTATATTAGCTAGAAATATGGAGATAAAAAATTAATTAAAAAAACTATAATAGGAAAAAAATAAAAAATATAGAGATACGTAAATTGAGATAACATATGACTATTTATATTTTGAAGTAAGTTAAAATATAAATAAAAATAAAATTTACTTAAGATATTAACGATTTATTGAGTTTAAAAATTTAATTAATTTAAGACGCAAAATAAGATCTTATAACAAGTATACAAATTATTTATAAAGTAAGAAAAAAAAATTAAAGAATCAGTAAAAAAATATTTTAGTAACAAGAATAATAAAGTCATATTAATATTGATAAATCGGGCAAATAAATATTTTATACGCAAATATTACTACAACATTTAGATATAATGTGTTCAAACAATTAAGAAAATATATTTTTATGATTAATATTTGAATTGAGTGCAGTTAGTTTAAGTTTGAAAACATAACATAAATTTTTGAAAATGCGATCCAATTTAGAAAATAGAATGATAAAAAATATTTGAATTTGAGATGAGAAAGTTATTTAATTTTTATCTATATTATATTAGAATAAGTGTGATTGAAATATATATTAAATTCGAACAAGCTAATAAAAATCCACATGACAATGTAATAATATTAGAAATTGAATAATATAATGTCAAAAATAAAGACTAAATAGAGAAAAAATAAAAATTCAAACTTTTTATCATAGAGAAAAAGGGTAAAACTAATTTAAATTTGATATAAAAAGTCTTTTATATTGTGATAAGAAAAGTCATAATGTAACTCAAGTCTAATATATAAAATCAAAAACTTAAAATATTGAATAATAAAAATAAATTAGAGATAATGCGAGGATATTTATAAATCATAATTTTAGAAAATAAAATAAAGTAAATATACAATACTTAAAAATATTATAAAAATTTAAAATTTTCAAGCAATATTTTTAAATCAAAATAAATATTTATTTTATGATTAAGAAATTATATATTTATCTATATTATATTAAAGAATAGTAGTTGATAATGATATTAAATAAAGTTACAAGTTAATGAAAAGCCACATAAAACATAATAAGACTATATATCAGATTAAAAAATAGCAAAATTACGTTAAATTATAAAAAATTTACTAATCGAAATGAAAGGGAAAGACTATTTGAATTTGAGATTAGAAAGTTCTTAAAACTATGACAAGAATGCTCAAACTATGGATAATACCACAAAATTGAAGTCTTATTTACGAAAAATAAAATAAAAAAATAAAAAATAAAATTTAGAAATAAAAAATAAATTTCTATATAGGTAATTTTACTAATAAAAATTAAAAATTAAATTTTTGTCTTAAAAATAAAAAAGAAAGAAAATTTACATAAAGAAATAATATGACAGTGGAAGTATTGCTACAATATTTAGATATAATGTGTTTAAAATAATTGACAAATATTTGTTTATGATTAAAATAAAATTTTAAAAATACAAAATAAAATTTGAATATAGATAATTTTACTAATAAAAATTAAATTAAATTTGTATCTTGAAGCTAAAAAAGAAAGAAAATTTAACTGCATCTAATACAAGAATAATTATAAGAGAACTCAATACATTTGGAACATAATAATCAAATAACTTAATTCAAAGTTACAATTTAAAATAAAATATGATATTATTTTGGTTATAGGGGAAACATTAATGTAAAAACTAATTAAAATATTGTAGTAGAGAAGAAAATGTATGCAAAATAAAGGTAGTGTGAGGATATTTATACTTGTCACACCTCCTTTTTACTACTACACCCCCGGAAGGGAGTATAAGGGAGTTTTTTCCAATTTTAAGTGACTATCGAGACGAGATTATTTTATTAAAGATTCAGAGTCGCCACTTGGGAGATTTGTGGTGTCCCAAGTCACCGGTTGAATCCCGAATCGAGGAAAATATGACTCTGTTTAACAGTCCGCGAACCAGAAATCCGAGTAAGGAATTCTGTTAACCCGGGAGAAGGTATTAGGCATTCCCGAGTTTCGTGGTTCTAGCACGGTCGCTCAACTATTATAATTGACTTATTATCTGATTTTAATACATCTTTGAAACCTATGTGCATTTTTACCTTATTAACCGCTTTTAATCATTTTTAGGAAGATCCAACGTCATCTAAAACACGTCTTGAACCACGTCACATAAATGCACCCGCGGTCCATGACACATTTTATTTAACGTTGTTGAGAATTGGAGTTGGGTCACATGAAATGCACACCCGAGTTTAAGGAAATTAATTTAAATAATGCGCCTAAAGCAACTACGCATTTTCAAATTTGCGAGGGTCATGGAAAATCAACTAATGGCACACCTCGATTTTAGGACTATTATTTAAGCAATCAAATTCCAAACCCAAACTGATTCCTGTTGACTACATTTTGAAAAAAAATACACAACACTGCACATTAACATGAAAGCGTTAAACTACTCTACAAGTAGCGAAAGAAACAAAATACTAGTCAAGATGCCAAGAAAACTTGCCTCCGTATCATCTACCAACTCAGTAGCTATGTTAGCACAACCTATAATTAACATACACCCATACTCATGTTACATGTGTTTATAAATCATCTTTCTGGACTAATTCGAGTACTAATGTATGGTTTGATGTGGAAGTACAAGAACTATGTAATTCATGTGTTTGGTAAAAGATATTAATTAAAGCTTGTGAACCTTCAAAAATGAGAACCTGGGAACATGGAACGTCTTTCTATTTTTAAAAATGAAATATATTACAAGGATAGAATTCAAAATCAAATGATTGATAGCTCTTCATGCTTATGATTCTTGTAACTCATAAATTAGACAATCTACTGCTCAACTCAAAAACAAAAGGCAGAAGATGAAATCTCTGGAAAATAAGCTCCAACCTTCTCGCAAAATTTCAAACTATAACTGTTGGAAAACATCTCGTCATACCATGCGCCAAACTTTGATGCTAGGATATACGGGTTGAATACTAATTAAACACATGAGATCAATTACAACACTAGCCCTAAGATCGATTTTTTTGAAACTGCTTAAGGCTCAAGTAACTAATAGATCCATATAACAACAGTAGATAAGCCAACCATCAATTGCAATAACAAAGCAGACGAATTAAACATCCCCTCAATCTTTATAACAAAAGGCGACTAAACATCAACTACAACTCCATAACAAAACAAATATAAGATAGTTCATAGAAGACATACCTAATGGTACAAAGATTAAATCTGGAAAGCAAAGGGAAGCCAAATAAAGGCAACGACACCAGCTGGTAAGAGCTAAGCAAATTCCAGGAGAAGCAGCCGATTTTGAACTCAGTTATCAACTTAAAAAATCAGGAAATCGCACAGAAAATTCCTTGAACCTAACACAGTAGCCTTGATAGCCTAATAACTTGAGAAACCATAGAACTATCTCATTCAAACTCTATCGCTCCTTTCTTTTGGAATGGGGCTACTTGATTTTGGTTGTAGAAGGGAAATGGTCTCACTTCTATGGGAAATTGGGGATGGAAGGTGACAACTCGGTTCGTCTGTTGCTGAAGAAGAGAGGAGTCAGAGGTTCTGCTCGGCCTCCTTCAAGATGAGAGAGCTGATGGGTGTCTTAAGGTTGTGAATGGCATGAGTGGAGGAAATATTTCGGGGAGAGTGGGGAACATGAGTGGGGAAAGTGGGGAGAGTGGGGAACATGAGTGGGAAAATGGGGAAAGTGGGTAGTGAGTGGAGAAAGTGGGGAAAGTGGGTAGTGAGTAGAGAAAAGTAGAAATAAATTCAAACATGGTAAAAAATAAGCTGCTCACAATACTTTAAATTAATTTAAAAATAATTTTTTTTAATAATTAAGATATATTTTAAAATATTACTTATAAATTTAAATGATTAATAATTTTCGAATAAGAGGTTACAAGCATAAAAATATACCAGATTTCAAGAATAAAACATTTATATTTATTAAAGACTATTAAAGGATAATAAGCAAGACATTAATTTAATTATTAAGCTAATAAAAAATTATATGATAGTATAATAACATTAAATATTACAATAATACAATAACTATAAGAAAAGAACAAAAAAATGCATAAATATAATGTGATAAATAAGACATATTTGACTTTAAAATAAAAAGAAAGTGATAGTAAGAATTTTGTTAAAATAATATTATCTAATGTGCTCAAACAAGACATATCGCAATATGACATGTTTAGTATTATTTAATATTGACAGCGAAACGAAATGCAAGTACTAAAATGAAGGGCTATGCTACTATATATATATATAATAGGTTGTCCGCTACGAGATTTGAACAATAATTTCGTATCCTGCTTCATAATTAATATCTAATGTTATATAATTTTTATCTCAGAGGTTTATATTTAAGGTTATTCGCACATGATTTAAATAACCTACATCACAATTTGACATGATTTTTATTCGCGCATCGCGCGAGTACTAATACTAGTCCCTAGTTAACAAGCAAAACGCCTTTATATATACTAGTCCTATTTTAAATTTTTTTTATTCTTTTTCTGTTGCATCTGGCAGCTGCTGGATGTAGGGTTTCTCCAAACACGGTGGTAAAAGAATGGTATATTCTTCATTCTCAACACTCCAATAATATGCCTAAGAAGATTTTGGATTTTTCCAGGTATATACTATTTGGCTTGACTAAGATAACAGGATATTGACAAGATATAATGCCAATTTTTATATTGGGTAATAATTGTAATAATGAATTCTGAAGGTAGCCATTAATGCTTGCATTAGAATAGACTGTCTACATCATATCTTTTGATGTTATGTGCCTTTTTCTGGACCTTGTGTGAATACAAAATACTTTGTGTACCGGACTACTCTTTAATGAATTTTGAAACAAACGAGCGGTAACTATAACATAAGTTCCCTGATCATGTCAATGTCACACACAGTAGCATATAATCATTATTCCCTCCGTGTCATTATGTATGTTGTTGTTTGATTGAGTATGAAGTTTAAGAAAGAATTTAAAAGATTTTGATATAAGCCAAATAAATATTTATGTGGCTGTAAATTTTCTTATTAAGAATAAGATGAGAAGTTTAAAATTTAATTATTTTTAAATGTAAAAAGGCATTATTCTAAAGTCTAAACGTACTAAAAATAAAGTGTCACATAAAATCAGACAAAGGGGTACAGTATTGCGTTCACTTGCTCGAGTGATTTTCAAAGAAAACAACAATATGATTTATTACTGTTATGTTGGAAGTTCCTCCAACGTGCTACTTGATGTAAATTAAAATGGATAGTGAATTTGTGCCCAACAGCTTATAGTTAAGACAAGGATTGCACTTTGGACCAACGAATGCGATTAGCCGGACCAATGGTGGAGACAATGTTTTTGCAATGACCAATGTGTAACTACTAACGAGCCATCTACTATCTTAGTGATTTTTTAAATGAAAAATTATATTATCCCTCTCATTTCATTGATTTAAACTTTTAAATCACTTCTGATCTAATAATACTTAATTAATTGTGGGAAAAAACACTATGCGAACACACTTTTAATTGTGTTGGGCTCGAATGATACATCATTTAAGAAGGATGGAAGCTGGGGAAGGAAGAACATTGTTATGAGCCCATTTTGACTTGGTTGATCGAAAATAGTTATAATCTGAAATCGATTTTATTCAACCAAAAAAAAAAACAACAGTTACTACTTGTTTAGACAGTTGAGGTATTTTATGTTACTTTAATATAATCCGCCCTGATCCATCTAATTCCTATCGAGCTGACAGAAACAGACGGAATCGGTAGTAAAATTTGCAGCACAAGATAGTGTAAGTGGGAGTGAGAGATGAATGTGATGATGTCCATCTCATTGAAGAAGTATTAGGCATGTGCCTAATAAGAGTTTTCTTTGGTTTGGTAGCCAACCTTGTTGACTTGGTTTGGTTGGTAGCCAACCTTGTTGAATTTCTTTGGTCTGGTAGCCAACTTTGTTGAATTGTGAAAAATGTGTGTAAATTGTCAAATATTGTAGGCTTTAGAGGGTGAAGCTTTGGCTATAAAAGGAGAGCTTCAACTCTCATTTATTCACACTAACAAAGAGAGAAATAAAGAGTGAGGTTTCACAGACAAGGTATAAGAAAATAGTCTGTGAGGAAAATACAGAGTGAGCGATATTGTAGTGAGGTGGGAATATCAAAAGAGGGTTATTTCTTTTGAGTGTTGTAGTGGTCTTTGGAGTATTTATCTCCGACCTACAAAGTGTAAAATTCCTTACTATAGTGATATCAGTTGCTCCTCTCGGGGTCGTAGTTTTTTCCCTTATTCAGAAGGGTTTTCCACGTAAAAATCTTGGTGTCATTGTTACTCTTTTATTCTTGTTAATTACCGTATCTCGGTGCTACATTATTATTCCGCTTTATTACCGTGAATATTATTTTGGTAAGGGGTTTATTCCCATCAACTGGTATCAGAGCACAGGTTCTGCTCGTTCACTGAAATACTATTCACTGTCGGTAGTACTATACTTGGTGAAAAATAAAAATGTCCGGAGTAAAGTACGAGGTAGCAAAATTCAACGGAGATAACGGTTTCTCAACATGGCAAAGAAGGATGAGAGATCTGCTCATCCAACAAGGATTACACAAGGTTCTAGATGTTGATTCCAAAAAGCCTGATACCATGAAAACTCAGGATTGGGCTGACTTAGATGAAAGAGCTGCTAGTGCAATTAGGTTGCACTTATCAGATGATGTGGTAAATAACATCATTGATGAAGACACTGTACGTGGAATTTGGACAAGGTTGGAAAGCCTATACATGTCCAAAACGCTGACAAATAAATTGTACCTGAAGAAGCAGTTATACGCCCTACACATGAGTGAAGGTACGAATTTTTTGTCACATTTAAATGTGTTTAACGGACTAATCACACAGCTTGCCAACCTCGGAGTGAAAATCGAGGAAGAAGATAAAGCCATCTTGCTATTGAACTCGTTGCCATCTTCGTACGATAATTTGGCAACAACCATCCTGCACGGTAAGACTACTATTGAGTTGAAAGATGTCACATCGGCTCTTCTACTCAATGAGAAGATGAGAAAGAAGCCTGAAAATCAAGGACAGGCTCTCATCACAGAAGGTAGAGACAGGAGTTATCAAAGGAGTTCGAACAACTATGGTAGATCCGGAGCTCGTGGGAAGTCAAAGAACCGATCCAAATCAAGAGTCAGAAATTGCTACAACTGTAATCAACCAGGTCACTTCAAAAGAGATTGCCCAAATCCAAGGAAGGGCAAAGGTGAAACCAGTGGCCAGAAGAATGACGACAACACAGCCGCCATGGTGCAAAATAATGATAATGTTGTCCTCTTTATAAATGAGGAAGAGGAATGCATGCACCTGTCAGGTCCAGAGTCGGAATGGGTGGTTGACACAGCGGCATCTCACCATGCCACACCGGTAAGAGATCTTTTTTGCAGATATGTAGCAGGTGATTTCGGCACAGTGAAAATGGGTAACACAAGTTACTCAAAGATTGCGGGGATTGGTGACATTTGTATCAAGACAAATGTCGGATGCACATTTGTTCTAAAGGATGTGCGGCATGTACCTGATTTGCGGATGAACTTGATCTCGGGAATTGCTTTAGACCGAGATGGATACGAGAGTTATTTTGCAAATCAAAAGTGGAGACTCACTAAGGGATCATTGGTGATTGCAAAGGGAGTTGCTCGTGGCACGTTGTACAGGACAAATGCAGAAATATGCCAAGGTGAATTGAACGCGGCACAAGATGAGATTTCTGTAGATTTATGGCACAAAAGAATGGGTCATATGAGCGAGAAGGGATTGCAGATTCTTGCCAAGAAATCACTCATTTCTTATGCCAAAGGTACAACTGTAAAACCTTGTGACTACTGTTTATTTGGTAAGCAGCATAGAGTCTCATTTAAGACATCGTCCGAAAGAAAATTGAATATACTTGATTTAGTATATTCTGATGTTTGCGGCCCAATGGAAATTGAATCAATGGGCGGTAACAAATATTTTGTTACTTTTATTGATGATGCTTCACGAAAATTATGGGTTTATATTTTGAAAACCAAAGATCAGGTGTTTCAAGTTTTCCAGAAATTTCATGCTCTAGTAGAAAGGGAGACGGGTCGAAAGCTAAAGCGCCTCCGAAGTGACAATGGAGGTGAGTACACTTCAAGGGAATTTGAAGAGTATTGTTCAAGTCATGGGATCAGACATGAAAAGACAGTTCCTGGAACCCCACAACACAATGGTGTAGCCGAGAGGATGAACCGCACCATTGTGGAGAAGGTGAGAAGCATGCTCAGAATGGCTAAACTGCCTAAGTCATTCTGGGATGAAGCAGTTCAGACAGCCTGTTACCTGATCAATAGGAGTCCATCAGTTCCGTTGGCGTTTGAAATCCCAGAGAGAGTTTGGACCAACAAGGAGGTGTCCTACTCGCATCTGAAGGTGTTCGGTTGCAGAGCTTTTGCACATGTACCAAAAGAGCAGAGAACAAAGCTGGATGATAAATCTGTTCCCTGTATATTTATCGGATATGGAGATGAAGAGTTCGGGTACAGACTGTGGGATCCTGTAAAGATGAAGGTCATCAGAAGCAGAGATGTAGTCTTCCGAGAAAGTGAAGTTGGAACTGCTGCTGATATGTTAGAAAAGGCGAAGAATGGTATAATTCCTAACTTTGTTACTATTCCTTCTACTTCTAACAATCCCACAAGTGCAGAAAGTACAACCGACGAGGTTGCCGAGCAGGTGGAGCAACCTGGTGAGGTTATTGAGCAGGGGGAGCAACTTGATGAAGGTGTCGAGGAAGTGGAGCACCCCACTCAGGGAGAAGGACAACCTCAACCTCTGAGGAGATCAGAGAGGCCAAGGGTAGAGTCATGCAGGTACCCTTCCACAGAGTATGTCCTCATCAGTGATGAGGGGGAGCCAAAAAGTCTTAAGGAGGTGTTGTCCCATCCAGAAAAGAACCAGTGGATGAAAGCTATGCAAGAAGAGATGGAATCTCTACAGAAAAATGGCACATACAAGCTGGTTGAACTTCCAAAGGGTAAAAGACCACTCAAATGCAAATGGGTCTTTAAACTCAAGAAAGATGGAAATGACAAGCTGGTCAGATACAAAGCTCGATTGGTGGTTAAAGGCTTCGAACAAAAGAAAGGTATTGATTTTGACGAAATTTTCTCACCTGTTGTCAAAATGACTTCTATTCGAACAATTTTGAGCTTAGCAACTAGCCTAGATCTTGAAGTGGAGCAGTTGGATGTGAAAACTGCATTTCTTCATGGAGATTTGGAAGAGGAGATTTATATGGAGCAGCCAGAAGGATTTGAAGTAGCTGGAAAGAAACACATGGTGTGCAAATTGAATAAGAGTCTTTATGGATTGAAGCAGGCACCAAGGCAGTGGTACATGAAGTTTGACTCATTCATGAAAAGTCAAACATACCTAAAGACCTATTCTGATCCATGTGTATACTTCAAAAGATTTTCTGAGAATAACTTTATTATATTGTTGTTGTATGTGGATGACATGTTAATTGTAGGAAAAGACAAGGGGTTGATAGCAAGTTGAAAGGAGATCTGTCCAAGTCATTTGATATGAAGGACTTGGGCCCAGCACAACAAATTCTAGGGATGAAGATAGTTCGAGAGAGAACAAGTAGAAAGTTGTGGCTATCTCAGGAGAAGTACATTGAACGTGTACTAGAACGCTTCAACATGAAGAATGCTAAGCCAGTCAGCACACCTCTTGCTGGTCATCTAAAGTTGAGTAAAAAGATGTGTCCTACAACAGTGGAAGAGAAAGGGAACATGGCTAAAGTTCCTTATTCTTCAGCAGTCGGAAGCTTGATGTATGCAATGGTATGTACTAGACCTGATATTGCTCACGCAGTTGGTGTTGTCAGCAGGTTTCTTGAAAATCCTGGAAAGGAACATTGGGAAGCAGTCAAGTGGATACTCAGGTACCTGAGAGGTACCACGGGAGATTGTTTGTGCTTTGGAGGATCTGATCCAATCTTGAAGGGCTATACAGATGCTGATATGGCAGGTGACATTGACAACAGAAAATCCAGTACTGGATATTTGTTTACATTTTCAGGGGGAGCTATATCATGGCAGTCTAAGTTGCAAAAGTGCGTTGCACTTTCAACAACTGAAGCAGAGTACATTGCTGCTACAGAAACTGGCAAGGAGATGATATGGCTCAAGCGATTCCTTCAAGAGCTTGGATTGCATCAGAAGGAGTATGTTGTCTATTGTGACAGTCAAAGTGCAATAGACCTTAGCAAGAACTCTATGTACCATGCAAGGACCAAACACATTGATGTGAGATATCATTGGATTCGAGAAATGGTAGATGATGAATCTCTAAAAGTCTTGAAGATTTCTACAAATGAGAATCCCGCAGATATGCTGACCAAGGTGGTACCAAGGAACAAGTTCGAGCTATGCAAAGAACTTGTCGGCATGCATTCAAACTAGAAGACAGTGCTACCTCCTCTGGATGAATGAGACTGGAGGGGAGATTGATGATGTCCATCTCATTGAAGAAGTATTAGGCATGTGCCTAATAAGAGTTTTCTTTGGTTTGGTAGCCAACCTTGTTGACTTGGTTTGGTTGGTAGCCAACCTTGTTGAATTTCTTTGGTCTGGTAGCCAACTTTGTTGAATTGTGAAAAATGTGTGTAAATTGTCAAATATTGTAGGCTTTAGAGGGTGAAGCTTTGGCTATAAAAGGAGAGCTTCAACTCTCATTTCTTCACACTAACAAAGAGAGAAATAAAGAGTGAGGTTTCACAGACAAGGTATAAGAAAATAGTCTGTGAGGAAAATACAGAGTGAGCGATATTGTAGTGAGGTGGGAATATCAAAAGAGGGTTATTTCTTTTGAGTGTTGTAGTGGTCTTTGGAGTATTTATCTCCGACCTACAAAGTGTAAAATTCCTTACTATAGTGATATCAGTTGCTCCTCTCGGGGTCGTGGTTTTTTCCCTTATTCAGAAGGGTTTTCCACGTAAAAATCTTGGTGTCATTGTTACTCTTTTATTCTTGTTAATTACCGTATCTCGGTGCTACATTATTATTCCGCTTTATTACCGTGAATATTATTTTGGTAAGGGATTTATTCCCATCAGAATGCTCACTGAATGCTACAGTGCAATATCCAAAAAAGGCAGAAACTCTTTTTATGTTCACTGATGAAAGTGCGCTCTGTACTGGCGCAACTTGGATGGTCAATTCCCAACCCTCTATACTACGTTCTCCTTCTACAGTTTTCTTTGTCTTCTTTTGTCAAACTATCTTTAAGCTTCCGACCACCTACTGGGGTGAGAGGATCTAAGTTTTTTACAATATGGATGCACTACTAAATGAAGAAGAAAAAAAAAAGTATTAAGTGAGAATCAATCCTTGTTCCTCCGAGTAAATGACTCAATTTTTGGAATATGGGGGCGGCAAATATAATTAACCAAATTTAGAAAATACATACAAAAAATATCTAATTTTGCGGAGCGAATATTGATTAACGTGCCCCATAATCCGGGCTATAATTCACCATTGGTGAGACGTGATTGACGCTCAACCTATAATACCCGTTAAGTGAACCATGTTGAAGATACTACGAAACTAGCATGCCAATATAAAACTTGAATAATTAAAGCCTTTACGGGAACGTAACACTTTCCGGGGCTTTATATTCTTCCCCACCCAACACCATTTCCCAGCCAAAATATAAGAGAGACATAAGTTCAAAAAACAATAGGACATTTTTCTTCTATAGAAAGGAATATATCCTTTGTCAACTGTTTAAGAAAATTTTGTCATGTTTAGTTTACTTTTGTATGGTGCAGTTGTCATACTAATATAGTTGAAGTTTTCGTAAGTGCCATTAGTTCCTTTCATAATGTTGTTGATTAGAATTTTACTCCAGCTGATGAAAGTGGGGTCTTAATTTTACTACTATAATATGGGATTCTTAGTAATTAGATTAATTCTTGGGGCATTTGTATCTATACCCGCTTTTTGTGTCACATTTTAACTTGTGCCCGCTTTGCAAAAAAAATTGCAAGTGTACCCGCTTTTTCGCATAACTTCAGCACACAGGGCTGAAGTAGCAAAGACAATCACGCAAAACTTCAGCGTTCTAGTAGCCAGACCTGAAGTTCAGCTCTAGAGCTGAAGTTTTTGTGTTGTAACTGGAAAACTTCAGCTCTAGAGCTGAAGTTTTTGTGTTGTAACTGTGAAACTTCAGCTCGAGAGCTGAAGTTTTTGTGTTGTAACTGGGAAACTTCAGCTCTAGAGCTGAAGCTTTTGTGTTGTAACTGAAAAACCTCAGCTCTAAAGCTGAAGTTTTTGTTTTATAACCGGGAAACTTCAGTTCTAGAGCTGAAGTTTTGTGTTGTAACTGAAAAACTTCAGTTCTAGAGCTGAAGTTTTGTGTTGTAACTGAAAAACTTCAGCTCTAGAGCTGAAGTTTTTATTTTATAACCGGGAAACTTCTTGTCGAACAACTGCAGCGACCTGTAAACACAACGAACGAAAATTTGTTCAAGTATATCGTCAAGCACATGGGCTGCATCAAATTCTCCTCTAATTCAACTTAGCTTCTGTTTAGATGCAATTCAGTTAGTGTGACCAGTATCGTTGGTAATGTGTCGGATTTTCGGTGTGTAAACCTATGCGTAAAATTTTCATAAGGTATTTGAACAAAGAATCGCATGCATATATAGAATTCACCAAGAAAAGATGAAGAAGGATAATAAATCCAAATTCATCTAATTTGTAATCTCTTCAAATTTGCCGGTAAGCACAAAGATGAAGAAAAAACAAAAACTTAGCTCTAGAGCTGAAGTTTTTGTCTTTGTAACTGGGAAACTTCAGCTATAGAACTGAAGTTATTTAGTTCATTGTATGTTTACTACCCCAAATGACTCTCTTTTTCACATAATTTTTACCTGAAATCTTTTACTGCAATTGTTATGGCCCAGTTCTCAGTTCCTTTTCTTTTTAATGGAACGATGACATAATATACAAACCTGAAGTTCATCATCCAGGAGTAAAAGCTAGATAGAAAACAAGCTTCTAGTGCAATATCTCGCCTTTACAAACGGTAGCAGTCACACAATGTCACATGGAAATCATTTAAGCATGAGATTTGTAAGCAAAGTCAATCTATTGTACCTTTTAGCAAAAAAAAAACATATTGCACCAGCAAATCATCTTTTCTCTAAGGTATTAGACTAGTAGACTAGATAGAAAATAACAGCAAAAGAAGAAGAAGAAGAAGAAGAAGAAGAAGAAGAAGAAGAAGAAGAAGAAGAAGAAGAAGAAGAAGAAGATGAAGGAAGAGAAGGAGGAGGAGAAATGGGGCTGAAGTTATTTAAAAAATGGATACAAGTTAAAAGTTTTTTAAAAAATGGGTATAAGTTAAATAGGGGCAACCAAATAGGACGCCCCGTGCAATTTTTACCTCTTTCGCATGTTGGTGGACCATGATGGCCCAATATGCTAGCCCAATGTTTTATAACAAGAAAATGATGTGGAAATGACATTAGGTAGTTATTTTTAAGCATGTTGTTTAAAATATATTCATAGTTTACAATGTATTTAAAGATTAGCCAACTCGCGCAAACTTCAGGACGTCGCGTCCTGAAGTTTAAACCTCCAGGTTCAAACTTCAGGATATAGTGTCCTAAAGTTTGAAGATTATGTTCAAAAATTCTTATGTCCTGAATTTCAAATTAGCAGCTCAAAAATTTAGGATACAAAAATTCAGAATACTTAGTCCTGAAGTTTGGGTGAATTAACTAATCTTTAAATATATTGTAAATTGTGAATATAACAGACTTAAAAGTAGCTACTCGTGCACTTTGCCCGGAACACTACCGTCCGACCTCCTTTTTCTCTCTCTCTCCTTTGTACGCTCTATTCTCTTACCCGCTGTGAAAATTCCTCAATTTAGTACCTCAAATTCCTCAATCCAGATCGGTCTCGTCATTACCTCCGCAGCCGTCGTCATCTCTGGCTAGGTCTGGAATCCATGGCCAACCGACCGGATTTCTCAAATTCGAGTGTATTTTCTCAGATCTGAGTGTATTTCTCAAATTGAGTATATTTTGTTTCTTGTGGACGAATTAAATACAACGAAACACATACTATGGCCAGATTTTTATTCGTCTGATCAAAATTTGCTAGATACAATGTGATAGTGTATTGTCAGATCTGGCCGAATTTTTGTTCGCCTCTATTTTTTAGTTTTAATACAATGTATACAGTGTTTTGCTTGGCTGGAAGACGTCATCTTCGGAGAACTTTCTTCTCTTCTTCGCTACTGAGTCACATACAATAATACAAATACATTGTATTTTGTACAAATACACTCAAATTTGAGTGTATTCTGTATTTTCAATTCAAATATAGTTTATTTTTTTGTATTTTTTTTTGTATTTATGTATTCCAATGGTTATTTTTTGAGGCAGATCCCTGTATTTATTGAATTGTTGTTGCTTGAATACAACCAAATTAAATACAGTAAATTGAATATAGTATGAAAGCAGCTACGGATGAATACAGTAAATTGAATACAATCGAATATCATTATTTTTTGTTGTTTGAATACATTCGAATTCAATACAGTAAAATTGAATACAATATAAAAATAGTTAAAAAGGAATATAACCGAATTGAATACAATGTATATAACCAAATTGAATAGAGCGGTATACACCCTATTTCTTAATTTTTTGTTGTTTGAATATAACCGAATTCAATACAGTAAAATTGAATACAATGTCAAATATATAAGAACGACTACATTCGAATTGAATACAATATATATAACCAAATTGAATGCAACAATATGTATCCTATGACAAACAATTAGTAGCTGCTAAATGTAAGTAGCTAAATTATACTTACGCCTAATAATAAGTCTCCAAATAATAGTCACTTTTAAAAGTTCCCCTCAAAATAGGACTGGCCCGTTAATTATTCTTTATCTCTTTATCCTATGTATGGATAGACAAAAATCAAGAGAAAGGGAAGGAAAAGAAATAGAAAAGAGGCAATCTTAGGGAAAAGTGGAGCTACTTTAGTATTCCTTTCCCTTATATCGTCAGAAGAGAAGAAGATACGAAGGAAACTAAAATATGCTTATCCTTTCCCAATCTCTTTTCGAGCAAAAGACGAACAATAAAGGGAATATATTTCCCAAGTATTCGTTTCTTTTTTCTTTTACTTCCAGATCAAATGAAACAAAGGTCATTGAAATAAAAACTTTCGTCGTATATCTTTCGGGAAAAAATCAAAGTAAATCTCAGATTTCTACCATTGTTCAGCATCAAAATTATGTTAGAAGGAGATTTAGGGTGTGTTTGGTATGAAGGAAAGATGTTTTTCTTGGAAACTATTTTCCTAGAAAATGAATGGTGTTATCACTTATTTTCTCATGTTTAGTTGGTGAATGGAAATTTTTTTTCGGAAAATGTATTCTAGTGTTTGGTTAGAGAGTAGAAAATCTTTTCTTAGAAAAATAATTTTCTATGATACTCTCTTCATCCCCACCCTCCCCCAATTCCCATATTTCCTGCGCACTCCTCTACCCCTCTCCAACAATTATATTTTTCTTCAATAATTCAATTATTTTTCTAAAAAATTTACATAAACTCAAAGAAACTAATATGTTGATTTACTTTTTTACACAAGAACGTTAAAATTTGAGCTCCATAACTGAAAAGAAAATACTTTTTCTTGTTGAAACAAAATGAAAGTACTCTTTCAACAATACAAAAAGAAAGTACTCATTTTGTTGAAATGAAAGAAAATACTTTCTCTATATCATGAAAAGAAAATACTCATTTTGTTAAAATGAAAAATTAAATACTCTATCTACAACATGAGAAGAAAGTACTCTAAACAATATTTCTATATTATAACCTCTTGCAACATATAAGATTCAGGCTAACAATGATAAACGTCTCATACACAGATAAAAGAGAAGAAATATGAGGAACTCTATAATAACCATTCTCAATATAGGAGTACTCAAGAAGCAAGTAGATATGAGAAAACCATCACAGAAGTATCGTAAACCATATTAGACAATCAACAAAATATTTTCCTATAACAATTGCTTCCTATTCTAGCTTTGTTCTTCCAACCCCATTTGTGTATTTTAGTGTTGTCGCTTGAATCTTTCCAGCCAAACCTTGCGGAGATTCTGATTTTTGGCCATGAATGTTTTAGCTAACATATTACTTTGAACCAAATAATCAAAAGCTTCACCTAAGAACATAAGCAGTTAAATTTTATCGAATTTAATTCGATAAAATAATGTGGACTATATTTTAAATATATTAGTCCAAAATTAATATTTTGGGCTAATATAATTGGATTAATTATATAATTCTAATATTATTGGGCTAACCCATTTAATTAGGCTACAAATGATGAGCCACCTCATTAGGCCCAAGATATCATCTTCCTAGAGGCCTAGTTGGTGCCATATGTCAAATGACGTGGCACGACAAATCAAATGGAAAAGTCAATAGGATCATGCCACATGTCAAAATGACAAGGCATGCCAAGTCAAATTAAAGGACAATGAAATCGCGCCACGTGGGCAAGTGACATATTTTGGCCAATCAAATGCGGTCTGGACACGCTTCAATTTGATTTGTCGGAAAAGTTTGTTCTCATCATAACTCTTCTCTCCCATAACTATAAATCGGAGCCTTCATAACCCAGAAAAGACACCAGAAGTTATAACAAGAAGACACAAGGGAACTCATGGATCAAAGGCCACAATTCTCTACAAACTGCAAGTATTCAAGCATTCAAGCACTTCAACACAAATTTCAAGTATTCAAGATCAAGAATGAAGTCAAATTAAATACAAGGCGTTCAAGATCAAGGCTACTTGTTCATGATACAATTCGTGGCAACAATCAAAATGTTCGCGACGGATAAATCAAATTCAAATTCAAGATCAAGCTCAAAGGCCCTTGAATTTATACTAGAAAAGTAGAATCAGAGAAATCATAGAGATTGTACGCTCATATTATTTGAAATAAAATATTACGATTGTTGCAATATTTTTTGGCCTGATTTTATTTTCTTAACGGAAATTTATTGTCTATAAATTCTGGCACACCCAGTTTGACAATCTCTACTTCTCATCTCAACTTTTCAATCACCAAAGTTCTAGAACATCGAAATGGCTTCAAAGAAAATCAATTCCAAATCAACTTCCACTAAAGCTGCTAATTCCAAGCTCTATGCTGACGTGGAAAACATCCTCAATATTACCTTTGGAAGCTTTGGGCCAGTCACAAGGAGCAAAGTAAGCTCTTTTGGACAACAAACACTTCAAGTGTCATCTGCATCAAGCCCTATTGTCAGATCTTCATCCTCAAAAGGAACAAGATCCTCTAACAGCGTGACCTAAAAAGGGAACGATGTTGCTGAAAAGATCGAAGAGGTTCTTTCTCAACTTAGTTTATCTAAGTCCAAGAAACCTTTCATGCAAGTCGATGATGTTGACTTGAGCATTGGATCTCCTCATGCGACCTCTAAGCTCTATTCCTACAATGATCCATGTTATTCTTAATCCTTAATGGCGATCATGCAAACAATGGTTATTGAAGCTTCTACTATAGAAAAACAACTTGCAAATATGATGAAAGCAATTGAAAGCTTATCAAAACACATGCAAGATCAAAATGCTAAACTTCTGAAGTTAACAAATTCATTGGATAGTATAGTAGAGGAAAAATTGACACAAATACCTTTAAATCTTCAAAGATCACAAGAGAAAGAAGACTCCTCCGTAAAACAAGCAACGACAACCAAGGAGATTCAAGTCTCCGCTGAAGGTCTGATTCCCATTAAGAAATTAAAGGACTTCATTATGGAGTCTATCAAAGATAAACCTGAATCGTCTAAATTATCACTCACATATGCAAAGCCGTATACACAAAGAATTGATAACTTGGAGATATATGTTGATTCGATGGCAAGGGAAATCCGAGACAACATGTAGCACACTTTGTTGAAACTTGCAACAATACTGGAATGTGTGGTGATTATCTTGTCAAACAGTTTGTTCAATCTCTCAAATGTAATGCATTCAATTGGTATACAGATCTCAAATCTGGTTCCATCGATATTTGGGAGCAGTTGGAGCAAAGGTTTTTCAATCGTTTCTATAGCACAAGGCGCCTTGTAAGCATGATCGAACTTACAAAAACTCATCAAGGAAAGGATGAGCCAGTTATTGACTTCATCAACCACTGGAGGATCTTAAGCCTCAACTGCAAAGATCGCCTTAGCAAAACTTCTGGCATCGAAATGTGCATTCAAGGCATGCATTGGATTCTTCGCTATATCTTACAAGGTATAAAACCCAAAACATTTGAATAACTAGCAAATCGTGCACATGATATGGAATTGAGTATGGCTACAAGTGGAGATCAAAGGTTTCCTGACTTTGAGCCTCATGATGAAATAGAAGCAGATCGATGCTCAGAATGGGGGCAAATTCTTTTGTCACGACCCAAACCGAAGGGGACGCAACGGGCACTCGGTGCCTTACTCAACCGAGTACCAACGTAACATATCTTTCTTATCATACTATCATAGGTAAATGAGCCAGAAGATCCGCCATGAGATAACAAGAATAAAACATAAGGGAATACTCAACATATGACGGCCCAACATGTTAGATAAACTTATACATGTGACATACAGGCCTATAAGGTCGACATGACTATTTGTAAACTCAAAACATAGGCCGACAAGGACATACAAGTATCCATACACCTGAAATATATCTACAAGCCTCTAAGAGTACATAAAATCATAAAGGTCGGGATAGAGCCCCGCCATACCAATCCATATATATCCAAATCATACTGACCAAATAGGCAACTCCGGAGCAAGTGGAGTGCACCAACACCTTCCGTTGAGCTGATAGCCTACTAGGAGGACTGTCAACCTGTCTATCGGGACCTACGGGCATGAAACATAGTGTCCCCAGGCAAGGGACGTCAGTACGAATAAAGTACAGAGTATGTAAGGCAGGAAAGCATAAATAAGAACAATAATATAAAGAGAGATATAGGAGATACAACCTGTAGCATCTGAGTGCCTCTAGGGGCTACTGACATGAAATGCATAATACATATATACATAAACTTTTAAAAACATACGCCTCTGTAGGCATCATCATCATCATATCATACCCGACCTCAAAGAGGACTCGGTAAAAATGTACCCGACCATCATAAGGCTCGGTAGAATCATACCCGGCCACGTGGAGCTCGGTAAACCCAACTAATCAGTGGTTGCACAATAGGTGTTGTACCCAGACGACTATAGGGTGGCTCGGTAGAGTAAAATAGATACTATATATAATGCATGCTGGACTCATGAAATCACGTTCTAAACCTTTCGGAGTGACTTAAGGTCGTTGCACCTTTGATTAATATTATGTACATTCATACCATTAATATGAACCTCAGTAGGATTTAAGGATCATACATACTTGCTTAGAATAACTTTATAAGGAAAGAACAACACATCCGAAGATGAAACTGAAGAGCCCATGCATGTTGCTATGCTCCTTAATGCATGAGCCTAAACTGCAAGTTATAATTCTCCTTGACGCATGAGCCTAAACTGCAAGTCGTAATGCTCCTCAACGCACGAGCCTATACTGCAAGTTATAATGCTCCTCAACGCACGACATAAATTACAAGTTATAATGTTTCATGGTACATGAATATATATTGTATGTCAGGAAGCTCCCCAGTTTTGAACTAAATCTTTAAGGCGTAAAGCTCTTCAAATTCGAGCAAAGTCTTCAAGTTGTATATCTCTTCAATTTTGGCAAAGTGTTTAAATCTCAAAGCTCTTCAAAGTCGAGCAAGGGCTTCAAATCGCATAGTTTCCCAAATTTGAGCCAATCTTCAAGACGTAAAGCTCTTCAAATTCGGCAAAGTCTTCAAGTTATTAAGTTCTTCAAATTCGAGCAAAGTGTTCAAGTTGCAAAGCTCTTCAAAGCTAAATCTTCAAGTTACGAAGCTCTTCAAATTCGAGCGGAACTTCAAATTGTAAGCTAAACCTTCAAGTTGCAACACTCCTGGACGTACGAGCCTAAACTTCATGTCATGAAGCTCTTTAAATTTGAGCAAAATCTTCAAGTTGCAAAGCTCCTCAAAATACGAGCTTAAGTTGGAAGTCTCTATGCTCCTTGAGACATGAGCCTAAACTGCATATTCCTACACTTCTGGCCCATATGAGTCTAAACTATGTACGACCCACAAAAAAAAGAGTCTGCTATGTTGAAAACCTCGAAATACGTGATCTAATCAAAAGTTAGGACATAAAAAAAAGTTTCGCTAGGTCGAAAACCTCGAAAAAGAAGGCCTAGGCAAAAGTTAGAACATAAAAAAAATTCACCTATTCTGAACTACGGTATAACTTGATCCTCTTCACCGATGTATGTAAGCAGCTTAGACTTTCATTCTAAGTTCAGTTGCATGAGTTCAAAATATACATGTTACCCCAATCATTATTCAAAGGAAGAATGATGGAATATAATCTACTTGACTGGAACTTCAAAATCGGGCATACATGAACTTTGTGCCTTATCAAGGATTGGTGGTTCAATGCGGGCAAGCCTCCATAGAAAATTGGCATCTCCGATGGATGGATGTAGACTTTTATTATAAGGCCGAATCTTCAATTTGAAGTCATCAAGTTTGCCGAATCTTGAAGTCTATCAAATCTTCAAGTTTGTCGGACTTCAAATTGAAGTCTGTAGAGTCCGCCAAACTTTAAGTTGAAGTATTCAATTCCTCCAAGTCTTCATGTCTATAGGTCTTCAAATTGAAGTCCTCAAATTCGCCGGTTTTCAAGTTGAATTATTTAAGTCCTACAGGTTTTAAAGCTGAAGTTTTCAAGTCTGCTAATTTTTCAATTTGAAGTTTAAACATCCACTGCTCTTCAAGTTGAAGCATCAAAGTCCACCAAATTTTCAAGTCCGTCAAATCATCAAGTTTGTTGGTCTTCAAGTTGAAATCTGCAAAGTTCGCCAAGTCTTCAAGTTGAAGCTTTCTAATTTTCCAATCTTAAGGTGGACATTTAAGTCCCTTTGCACCTTAAGTTGGACTCTCCGTGGGTTTGTCCTTAAAAGAACTATAACTCTCCAATCTTAAGGTGGACATTTAAGTCCCTTTGCACCTTAAGTTGCTTCTTTATGGATTTACCCGTTTATATAGTGATGTGGATTTGATTTGCTCGTCTATATAGTGATGTGGACTTATCCGTCTATATGTTGATATGAATTTATCCGTCTATATGTTGATATGAATTTATCCGTCTATATGTTGATACGGATTTATCTATATGGCAATGTGGATTTGTCCGTCAATATGTTGCGCGGGATTTATCCTCCTATATGTTGTTGTATATTTTACCATCTATATACCGTGATGGATTTATCCTTCTATGAGAAGTCATGGAGTTGCGCATCAACTTGGCACTCTTGGTCTACAAAAAAAAAGAACAAAAGAAAGCGTAGAACAAAAGAAAGAATTACCTCAGCAGTGAGTGCTCCCTAACCGTAGCTTACGAATATTACAACTGATGCCAATTGAAGGAAAATCACGACGTTATTTATAGAGCTCCTAAAGACTGGTGTTGAAGATTTAATATCGATGTGGGATCAGTAGTTATCAATATTGAAGAAGAATTAGGTCTCCTACGCAATTGAAAAAGCTACTGGCGGTGGAGAGTTTCCCAAATACATTTGGAGTAGGAGTGTAGGACAAGCCATTATCCAATACTACCGTAGCTTTTAACTTCTAGTAGAATTTGGTAAAGAGTCCAAGTAAGATACAAAAGAATTGCTCTATATGTATTATTAGGCTTATCTTTATCAGTATTAAATGATTGATCAAAGAAAGCTAACATCAAGTTAATTAGTGAGACAGTCACGTGAAGTTATACAGAAGCCTACATCTTCTTAAATTCCATTCTTCTTAGGTTATAGCTACACGTGAGAGGTCAACTAAGCTTTTATAAGAAATCAATCAAATAAAGTGTAATAATTGCTTTTTATATACTTCAATTCTTGTCTTCAAAGTTTAACAAATCTACCCCTTGACAAGTCTTGAAATATGGGGCATTTGTAAGCAGTTAAATTTTATCGAATTTAATTCGATAAAATAATGTGGACTATATTTTAAATATATTAGTCCAAAATTAATATTTTGGGCTAATATAAGTGGATTAATTATATAATTCTAATATTATTGGGCTAGCCCATTTAATTGGGCTACAAATGATGAGCCCACCTCATTAGACCTAAGATATCATCTTCCTAGAGGCCCAGTTGGTGCCATATGTCAAATGACGTGGCACGACAAGTCAAACGGAAAAGCCAATAGGATCATGTCACATGTCAAAATGACAAGGCATGCCAAGTCAAATTAAAAGGCCAATGAAATCGCGCCACATGTGCAAGTGACATGTTCTGGCCAATCAAATGCAGCCTTAGCTTGTCACGCTTCAATCTGGTTGGTCGGAAAGAGTTTGTTCTCATCATAACTCTTCCCTCCCACAACTATAAATGGGGGTCTTCATAATCCAGAAAAGACACAAGAAGTTATAACAAGAAGACACAAAGGAGCTTATGGATCAAAGGCTAAAATTCTCTGCAAACTGCAAGTGTTCAAGCATTCAAGCACTTCATCACAAATTTCAAGTATTCAAGATCAAGAACGAAGTCAAATTAAATACAAGGCGTTCAAGATCAAGGCTACTTGTTTGTGATACAATTCGTGGCAACAATCAATGTGTTCGTGACGGATAAATCAAATTCAAATTCAAGATCAAGCTCAAAGGCCCTTGAATTTATACTAGAAAAGTAGAATCAAAGGAATCATAGAGATTGTACGCTCATATTATTTGAAATAAGATACTACGATTGTTGCAATATTTTTCGGCCTGATTTTATTTTCTTGACGCAAATTTATTGTCTACACTCCTGTTGCCATAATTTCTTTGTACAATCTTGTCACATCTAGTCGACTATCAACTATTTTACTGATTGCCGTTGCCACTTCTCCAAGCTTTGTTGATATATCACCGACCACATCTTGCACATCAGAAGAACGTCTTCGTTAACGACTTGTTTTGACTTGAAAAGTTTCACTTACTATATTTTGTACATCTTTTTCCTTAAATGGTCCTTCAATGTCATCATCATTACCTTTCTCCGAACTACAATCCAAGCTTATATCATAAAACGACTTAGCACAATCACTCCTAGATCAATCATTCCTACACACGAGGGACATTTATTCAAACATTTCAATCTTTTTGTTAATGAACTTCTCATGAGTAGGATGAGCCTACAATACAACGATAAAACAAAAAGTATAAGAAACGGGACAAGAAAGACAATAATAGATAACCACCAATATAGAAGCTAATCAAGATATTTTTCAACCAACAACCTTATAAACCTAACTCTTCAATTATTGCTAATTCATAATCCGCTAATGAAGAAGTACAAAAGCTAAAAATATCTCAAATAAAAAGGGATCACTTCTCTAATCTAAGAACTTAACCAAATTTGCAAATAAATGGACTACTTCACATGTTAGGGAAAATATATAAAATGTATAAAACTAGAAAGGTAATATGACCTATACAATGAGTAGTACACATTCAAAAAAATATGGGCTGGCTCATTCTTATACCTATACAATGAACATTACATCCATTCAGAATACTATTCATGTAAAATTCCCTCTCTTGGTCCTTAATGGTATAAGGTGCTCTATGAATATTACTTTGATTTTTGTGGCTAAAATAATTGCAGCTCCAGCAGTTAAGATAGATATGGTTGTCGCTCCAACTATTGCATCATCTTCATCGTTCTCAATCGAATCCATGTGTTGCAACCCAACTTTAGAACTTCTAATCATAAAAACGGATAGATAAAAATATTAAAGAGCCTAAAAAAATTAAACTAGGAACTAGTAAATCACTCAAACAACCCAAAGATATAAGAATCTGTAAGTTTCTCGTTTCTAGTATATTCCATACAGATCCTTTACTTTCATTGATGTTTATTTATTAACCAAAGAATTACAACCAATATAGTACATATCATACAATCCTTTGGAGAAGATTAGGATTAATATGGAATTAAAGTTGTCAATGAAGAAAAAGTACTATAGAATATGAAAAGAGTGGATTAAATGTATGTAACTTTGTCTCTTCAAGAAAAAAGAAAAAGTACCAAATCCAATTTGCATTTGTACCATTAGCACAAGCAACATATGCTAAAAATGGTACTACATAATAGAAACTTTAATCTTTCTATACACTGTAGAGCAACCTTTCTTTGTTATTATTAGAAATCATAAGAAGAAAAATGGAGGAATTTTTTTAACTTGTAACATTTACTAAGGTTTACCCGAAGTAGAGAGATCGACAAATCAGAACACAAAAACACAATCAAAGATCACAAAGTATTTAGGAAAATAAAGATGAAACAATAGAAAACAAAAAACCAAAAAAACTGCATTGCAAAGCATCGATGGAAAATGAAAAATACCGTGTTATTGCCGGAAAATGTAGATTAGCGCGGCGGCGAGCGGAGGAGAACATAGTAAAGCTTCTCCAAAACCCTAGATTTGTGCGATGGCGAAGGATCTTAAAACCCTAGACTGAACAAAGAGAAATTGGAGTGAAGCGAGATCGAGATAAGAGAGACAAATGAATCGACTGATTTAAGAAACAGTGCGGGAGGGGAGGGGAAGCGAGACGCGCGTTTTGTTTTTAGAAAAATGTTGTCCCTTCAAATTTTAGAGAAAATATTTTCCCCCAATTAAAGAAAATACGTTAATAGGGAAAATATTTTGCAAACTCTTTATGTCAGCCAAACATGAGAAAATAAAAAAATTTCCTCCCTACCAAGCACACTCTTATTGAGTTACTATATGCCTTCAAAATCATATCTAATATAAAATCATGTTTTTTTCACAAAAAAAAGATTACTCATACCTCTCGTTTACATCAAATCACAAATTAAGCGAAGACGAGAATACATATAAATTAATTTTAACTAAATCGTAACCGTCTATATAAAATATGTGGCATCAATTCATTACTTTGATGAAAAAATTTATCAGATGTATGTAAGTTTTTTGTCTTCTCATAAATATTCAAAATGTCATAGAAATATTATGGGTGTGTTTGCTATAACGGAAAATATTTTTCGTGGAAAATATTTTTCAAGAAAATATTTTATTTGAAAATAAGTAGTAATCTTACTCATTTTCGGCGTTTGGTACACAAATTAAGGAAAATACTTTCTCAGGGTATTCATAAATAATATAAATGCAATAAACATGAAGCCATAAACTTTCGCACTAACAACCTTTCGAATCCACAAATTTCATAAACTTCCGAACCGCTAAGCTTTCGAATCCGTAAACTCTATAATTTCTAAACCCGCAAACTTCTAAACACATAAACCTCCGAACTCATAACTTTGGAACTCGTTAAATGTCGAACCTGTAAACTGAAAAATGAAAAAACCAGGAAAAAACAGAAAATTAAAAATACAAAAAAAAAAGTAAAAAAAAAATTTGCTGGCGGGGTGGGTGGTGCAGAAAAACAAAAAACAGAAAATTCAAAAACAAAAACAAAAGTAAAAAAATAATTTTTTTTGGGGAGGGGGCTAGCAGGGTGGGTGGTGACGGAAAAAAAAACTGAAATCTAAAAAAAAAAATCTTTGAGAGAGGGGTGGGAGAGGCGGGGTAGGGGAGAGAAGGGGAGAGGGTTGGGGTTAGATGTGAAGGCAAGTGGAGTTCTTGGAAAATATTTTTCTAATTTTTTTTAGGGAAGTCATTTTCCTCTATTTTTAGGAAAATGTGATATCTAGAAAAATATTTTTTAAACTATTTTATGCAACCAAATAGTGAAAAATAGGAAAATATTTCCGAAAAATATTTTCTGTTATACCAAACACACCCTAAGAATTCGCTTACTAGAAGTTGAGACAGTTTGCAACGTGGCCGGCAAGCATATGTCACATTCAAAAACCAAGACAACGTTCAGAAATGGAAATCCACCTAGCATCAATCGGGAAAATTAATTTGATATCACAATAAAAAATAACTTATGTCATTTAATAAAATAAAATATTGATTCCATATAATATGATATTCCCTCCTGCTCACAATAAGTAACCAATTTGCTTTTTCATTTTGGTTCAAAATAAGTGTCACGTTATGTAATCAAAAAAAGAATTCAATTTATTTTTACAAAATAACTCCTATGTACATATCCCTAAAAAGTTTTTTTACTTCTTACATTAAATATTTAATTAGGGATAGTTTAGTCATAATAGGTATTTTTATATAGAATTTAGCATTTTCTTAATAGGCGTACTAAAAACAAATTGGACACTTATTGTGAACAAGAAGGAGTAATAAACTTTCTAGAGTATGTCAGCCAACGTATCAAAGAGGAAAAATAAACAAAATAAACGATGGTCAAACTAAACTAACACAAAGTAAAGTGTTTGACCACTAGAATTATTATATTATATGTGACCTCAAATACTATATATAATTTTCACTTGTTTAATAAGAAAAATTGTCGAACATTATTACAAAAATTCGAATATTCGTAATTGATGTATTAATTTATGGGGAAATGAATTCGGCAGTAGCACTTACTAGAGCAATGCAAGACTGCAAGGGTATATAAAAATAAATTAGAATATAAAAGCAAGCACAATTTGGAATTTTAGTTAATCTAATTAATTTTTACTACTTTTGGTATGGACTAAATTTAAGTACACATGCGGCAGTTCGTTCGGCCGTTGTCCACAATTTGGTGGCAAATCTTGAGATGCCCATGAGATAATTTATTTTAAAATTGATTTATTAACCAAATACTTGAAAGATAATTGCTGGCAGGAATAACAGGATGTAATAATTCATTCAAATATGGATATTGACGATTATAAATTAGTGTTTGAACTACTTTGAGATTAATCACCATTTTTTTACCACATCACACTAGCTAATCAAGATAATTACTTATCTATTATACTGAACAACACACTAATGTATGTCAAGCGTGCATATATTATTAATACTTCCTCTATCTCAATTTACAGCTTGTTTGGATGGTTGTTACACATCGTTTCATAATATATCGTATCGTAGTGTATTGTATTGTACTATATCGTTTAATAAATATAATGTTTGGATAGATTGTGTCGTTTGCCA